>NC_044305.1:97455094-97779023 GCF_007474595.2 Lynx canadensis | reverse complement strand
TTTCTTTTCAAATGTACATTGAACATTCTCCAAAAGGGATCTCATATTAGGCCACAAGTTTCAACAAATTTAAAAAATGAAGTCATACCATGCCTCTTTTATGACAAAAACACTATGAAACTAGAAATCAACTACAAGAAAAAAATCTGGGAAAAGCACAAATACATGCGGTTAAATAAGATGCTATTAATCAGTGAATGAATCAACTAAGAAATCAGAAAAAGAAAATAAAATTACATGAAAATGAAAACACAATGGTCCAAAATCTTTGGGATGCAGCAAAAATGGTTCTAAGGGGGAAGTTTATAGTCTACCTCAGGAAACAAGAAAAATCTCAAATAAACAATCTAACCTTACACTTAAGGGAGCTAGATAAAGAAGAACAAATAAAATCCAAAACTGGAAAAAGGAAGGAAATGATAAATATTAGAGCCAAAATAAATAATACAAAAACTAAAACACACACACACACACACACACACACACACACACACACACACACGAATAGATCAATGAAACCAGAAGCTAGGTCTTCGAAAAAAAGTCAACAAAATTTATAAACCTCTAGCCAGACTCATTAAAAAGAGAGAACCCAAACAAACAAAATTACTAATGAAAGAGAAGAAAAAACAACCAACACCACAGAAATACAATTGTAACAGAATATTATGAAAACCTATATGCTAACAAATTGGACAACTCAGAAGAAATTGATAAATTCCTAGAAACATATAACCTACCAAAACTAAAGCAGGAAGAAATAGAAAATTTGAACAGACTAATTACTAGCAATGAAACTGAATCAGTAATAAACAAAAGCCTAAGACCAGATGGCTTCACAGGCAAATTCTACAAAACATTTAAATAAGAGTTAACACTCATTCTTCTCAAACTATTCCAAAAAAATACAAAAGGAAGGAAAACTTCCAAATTCATTCTATGATACCAAAATCATCTGATACCAAAAACAGACACCGCTAAAGAAGAGAACTACAAGCCAATATTTCTCATTACTATAGATGTAAAAATCCTCAACAAAATATTAGCAATATGAAGCCAAAAATATATTTAAAAAATCATATACCACAATTGAGGTGCCCGGTGGCTCAATCAATTAAGCATGCAACTCAGGTCATGATCTCTTGGTTCCTGAGATTGAGCCTGGTGTCCAGCTCCACACAGTATGGAGGCTGCTTGAGATTCTGATTCTCTATCTCCCTCTCTCTCTGCCCCACCCATGCTCGTTCTTGCTCTTTCTCTCTCTATCACAAAATTAATAAATAAACCTTTAAAAAATCATACACCACAATCAAGTCAGTTTTATTCCTGGGATGCAAGGTTTGTTCAATATTCACAAAACAATCGATGTGATATATCACATCAATAAGAAAAAGGATAAAAACCACTAAGATAATTTCAATAATATGCATAAAAGGCATTTGACAAAGTACAACATCCATTGATGATAAAACCCCTCTGCAAAGTAGGTCTAGAGGAAACATATCTCAACACAATAAGGGCCTTATATGAAAAACCCACAGGCAACAATACTCAATGTTGAAAAACTGAGAGCTTTTCCAATAAGGTCAGGAACAAGACAAGGATGTCCATTCTTACCCCTTTATTCAACATATTAGTGGAAGTCCTAGCCACAGCAATTAGACAACATAAAAAAAATGCTATCCAAACTGATAAGAAAGAAGTAAAACTCTTACTATATGCAGATGACATAATACTATATATAGAAATTCCTAAAGACTCCACTAGAACACTACTAGAACTGATGAATGAATGCAGTAAAGTCACAGAATACAAAATCAATGTACAAAAATTTGTTGCATTCCTACACACTATTAACAGAGCAGCAGAAAGTGAAATTAAAAAAAAAATCCCATTTACAATTGCACCAAACACAATAAAGATCTAGGAATAAACTTAACCATAGAGGTGAAAGACCTGTATACTCTAAAAACTATAAAACATTGATGACAGGAATTCAACACAATGTAAAGAAATGGAAAGATATTCCACGCTCATGGGCTGGGAGAATAAAAATTGTTAAAATCTCTATAATACCCAAAGCAATCTACAGATTTAATGCAATCCTTATCAAAACACCCACAACATGTTTCACAGAACTAGAGCAAAAAAGACCTCAACTTGACAAATCCTGAAAAAGAAAAACAAAACTGGAAGTATAACAATTTCAGAATTTAAGTTATATTACAAAGCAGTAGTAATTAAAACAGTATGGCACTAACATAAAAAATAGAAATACAGGGGTGCATGGGTGGCACAGTTGGTTAAGCATCCGACTTCAGCTCAGGTAATGATCTCGAGGTCTATGAGTTTGAGCCCCGCATCGGGCTCTGTGCTGACAGCTCAGAGCCTGGAGCCTGATTCGGATTCTGTGTCTCCCTGTCTCTCTGCCCCTCCCTTGCTTATACTCTGACTCTCTCTCTCTCTCTCTCTCTCTCTCTCTCTCTCTCTCTCTCTCAAAAATAAATAAACATTAAAAAAAATAGAAACACAGATCAATGGAATGGAACAGAAAACTCAGAAGTAAATCCACAATTATATGGTCTATTAACTTCCACAAAAGAGGATATTCCAAAAGAGGAATATCCAATGGGAAAAACACAGTCTCTTCAACACATGGTGTTGGGAAAATTGGACCTCTACATGCAAAAGAATAAAATTGGAACACGTTCTTTCACCATTCACAAAAATAAAGTCAAAATGGATTAAAGACCTACATGTGAGACCTGAAACCATGGAAATCTTAGAACAGAGCCCAGGCAGTATTTTCTCTGATACTGACCATAGCAACATTTTTCTAGATATATCTCCTAAGGCAAGGGAAACAAAAGCAAAAATGAACAATTGGAACTACATCAGAAAAACAAAAACAAAATCCAAAAAACAAAACACACACACACACACACACACACACACACACACACACACACACACCCTTCTGCACAGCAAAGGAAACAATTAACAAAACTAAAAGGCAGCCTATGGAATGGGAGAAGATATTTGCAAACGGCATATCTGATAAAAGGTTAGTATTCAAAATATATAACGAACTGATCTGACTCAACACCCAGAAAACAATCCAATTACAAAATGGGCAGAAGACATGCACAGACATTTCTCCAAAGAAGACATATACATGGCTAGCAGATGCATGAAAAGATGTTCACCATCACTTATCACCAGGAAAATACAAATCAAAACTACAATGATATATTATCTCACACCTGTCAGAATGGCTAAAATCAAAAACACAAGAAATGACAGGTGTTGGCAAGGATGTGAAGAAAGGGGAACCCTCTTGCACTGTTGGTGGGAATGCAAACTGGTACAGCCACTCTGGAAAACAGCATGGAGGTTCCTCAAAAGATTAAAAATAGAACTACCCTGTGATCCAGGAATCACACTACTAGGTATTTACCCAAAGAATACAAAAACACTAATTCAAAGTGATATATGCACCCCTATTTTTATTGCAGCATTACTTACAATAGCCAAACTATGGAAGCAGTCCACATGTAGAATAGAATAGAATAATATAATATTATTCAGCCATAAAAAATAAGGAAATCTTGCCATTTGCAACAATGTGGATAGAGCTAGAGAGTATAATGATAAGCAAAATAAACCAAAGACAAACATCATATGATCGCACTCATATGTGGAATTTAAGAGACAAATGAGCAAAGAGGAAAAAAGTAAGAGAGAGAGAGAGACAAACCAAGAAGCTAACTCTTAACTATAAAGAACAAACTGATGGTTACCAGAGGGGAGGTAGGTGAGATGGGGGAGACATAGGGGATGAAAATTAAAGAGTACACTTATTTTTATGAAAAAAATCTACAAACTTAACAAAAAACACAAGGATGAGGACTAAAGAGTACACAAAATATGATGAAAAAATGTAAAAACTTAAACACACACACACACACACACACACACACACACACACAAAACACAAAAGTTGCCACCTACCAATCTGGAGTGTCCTGCCTATTTCTTTGGTCTCTCTTTGTCCTCTGCATACAAGGACCAGCAGTTACAAACCAAAAATGTTCTTAGTGGTTAATAGAGGGCCAAACCTGACATATTATTTTCTAGGAAGCACTGCTTTTTCTTTGATATCAAGCGTCCTTGAACTTAAATATGCATGTTTTCTTCAGTTTAAAAATTTTTATGAAATGTGTACAATATTCTACTAATATCCTCTTTTACTATGATGTTCTACTATCCTCTTCAGGACAATTACTTGATATCCTACTACTTGCATCTACTTCTTAAGTTAGTTCCATTTTATTCTCTCACAATTGTGACTGGAACTATGTTTTTTTAGGACTGAGTGAGCCATTATTTCCTTTTCTATCATTTGCTCTCTGAAAAAGGCATTATTTTTGCTTTCTAACATATTCCTCTAGACTTTGTCTTATGATCTCTCAGAGTATAAGAGTTACTAACTTGAAAAATCCCCAGTCTACCAAAATCAAGAATGATTTTTTTATTAAAAATCCCATCTACTATTTCCTCCTTTGGTTGAATAATATCACCCAGGAAATTATCCTATCAGATTAATAGACCTATCCTATCAGATCTGACCTCTTCTGATATTGTCTAACCAATCTGATCTAACCTCAAGTCTAATCTCATCTTGACTTAGGGAATGATTTCTTGATCTTATTCCTTTAAGACATAAGAAATACCTGTAGTTTATCTTATAAAGTGTATTTGTCTGAATCTTAGCCACTAACTCTGATTACTTTCTATATATATATTACCAGTTTTCTTCTAAAATATGTCCAGATTATTTACCAGGTATTTATGGTAAACCCTAAAGTGAAAATATCAAATAATCTTGAAAATTAAAGCTCTAAAGTTTAAGAAGACATCCCACCTCCTCTTACATAGAATCCTATGTGCAACATTAATAGCATTTTAGAGTCGGTTTATTAAGGGGATCAAGCATTTGTTTAACAGTACAGTCTACTTTATAGAGCTCTGGACTGGGGGAAGGGGAGATAAGATGGTAAATTTCCTGTTTATGTAGAATCAAAGTCATATATCTAATTGTTATGTGACTCAATTACACATAGTTTTCTTGGTAAATGCAGTGTGTACCTATTATTGATGTGTGTACCTATTTTTGATAAAATCCTTCACTAACCCCTCCAGATAGAATTAAACACATTTGCCTCCATGAACCCTGAACATATATCTATAATAAGTTATTACATATGCTTATTTTCATCCCTTGTTACTAGTGTCTTTGCTAATGTTAAAAATATCTAAAGGTTAGTATCAGTATTAGAGGAGTTCTAACTTGCTTTTACAAATAGCAAAATAATCTAAATGTAGGTTGACTCAATAATTGTTGTATGATAATATATTTACAATATATAATATTAACATTCAATAATATTAGATATATATCTGTATATAATAATGCTAACATTATGTAATAATAAAATATGTATTATTTTGTTATATTGATATTTGTTAATATAATTATTTGATAATATATTTTATATTATATACATATGAGGTATGAGTGTTTTTATTAGGTTTTAGATTAAAAGAAAACATAAGCTTTTAACATATCCTTGATTTCAGTAGAAACTGTTTAATTGTATTCTAGTGTCAACTCTGGACTTTTCTGGATAAATACCCACCAGTGGAATTGCTGGGTTCATAGGGTAGTTCTATTTTTAATTTTTTGAGGAACTTCCATACTGTTTCTACAGTGACTGCACCAGTTTACAATCTCACCAAAGTGCATAAGGGTTCCCTTTATTCCTCACCAATACCTGTTGTTTAAAGTCTTTTTCATAACAGCCCTCATTGTGACTTTTTTTTTAATTAGTAGATTTTTATATGCTTATTTTTAAGTAAGTGATTTTTAAAATTCCAGTATAATTAAATACTTGTGGCTTTGATTTGCACTCCCCTGATGATTAATAGTATAGAGCATCTTCTCATTTACCTGTTGGCCACCTATATGTCTTCTTTGGAAAAATGTCTATTCATATCTTCTCATTTTTTGATCTGATCACTTTCCTTCCTTTTTTTTCCCTACTGAGTTGTATGAATTCTTTATATATTTTGGATATCAGCCCCCTTATCAGATATATGATTTACAAGTATTGTCCTCTATTCAGTTGGTTGCCTTTTCATTTTGTTGATGGCTTCCTTTACTGTGCAGAAGCTTTTTAATTTGACATAGTCCCACTTGTTTATTTATGCTTTTGTTGTTTTTGCTTTTGGTGTCAGATTTAAAAAAATCATCATCACGATCTATGACAAAGAGCTTACTGCCTATATATGGCGGTTCCTCAAAAAATTAAAAATAGACTTACCATATGATCCAGCAATTCCACTTCTGGGTATTTATCTGAACAAAACAAAACTACTAACTTGTAACGGTACATGCACCCACATGTTTATTGCAGCATTATTTACAATAGCCAAGATATGGAAACAACTTAAGTGTCCATCAAGGGATGAATGAATAAAGAAATTATGGTATACATATGCAATTGAATACTGTTTGGTCATAAAAAATAATGAAATCTTGCCATTTGCAATGACATGGGTGGACCGGAAGTACCTAAGCTAAGTGAAATAGGACAGACTGAGAAAGACACATGCCATATGAGCTCTCTTATATATGGAATCTAAAAAATAATAATAATAAAATTGAAAAAATAAGTTCACAGATATAGAGAACAGAATGGTGGTCACCAGGGGTGAGATGGTGCAGTGGAGGAGAAATGTGTGAACTGTTTTTATTTCATTTCATTTAAATTATATTAAGAACAAAACAAAACAAAAATCAAACCACCACCACCATCACAACACAAACACTAGCCCCTTGCAGTAGGTACCTGAAAGAAGGAAATGGGCGGGTGACTTTCATACCTTTTATGTCATTTTTCCTGACTGCAGGCCACAAACAGTACTTTGAAGGAATTTAAAACTCATACAGAAAACTGCACTCTTCTGAGCTTGAATAACACACAAAAGGGTATGGGGATACCTACCTAGAATTCCCAATATTGACTAACTGCAGGCTCAATTCCAGAAGTTTCTCTTGGCCTGGTTGGGTAAGATCAATACAAAACAGCCAGTAGGGTTGGAAGCAGTTTTCTTGGCAAATGGATAGTGAATCACAAGTTTTGAGGAGGAGACTGCCGGTGTCTTGCCAACCTTGTTTCTAAAGGGGTCCCAGAACCTTGTTCTGGTCCCTAGCCATAATTCTTCCTTTGAAAGACTGGCAGCCCAGAAAGGCAATAATCCTATCTAATTTCCTTGCTTGGTAATTTCTTTTAGTTACTATGTCACATATGCTAGATTACATAGATTTTGTCTTCATGCTGGCTTCATGCAAGTCCCTTGAACTTTGAGGTAAGACCCAGTCCTTGTAGCTATATTAATCCCAAAAGCAATTTGATCATCTGCTCTTGAGTCTTTCATTTTCCATGCTAATAACTGGTATGCATTGGCCCTGTCTTGCCTACTCTGACACCTTTTTATTCGCAGAAAAATCAGGAACTCATTATATTTTCCTCAATGGTGATGACCAAAAATAAAATTCTTACATGTGTCTCCTTCTTTGACATTTCTTTTACTACCTTGTTCATTAGATCATATTTGATCACCACTTTTCATAGTTACTGGTGGTGTTGCTGGCTGTGTAACTGGTCACATTAGCATACATAATCATTAGGTTATCATGCACTTTCTTCAGTGGTTTAGGCTATAATTTTTTTAAATTCTTTAATGTTTTATTTATTCTTGAGAGAGAGAGACAGAGACAGAGCATGAGTGGTGAAGGGGCAGAGAGAGAGGGACACATAGAATCCAAAGCAGGCTCCAGGCTATGAACTGTCAGCACAGAGCCTGATGTGGGGCTCGAACTCATGAAGTGTGAGATCATGACCTGTGCCAAAGTTGGACACTTAACCAACTGAGTCATCCAGGCATCCCTAGGCTTAAATTTTTAACAAAGTATTAGCATTTGCAAATCTATAAGCAAAAAAGCTGAGATCTTGGTAACAATCTATATCTAATCACATGGTCCCTTGTATTAACCCATCTTGCTGTCTCACGTTCTTTTTCCTTTTTTTATTTATTTATTTTTTTTAACATTCATTTATCATTGAGAGACAGGGAGAGACAGAGCATGAGCATGGGAGGGGCAGAGACAGGAGGAGACATAGAATCTGAAACAGGCTCCAGACTCTGAGCTGTTAGCACAGAGCCTGATGCGGGGCTCAAACTCACAAACTGCGAGATCATGACCTGAGTCAAAGTCGGACGCTTAACCGACTGAGCCACCCAGGCACTCCTGTCTCACATTCTAAATTAACCATTACCTGGAATACTTTTCTATCCTTGTTATAAACCTATATATAGCTTTATATATATACACATATATATATATGTATATGTATATATATGCACACACATTAAGTAGTATATTTGTACTATTTTAAAATATAAATATAATTTAAATTGTATAATTAAATATATAGCTAAATAAATTTTAAATATAGTTATATTTTTATATATAAATACTACATTTATATAATAAATATGTATGTGAATATATATGTATATTCCTTTAAACACATAGTAAATTTTCATGTGAAGTGCTGTAAAATTTGTAGTGGGTATTATGCTTTATGGGTTGTTTTTGTTTTTATTTTTACTTTATTTCAGTTAATATTGGATTGCTAAAATTTAGGAATATTATGTGCATCTCTAGAGTTCATTCATTTTGAGCATTGCATAATATTCCACTGTTTGAATATACTATAGTTAATTTACTTATTCTCCCTTTGATAGGCATTTGAGTTGTGTGGTACACAGCCTTTAAGTTTGTCCCAATGATACCTGTACCATGATATCTAACTATGGTATGGACTTGCTTTTAACAAATAAAATATAGCGAAAGTGATAGTCTATCATCTCCCAAAACAGGTTATAAAAAGATTATGATTTCTGTCTTGTCCTGTTTTTCAGAGCCCTCATTCTAGGGAAGACAAGTTGTCATATTAGCAGTAGCCAAATGACAGATTCACATGATAAGAAAGTAATGTGCTTTTTTTTTTTTTTTTTTTTCCTTCCCCTCCCCCATGGGTTCCTATTAAGTTTCTCAGGATCCACATAAGAGTGAAACCATATGGTATCTGTCTTTCTCTGTATGGCTTATTTCACTTAGCATCACACTCTCCATATATATAAAAAAAATAAATAAATAAATAAATAAATAAATAAAAAATAAAAAATATAAAAAAATAAATAAAAGCAAAAAAAAAAAAAAAAAGTAATGTGTTCAGCCAACAATGAATGAGGACCGAAAAACTGCCAAAGGTCATATGAGTGGGAATGAAACCAGATTTTCCCCTAGTTAAGCCTATAAATGACTACAGCTGTGACCATCATCTTGATTGCTGCCTTTTGAGTGACCATGACCACAAGCATTCTTACTCAAACTGTTATGTAATAAATGTGGTTTGTTTTAAGTCACTACATTTGTCGGTAATTTGTGACACAATAGGTAATTAATATGGGTTGATTTGTGGTTTTTGCTACTGTGAACAATAATAACATGAATATTCTTGCACCTGCTGCCTATTGTACGTGTGTAAGAGATTCTTGAAAAGAATACAGCAAGAAGGAAAATTGTTGAAGTCATAAGGCATATAAAAATGTCAACCATTCAGGGCATCTAGATGGTTCAGTCTGTTGAGTGTCTGACTCTTGATTTTGGCTGGGTCTTGATCCCTGAGTTGGGGGATCGAGCCCCGGGTCAGGCTCCACACTGAGGGATTCTCACTCTCTGTCTCTATCTCTCTCCCTCTGCCCTTCAACCCAGCTCATGCTTGCTCTCTCCCTTTCTCTAAAAAATTTAACAAAATAAAAAATAAAAATGTCCACCACAGGAGACAATGCCATGTACTTTCCAAAGAAGTACACAAATTTATATGCTTCCTAAGAAATGCATAAGTTAAACAATATGGACACATCATTTAAATTTTTCCCATGTAATGAACACCAAATCCTATCTCTTTACTGTCATGATTTGTATTTTCTAATTATGGATGATATTTAATATCTTACCTTATGTTTATAAGTATATTGCTTCCTCTTCTATTAAATATTTATGTTTTTTACCTTTTTTTCTATTAGTTACATGAGTTTACTGATTTGTAGGATTGTGAACAGCATCTTGATAGCCAATCCCTTGATAATTATGAGTATCAAAAATATATTTTCTGCTATTTGTTACTACAGTTCCACTTATGTGGAAGGGGTCCTTAGGTGAACAAGAAAGGCTAATTTCTGTCATTTCCTTTACAATCAGTACTTTTGGGTCATGTTTAAGAAATTATTGCATATTCCAGGTTGTAAAATGTATTAACCTACATTCTCTAATGACAGTATTTAACAACAAATCCTTAATTTTTCTGAGGAAGGGATCCAATGTCATATTATTAAAATATAAATATTTTTGTAACTATTTTATTGAAAAAAATCTTTTTTCCATACTAATTTTACATACTTTTTTTGAACATATACCAAAATTCAATCCCTATATAGACCTGTTTTAAGGCAGTCATTCTCATACACTTATCAACTTGGTGACAAATATACTAATATCATACTTAATATGTATTAATAAACATAACTTGGTAATATATCTGGAGGCAAAGTCCTTCATTTCTTGTTAATATTTTTGTCAGTAATTTGGGCTTAAAAAAAATTATGGGCACCTGCGTGGCTCAGACAGTCATGCATCTGACTTCAGCTCAGGTCATGATCGCACAGTTCATGAGTTCAAGCCCTGCATCAGGCTCCATGCTGATTGTGGGAAGCCTGCTTGGGATTCTCTCTCTTTCACTCTTTCTCTGCCCCTCACCTCCTTGGCTTTCTCTTTCTCTCAAAATAAATAAATTTAAAAAAAATAAATCACGTAATCATTTTCCATGAAAAATCTACTGATATTACTGGAATTATATTGAATCTCTTTATCAATCTGACATTAAACAACAACTTTATAAACTTGCCTTCTCTTTACTAAACATTGTATATCTTTTCAGTTATCTAAATTGTTAATTTTACTTATTTAAGTTCTACACTTTCTATACATACCAATTTTGAGTATCTCTGGTTACAGACATAGGTAACTTATATTCAGTGCTACTACTAGGAAATGTCTTTTTTTTTTTAATATTGTATTTTTGACTTGTTTGCTTTTCCATTGAATTTTCTTATTTTGTTTTAAATTTCCATCTATTTCAACACTTTTGTTGGGATTGGCACTGCCAAATGCTTAATGTCTTTGAAGTATTAAAAAAAAGTTTAAATATGTTGTATTATTTAAAAGCCTGCACAGCAAGGCAAGCAAGTTTGGGAATTTTAAAAATTAACTGCATTATGTATAGTATTACAAAGACTTTCTTTGGCCTTGAAGATAATGGCTTTAAATGCAGGCTAATTGGAATAATAATTTAATTTGTCTCTATATATGCTTGCCTGAAAGGTTCTTTCACCCAAAGATACAAAAGTACATTATAAATATCCTTATTTTTCCCTCCCTTCCTCCTACTTCATTCCTTCATTTTTTTTTTGTTTTTAATTTTTATCTGCTTATTTAAATTTTCAAAAGAGACAGAGATGCCAGAACATTTCCAGCCAGGATGCTGCAGAGCCTGAGAGAATCCCAGGCTGCCTTTACTGATGATGTGTCTCTCCTCCTCCTTTCCTTTCTCCTCCAACCCCTCCCTCCCCCTCTTCTAACTCCTCCTCTTCCTCTTTCCTCTCTCCCCCAAAATAACAGTATTAAATAAAGGAAAACCAAGTTTTACAAATCTATAATATCAACTTACATTGAAAAATTTAATGAATTGAAAAATTAGCACAAAAACTAAAAGTATAATGTTCAATCTATAAAATAATCATAAGAATTTCATATATGAAATAAAATACAGTCCAGGACAGGTAATGTCATCTTTAGTGGGCAGTTTTAAAATACATCATGAGCATTTTTCAGAAATGTACCATTTCTCTGTAACTTTAGTTCTTGGGGAAATGCCTCAGGAGGTCTTACATGAATGTGATTCAGAAAAATGGCTATTCTGTCCCTCCCTTGTCTCTGGGCATTGTTCCTGGCCTTGCCAGGGCTGGTTAGTACAGCTAGTGCCCAACCTAAAATCATACCATGGTAACAATATCCTTAAGGGGCCTGGGTGGCTCAGTCTGTTAAGCATGCAACTCTTAATTTTGGCTGAAGTCATGATCTCATGGTTCATGAGTTTAAGCCCCACGTCACATTCTGTGCTGAGAGTGTGGAGCCTGCTTCGGATTCTCTCTCTCTCTCCCTCTCTCTCTGCTCCTCCCCTGCTTGCTCTCTCTCTCTCTCTCAGAAATAAAAATATAAAGATACAAAATAATAATATCCTTACTTTTACTTGCTATTTAGCTGAAGTTGACTGGAAAAGACCACAATTATTGTTGAAACTAGAAACTTGACCCCATAAATATTGGAAATCTTGTATGCTACAACCAGAAGTGACAGTCATAGCCTTTGAGAGATTTTACCAATGTAGTGATCAGAATGTTGAGTAGTAAACCAAGAAAGAACAAATATCATCAGTTAGAAAGAGGAGGAAAGGGCCTCCTGGGTGGCTCAGTTGTTTAAGCGTCTCTTGATTTTGGCTCAGGTCATGATCTCGTTTCACGAGATCAAGCCCCACATGTCAGGCTTTGCACTGACAGTGTAGAGCCTGCTTGAGATTCTGTCTCCCTCTCTCTCTACTTCTGCCCCATTCATGTGCATGTTCTCTCTAAATAAATACATAAACATTAAAAAAAAGAGGAAAAAATGACCTTTAAACAGCACATGTGCAACATATCCAATATTGTTCCAGTGATATCACTGCTGCAGAGACAATTACTTTATCCCGTTCATTGGGACACATTCCACAGCAGTACCCTTAAGACTGGTACCACCTTGAAAAAAGAAAAACAAAACATCTTTTTCTTATTTATTTGGAATCGTTATCTCTTTTTAGCTGTTTCTTGCCCTAGCTGAGTGAATATTAGGCTTGCATTCTGAGGACAGAACTTTAAGAATTTCTTGAAAGTAGTAGTCAGTACAAACTTTGAAGGTACTTAGGAAAAACTAAATAGTTAAAACTAATCTGATCTTTCCGTCCATAAGGTAATAATGGCAGTCTAGCCACATGGGTCTGCTCGGAAATGAAGGCAAGTGGGACAGGTACAGATACAGTTATTTTACTATTAGGTTAGCAGCACTGACCTCTACAAATGATGATCAGTATCATGAATTGTGGAGTGAGATAATCTGGGCTCAAATATCAGCCTAGCCATCTACCAGGTGTGTGGCCTGCAGTATATTTTTCAAATGTTCGTAAGTTTTAGTCCCTCTTTTATCAAATATGGACAAACATTAACCTAAATGTCAACCACTGCTATTATTTACTATTATTACTGTTATTGCTATCATGATCATCGTCATCATTATTATATCACTAATATGTGGTAAAATAAGAGATTGCAACTGGCTTATGCTTCCTGATGCAAATATATTAAATCCAATGGGTTTATATAAAATGGACTTCCAAGGAGGCAAGGACTCCTGGGTAAATCATATTCTGTATTAAGCAAACATAAAATGTTAGTTTTTAAGAAAATAATAGTATAGAAAGCAGTTTAATAGATTAACAATTTACTATCAATTACTTATTATATATCACTCTAAACTTTGTACATTTTTTTTTACAACTCCTAGAAGGCAGAATTGTTACCCTCAAATAGGTGTGCAAATAAGCACACTGATACTAATGAAAGATACTTAACTTGCCAAAGTGTTTAACCAACTACAGGTGAAAGATTCAGGACAAAATCAGTGCTTTTGCCAGACTATAATGGTAGTGGCTTCCATCCACTTCACCTGGATTATTAAATGGTATGAGACCTGGGTCTCTGTTATCATCGGTAACCATTCTTCTTCTCCCTAAAGTCTAAGTCATGGCTCAGATTCCCAGGCATTGCTTTAGCTCATATTTACAATTTTAAAACAACAATTAAAAGGGGAGAAGCAAAATAGGTAAAGGGGTATCTCCCACTCCCCTTTACCCATTTTGCTTCTCCCCTTTTAATTGCTGTCCTTTATTAGGGAATAAATAAGTCAAGGGGATAAAAGGTACAGCATAAGAAATATAGTCAATGGTATCATAATAGTGTTGTCTGGTGGCAGATGATAGCTACAGTTATGAGTACAGCATATACAGTTGCTGAATCACTATGCTGCACACCTGAAACTAGCATAACATTGTGTGTCAAGTATATTTCAATTTAAAAAAGGTCATACCATGGGGCATCCCGGTGGCTGAGTCAGTTAAGCGTCCAACTTTTGGTTTGGGCTCAGGTCATGATCTTACAGTTCTGAGTTCAAGCCCTGCATCAAGCTTCACGCTGACAGTGCACAGCCTGCTTGGGATTCTCTCTCTCCCTCTCTCTGCCACTCCCCTGCTTTCTCTGTCTCTCTCTCAAAATAAATAAATAAAAATAAACTTGAAAAAAAGAGTAAAAGGTTATACCGTATTTATCACCATAAATATTGTGTATTTTAACTACAAAGCAGTGTTATAGTTGGGCCAAAATTTATGATGTGTGTATATTTAATTTAAACTATTTCTATACATAACGGGAACCCTCTTGCACTGTTGGTAGGAATACAAACTGGTGCAGCCACTCTGAAAAACAGTGTGGAGGTTCCTCAAAAAAATTAAAAATAGAACTACCCTATGAACCAGCAATAGCACTACCAGGAATTTATCCAAAGGATACAGGAGTGCTGATTCATAGGGGCACGTGTACCCCAATAATTACAGCAGTGCTTTCAACAATAGCCAAGTTATGTAAAGACTTAAGTGTCCATCAAATGATGAATGGATAAAGAAGACGTGGCTTATATATACAATGGAATACTACTTGGCAATGAGAAAGAATGAAACCCTGCCATTTGCAGCAATGTGGATGGAACTGGAAGGTATGGTGTTAAGTGAAATAAGTCAGTCAGAGAAAGGCACATATCATATGTTTTCACTCATACGTGGAACTTGAGAAACTTAACAGAAGACCATAGGGGAACTGAAGGGGAAAAAATAGTTACAAACAGAGAGGGAGGGAGGCATACCATAACAGACTCTTAAATACAGAGAACAAACTGAGGGTTGATTGGGAGGGGTCGGGGGAGAGGGGAAAATGGGTGATGGGCATGGATGAGGGCACTTGTTGCGATGAGCACTGGGTGGTGTACATAAGCAATGAATCACAGGAATCTACCCCCAAAATCAAGAGCACACTGTATACACTGTATGTTAGCCAATTTGACAATAAATTATATTAAAAAATTTTTTTAAAGAACTATTTCTATACATTCATCACCAGAAAATTGTTTTAAAATGTTTCCCTAAATATTTACTCTTTAAAAAATGATTTTTAATGAAATTATCCAGTTATACAGTGTGAAAAATTGGGATAATCCTTGGCATGTAAAGTTTTGCTTTGGACAATTTGAATCTGGCCATCCAACACATTAGCATTTGAAAGTGATACAACTGCAAGACAATTTGAAGCTAAAACGAAACTACCAGAGATGAGACATTTGATTAGGCCAAAATTATTCTTTATAAATGCAGCTAGACACCATCATCATCACTATTATCATTATTATTATTTTGAACTTAAGACAAGTTTTTTCAGCCACAGCTTACTCAAACAAATTAATTAGGTCACATTTCATTTGGTAGAAGATATTATACTTTCTAACTAAATAGCTATTAATTGGAATTTATAGATGTGATTTTGGGATTATATAGACTAGGCAATAAACATCTTACAATTAAATTAGTAACAGTACAAAGTGAAATATTTATGCATATTGTTTTTTTCCTTGAAAATCTTATACTCTCAAAATTATAACTTTAGCCTCTTAGTGTACATCAGATTACTGGAAAGGAAGCTATAGTAATAACAGGACTCACTGATGTTTACAAGAAAAAGAAACTATCACCGAGTCCCTAAATCCTCCTCTCTGCCCTTTTCTGAACTATAAATATTAGATTTAATCTTTTAGATGTAATTTATTAGATTGATTTGTAAATTTAATTAAAATACCTATTAGATTACTTGCATATATAATAAATAATGACATTAATTTGGAGTATATGGGTCATATCTTTACTGACCCATATTGATATTTATAAAAAACAATAATTTTACTCTTTTTAAAATTTCTACAGCTTAACTCTAGTCTGCTGGAGCTCTTTTTTTCTTTACTATTAGTATTATTAACAGAGAAATAGCATCATATTTCTAGACATATCTAGACAATTTTAAAGAAATATAATCTCTCCCTAAGAAAAGGTAATATATGTGCCCAATAATAAAAATCAAAGTAAATAAAAAGCTATTTCCCTGATACTTGCTCCCGTCATCCTCCAAGACTCAGAATGTGGGAGGGCTAAGAAACATAACATTTCTATTTAGCTCTAAGTAATTCAAAGTCAGTGCCAAAGCTACAGAACATCTCTTTCTACTAATCTAGTATTTTCCCAGTGGATTATTCTAAAAATTGGGCTGACCTCATTTTCAGGGATAAATATAGAGGATTTATACTGAGTTTAGTTAAGATCTGCAAACGTATAGGAATTCTTTTATTAGGAAGATATAAAGTGTGTCTATAATAAACATTTTTTAATTTGAACATTTTGTATAGTTGAAACTATAACCATCTATACTCACTCAGTTTATTGTCCACATCAACAGCATTTTACTCTTCATCTCTCTTCACTAATAAAATTCTACAGTCTTCATCAATATGATTTTGCTATTCCAGGAAATTCTTGTCCAGCAAGACAAAGGTTGTAAATAACATTACTGTATGTTCCACAGACTTTCTGAATAATCCACTTGAATATGCATAAGACTGTTCAACTTTTCAGTAGATACCATGAAATAACTGTTTACTCTCCAAAGCTTCTGAAATGAGTGCTTTGCTATTACATCCATGAATTCTAAAATATATTATGTTCCTTACTCAATCTTAATCAAATTCCTGAACTCAAACAGCTACCTTAAGCCAAACTCCAAAACCCCACAAATATCCCCTACTGATACTGAAACTCTGTCCAGGTAGGACTTTTCCTTACTGGAATATTCAAGGAACCCAGCTTTGACTTAGCAACACATTGCCTTGGCGGTATTTTGAGAAGGTGACATTGAACAAAAGTTTGCCATTTGTATTTTCTATTGCTAGGTATATATTGTATATTTGAAGGTAAACTCAAATTTTAGTCTGTAGTTCTAAAAGAAAGGCTGCTAACAGAATTTCAGTGTGATGTTTCTCCTATGCCTCATGTCTGCGGACAATGTCTGTAAATTATTATTACTTTATTTGTATAATAGTTTGATTTATATGTTAAACTTCAGATCAGAAACCATAATAGGTAGGGGATATCTTATTATCACATTATTTTCATATTCTTGCCGAGAAGGCTGATCTGAGGCAATTGACACCCCCCCCCCAAGGTCATAAAGCAAGCAAACCAAAAAACAAGGACTTAAACCGAGGTGTTTGGACAACTGTATCAGTTGTCATCTATCTTGAACAGGTGGTAGGCATTATTTCCATCTGTGGAATTAGTCACCCATGAAATTACTTTTGCCCATTAAAAACATTTAATCATAAAAAAGATAGAGTCCTGTATCACACAGATAAAACTTAAGAATCCTCACTTTTAGATTAAAATGTCTGGTCCAAGGACACCATGTCACTTTAGAGATCTGAAACTTCCTCAGTTGATTTCACCCCTCTGTTATATATTTAATAATAAGAGTAGAAAAACCATATGCTTTATTGACTTAATTTCCTATTTGAGGAAATTGTTATTTATTGTTGGATTCCTGTTAATTGAAAACACACTGCAAAGTAATACTAAGCCCAATCAGGCTTGACTGTATCATTTGTCCACAACAGGTTATGTTGTTTAATATTTGCTAAAATTAATTAAAATTAATTCTAAAATTAATTCTTTAGGAACTCATCACTTTTGGGTAATAAAAAAACCCACCAGTATCTTGTTAGAAAACAGCAAAAAACTTAAGTTATGAATTATACCAATGTTCCTGGTATGTATTATGAAAAGTTACTGGGGTTAATTTTTGGTATTTGTCAAATGAAGGGTGATGAAATCTGGTTGTAGCTCTAACACCAAATCTATTTTTTTAATTATTAAAACCAATAAAATAATGATTTATTCTTGACAATGCAAGATGAGATAAATAATTAGGCATATAGGTAAACCAATATACCTGAGAAGGGGAAGAATTAAAAACAGATACTCTAAATTTTTTCTTTATATTGTGTCAAGAGCATTCCTGCTGGTATTTTAATTTCTTAAATGTGCATGGTTACAAAGGCACTGTCTGAGGCTTGATGACAACTTAAAATGTAGCTGTCTGGACTAGAAAATTGTTCAACTCAAGATATCTCTGGCAAATGAGTGCACTGTTATGGCTGAGTTAATTAAAATGTTTTGTATTATTGAATGGGAGTCTAAGGAAATGATAATCCCTATTACCTGGTAGTGGGGCAATGAAAGAAACTGAAGATAAATTACAAGTCAGAAAAAGATATATTTAGTGACAGTAGTCAGCAAGGTAACACATTCCTTTAAAGATACCCAAGCATTTTTACATGTTTCCTCTAATGAACCAGACTAGGAGTGACTTAAGAATTGCACTCTTTAAATGACATGCTCCTAAACTTTAAACACTTCTTCAGTCTGTTCAAGACTGTAAAGATGAAACACATCGGAAGACAAAAAATATGTTTTTTCCTCCAGATTTTTCTCACTGTGGCTGTAGAGCATCACAACATATAAAGTAATATTTAGGTTAAGATTTATTCCAATTTTAAAATTACCTGACATACCAATTTTTTTTCCCCACCACAGCATTTTTCTCTACCTTCCAGAAAGAAGAGATGGCTCTTCTGTGGCTAATATAACAGAACTACTAATGAGCAATACGGCTCAATGCAGGGACAGGAAAAGACATCACAAGCTGGAACCTGACAGGGAGTGAGGACTTAAGGCCGAAGACTGAGAAAACACAACAGGGACAATTTGGGGGCTGATTGTACAAGTCAGAAAAGAAATATACCTGTGTTTGTCAGAGTTATTGGTTGCAAGCATTTAAAACTATGTTGGTTATCTTAAACTAAATAAACAGACTGTACACAGCCTCACAGAATGGGTAGTTGCCTAGAGAACCAGAATTGGGAAATAGGTGGGAGGCAAGGTAGTCCTGCAAAGCCAAGAAACAGGAAGCACTAGAACTACCTTGTATGTGAAACAAAACCATTATGCAATCTTACGTACACCTAAACAGACACACGGGCAATGCACATTCTGTGCACATGTACACACACATCTGATCATATTTTGTAAAGGGAATTGTATTATATAATCTTTATTGTATTTTTCTCACTCGTGATGCCTCAACAATTCCTTTCTTCCATATCTGATACAGCTCTAGTGCTTTATTTTTCCAATAGCTACATAATATTCCACATACCATAAATTATTAATCTACCTTCTTTAAATGGGTATTCCAATTGTGGGGGCTCTACTAAGTTTGTATAGTAAACATTTTGTACGTATGTCATTAGGAATTGATACTTTTTATTTCTATGGGATAGATCCCCAATAACAGAATCATTAGAATATTATATAATTTTAAATTTTAAATAGCTTCACTACAACAGTTTTTGAAACTTGTAACATTTATATGCCTACCATTAATTTACAAAAACATAAAAATATGCTTCACCCAATTCCCTCTCCTACCCCACACCTTGAGCACTACTAAAACCTATTAGGTTAAAGTAAACAATCACTGACTTTCTCTTTGTTTCTCATCACCTGGAGCTCAGAGTCTGTGCCTTGACTGTACCAAGCACATGCTTCTTCCGTGCTTGTAGAATGAGGACAGGAAGCATTTTTCTACTTTTATAGCAGGCATTGACTCTCATCAATACCTACTATATCACAGATGATGCAACAAATAGGAGCTAGTAAATGTTTAAGTTCACCAGTAGCGCCTAGCCAGGCATTATCTGTTTAGAAATTTCACATTTCCTAGAATTTGAAATGCTACGTACCTATACATAAACATCTCAGTCCAAAGGGTCCTGTGTTCCCTAGTGTAGGGAATGCCAGTCCGTGAATTTTATACTGAGCAGCTTAAAAAGATTTGAAGCAAGTAATGAGGATGTTCAAATACTGGGTACTGCATGATCTCAGAGTTTCGTAAAAGCTGAAGCCACTGAGACAGTTGTACTATTAAAAATAGCAAGATTTAGGAGCACCTGGGTGGCTCAGTCGATTAAGCACCTGATCCCTGATTTCAGCTCAGGTCATGATCTCACAGTCATGAGATGGAGGTGTCGGGATGCATGTTGAGCATGGAGCCTGCTTAAGATTCTCTCCCTCTCCCTCTGCCCCTCTACCCCACTACCCAACACTTGCACACTCTCTAATAATTTAATTTAATTTAATTTAATTCAATTTAAAAAAATAACAAGATTTTGGGGCACCTGGGTGGCTCAGTTGGTTAAACAACCAGCTTCGGCTTAGGTCAAGATCTCAAGGTTTGTGGGTTCGAGCCCCACATCAGGTTCTGTGCTGACAGCTCAGGGCCTGTATCCTGCTTCGGATTCTGTGTCTGCCTATGTCTCTGCCCTTCCCCCATTCACGCTCTGTCTCTCAAAATGAATATTATTTTTTTTTAAATAACAAGATTTAGTTTAATTAATTGATTCCATCTCAGCACTACAGACATTATGGTTGTATAATTCTTTTTCTGAGGTAAGTCCAGTGTATTGTAGGATACTCAGCAGCATCCTTGGTCTCTACCCTCTAGAGGCAATCCCCACAAGGTTGTTATAAACCAAAATGTCTCCAGACATTGCAAAACATGCCCTGGGAGAATTTTTCCCTAGTGGAGTACCACTGGTTTATTTTAAATAAAAAGAGATTAGAGTTTGAAAATTTGATCTCACAATGTGTAGTATTCAGTTACGGATATTTTTATATTTTGGTGGGGGTGGGTAAGAGCTTGTTAAGTGAAAATCTTACAGTGGTGTACCGCTCTTTAAACAGACAAGTGAAACAAATGATAATAATACTGCCTTGATTTTGTCAGGACTTTTATTTTGAACTATTTTCTTATTTCTCTGCAAGGTATTTGTAGGAAAGATTCAGTTTTGAAACAACATCACAAGCATGAATAATTTGAGCAGCTTTGGCTTGAAAGATGGCTAAATCTGAAGGATTTATAGTTAGGAAAGTCAGAAGAGGAGTAGCTCTAAACTCTATTGTCAGCAGAATTTTATTAAAACTTGGCAATGCATCTTGCCAAATACCTGAAGGTCTCCATTCTGTTGTAAGATGAAGACTCTATGGACAAAGATTTATACAATAAAAAGTTGATGAGGAAGACTAGGTGTAAATGAGAGTGGTTTATCCCACAGTTTATCTTTTTATATTTAAAAGACATGCAAAAACAAATTTTAACATATATATATATATATATATATATATATATATGTATACACACACACACACCCCATATGTATATACATGTGGTATATACACACACATATATATGTATATATATATACATATACACACATATACACACACACATATACAAACACAATTAATCAACCATAAGTTATTTACTGAAGACCTAAAAAGTTCAGACCAATATGATAGCTTCTGTTACTGATGGGTGTGGGTAAGGAGATTTAAAAAGATCTAAAATAACAGATCATATATATAATCTGTATAACATCAAGGTGATGGCAAATGTGTCTGAAAATAATGTATACTGGTCTTTACCATTAACTGTCAAATGAATGTCATCCAAATTTCTCAACAATGGCTGATATAGACTCCTTTTCGATTTCTTGTAAGTAAGTATTATTTAAGAAAATAAATGTGACCATTGCACTTGATCTATAACTATGTTTATGCATCAGAAATTTTAGTTTTGTTATCCTTAAAGCATTGGACTTATCAAGTTTATGCATCCCTTTACTTTATAATAATATTCTCCAACATAATAAATGCAAGCCAACTGGTAAAATTTATGTATGAATATGTGTGCATATTTGGTAAAATTATACGTGTATATATGTAAAGTATATATAACCTACGTATATATGTATTTATATATATATATATAAATATATATGTATATATACACACACATACACACACATATGTTCATATTGATTTTTCTAGTTTCCTAATGTACAGTAAATTACGATGTACATCCAGGCTCTTAATAATACCTTCCTTTTAATGAATTCAGTTAAATAAGTATGTTTACATGCAAACTTAATATATTTTAGATGTGAGATATCTTTCCTTTGTTTTATTGTCCATATTTTTTATTAATATATGAGTTCAAATCTGTTCAGTTTGTAAGGTCCTTGTTAGGAAAATTATTTCAGAATCTGTATTACATTGTTCTCAACTTTTATACATAATAGCTTTTCATTCAAACACATTGAATAAGTTACTTAAAAATGACAACAGAGGTTTAAAAAAAGACAAAATAATTATATAAGATAAAATTTAATAACTGTAGAATAATGTAATAAATGAAAATTGGACTTTTATTTAAAAATGTCACTTGGGTTCTAGGCAGGAGCCCCCAGCATATTCTTTGCTAACTTTTCATCAGATTTTATATGGAGACAGTATAGAAGATGAAAACTCACATCACCAGTCTAAATAAGACTAGTTAGAAATCTATCATCAAAGTTCAGCAGGTTATATAGTACATAGTCTATCTGTAGCTGAGTGAAATCCTCTGTCAGAAATTAGGAAGTAAAAAGAAACACTAGGAAGTAGTCCATTCCACTTTTTTTCTCCTTCCACCACCTGGATCAGAAAGACAAAGCCTTAACATATGCCCATAGCCCTGAAATTGATTCCTCGACCAAATGGCCTTTGGCCACCAGAAAACCATCTCCCTTATCTCCTCACATATATGTATCTTAGTCAGTCATATCAATATCTGGAAAATTGTAAGAAAGTATTTGTATGGGTCCATTTAGATGGACTGTATCACAATCTGGGTGATTGATAATCATTTACAATTGCCACAAGACAGAAAGGAAGCATAATGATAATTTTGGCAAAGAATTAGTGACACTAATTATTTATTTCTTTATGTGTTCAGAGTTAAGCAGGAGAAGTCTTATGTTTCAAAGCAACAGAATTATATTGAATCAAAGACTGCTACAGGAATTTAGAACTGGTATAAAGTCATTAAATATCTGCCTATCATCTCTCTAGATCTAATAAAGAGATCTGATCAGTACTTACTGATCAGAGGTATGTGAAGCGCAATAATCAAAGCCTATTTATAGACAAAATTGATGCAGAAGGTTCTTCTTACTGAATGATGAAGAAACACACCAAAAAAAAAAAAACTAACAATATAAGGCTTATTAAAAATCAAGCCAGACTGAGAAAAAAGGCATGTCACTATACACTAAGTAGAGGTAGATAACTAAAAACAATTTACTACAAAAGTGAAACGAATTTAATTTAAAAATAACTTAAAAATAATTGACTACAAAATATAGAGGAAGAAAAACTACATGTGAAGGTATCACCTTTGTAGAAAAACACAAGTTGGAAATGAGAGAAAAAGCCGACTAGATGAAATGAAAAGAAGATAGGGAAGATAAGAATAGCAAACGAATTACAAACACCAAAATAAATGGAAAATAGTAATTGAAATTACTTAGGACTCATTTTTGAATGATTTTTTTTCTCCAGAAAATGATCAGAGCGTGCTTGATATGGTAAAAAAAAAAAATGAACCAAATTAAAATCATCATCATCATCATCATCATCATCATCAATAATATTACTACAAACCTTTCCTAAAATTTCTGACTATATCAACTAAAAAGAGTTGCTCACATCCAAGGAAAATAAAAGAACTATATCTTGTCATAACTCTATGCTTTCAAAAGACATTATTACAAAGATAAATGCCTTTAGATTTATAGGCATTATAAAAAGAAAACAAGTGGCCTACAAAGAAGTAAAAACTCAGTTGGCATCACACTTCTGATTATCACTCCATGTTGGAAAGCAGCTAAGCATCTGCAACAGATTCATGGAGGAAGACTGTTTTTGTGCCAATAAGTTCTCATCCAGTAATGTTCCCTTTCAAGTATGAAATCAACAGAAGTGTATTTCCCAGATAGGCAAAAATGTGGCCTGTGTGAAATAAATACTCAAAAAAGTGAACTAACAAGATATGTATGTATGTAAAACAATACTGTATAAATGATGAAATAAACTATATTGTAGAATTTCCTCTTTCACTCAGCTAATCATATGTGTTTATTATCCAAGCTAAAAGGTTTAGAATATTTGACACCATGCTTACAAAAGAGCCCTGTCCTCCCTACCTGGCATCAAAGTTAAAGGGCTTTCTAATCTAAGTAATACCCATTACCTACATGTGACCAAGCAGTCACATCTCTGGAAACAACCTGCAGTTTTTCCCTTTTTTTTCAGTATTTTGCTTAACATGATGTTACAGTCTATATTAGTCAAGGTTCTCCAGAAAAACAGAACCAATAGGATATACATTAGGAGATAAATTTCTTTTAAGGAACTGAATCACATGACTGGGGGACTGACAAGTCTGAAATTTGCAGTACAGGCTAGAAATTCTACCAGCAGTCAATATTGCAGGTTTAACTCCAAGGAAGTTTGGAAGTTAAACCACTTTTTGGGGTCCTTCAGTATTTTTTGTTAAGGCCTCCAACTGACTGGATGGATCTACCCAAGTTATGGAGATTAATTTATTCAAAGTCTACCTATTTATGTGTTAATCACATCTAAAATATACTTTCACAGTGACATTTAGACAAGTGTTAGACCAAAAAGAAAACAACCACAGCAACAACAACAACAACAACAACAAAAACAGTACCACAGGATAGCCAAGCTGACACATAAAATTAGCTTTCACACAAATGATTCATATGGTCACTAAAAACTTGATAAAAGTAGGCCTTAGGCTGGTTTGGTTTGAATATTCTTTACCCCAAAATTACACATCTGCATAATGCTATAAATAAATATGTATAGTTGACTGAATAGACAGAGGTTTACAATGTATTGTCATAGAGTATTTTCATTATGCTATAAGAAATTCATGGGAGGTGGAGGGGGCCAAGACGGTAACAGCATGGAAGTTATTTCACATCTCTCATCCCTGAAATGCAGCCAGATCAACACCAAACCACCTTGTACACCTAGAAAACTGATTTGAGGATTAACACAACAATCAGCACAACATGAACCACAGAACTCAGTAGGTATGCAGCATGGAGAGGTGAACTGGTGGAGAAAGAAGCCATGGAGGGAGGGAGCTGTTTTTGCTTGTGGAGAGAGGACAGAGATGGGGGTAGAGTATAGGAAAAGCAACCCCTCCCCCCAAAAAGCAGCTGAAAACATAGAGGAAGAGTGGAAACAGCCATAAGGGACTGAACAAAAAAAGGGAGAAAGGAAAAAGGAGAAAGGAGAGGATTTAAATTCCATTAAGACTCTTATAAACAGGGGGAGCGGAGAGTCTGAAACTCCACAGGTCAATACCTGGCAGAGCTCTGGTATAAAGAGAGAATACCCAAGAGCAGAGTCCAAGGTCTGAGGGGTCTAAGGGCCACACGGAGAGAGGTAGCCCCCCTGCTTGGAGGACATTTGGTAAAAGCTGTGCAGCCTTCACACAGGCAAGGGTCCCTGAAGACCCTGGAAATCAGCCACATTCGTTGGTGTTTGAACAAGAACGTTTGGGGTAAAGCCTGGTGACAGATGTGTGTTGTGATTTGCCATGGTCCCTGAAACGCTGATGCTACACAATTATGCAAACTTTTTCTGGGGCAGGCTGGCACTTAGCTGCAGTCTCTGGGCATCAGCAGCTACACGGTTGTGCAAATGTTCCTGGGGGTGGGCCAGCACCTGACCATTGCTCGATGAGAACCTCCCCCCAAGGGTCTGAGTGGGTCAAGGCCTCAGACCCTCATAAGTGAGGGGTTGGGAAACATAGCCCCATCTCAGATAAAACTCCAGAGGAATGTGCCAGGCAGCCTGACAGCTTGGTCACAGATGGTATAGAAGTGGGGAGTGGACAGAAGACACAGACAAAGGAGAGGAGCTTGAGTGCTAATCGGGAGAGCACAGAGTTCTGAAACTAGAGACTGGGTAGCTTGGTGAAGCCATTTTCACCCCTTCCATGCACGTGCATACACGCCTACACATGCCACAACAATCCACCCCAGTAAGCTAAGCAGTGCCATCTAGTGAAGAACACAGCCATTACATTAGGCTCTGCCCTAATGGGCCACTCTGCAAGTGGGCCAAGTGCACTCTTGATGAACACCATAAGTCTCTTCTCCTACTTAATTTACGGATTATAAAGTGCTTCCTAGTTTGACTTCTAGGGGAAACTGGATGTAATTTCAATCATATTTCATTCTATTTGCTGGTCCATCTATTCAATTTCTTCTTCTTTTTTCTTTTATTTTTTTATTCTTGAATACAGAAAGAGAAAAAATATTACTTTTATTTTCCATATTTATATAAAATATATTTTTATTTAATTTTTTCTACTATAGCTTTACTTTATGGTCATTTTTTAAATTCTATTTTACTTTCATCATTTCATTTTATTCAATTTTATTATGTTCATTTTTTTCAAATTTTCAAATGTTTTCATTTTTTTTCTTCCTTTATTTTTCTTTCCTTTTTTTCTCCATTTGATCAAACTTCTTTCAACAACCAGACCAAAACACACCTAGGATCTAGCATCCTTTATTTGATTTCTCTGTGTTGTTTTTAATTTTTTAACTTTAATTTTTTTCACTTTATTAATTCCTTTCTTCCTTCAAAATGATGAAATGAAGGAATTCACCCCAAAAGAATACTAGCTGGGGTTGAAAATAGATTAAATTCCCTTTCTGTGGAGATAAAAGATGTAAAAGCTACTCAGGATGAAATTAAAAATGCTATAACTGAGCTGCAATCTTGAATGGATGTCACAGAGGCAAGGATGGATGAAATAGAGCAGCGAAACAGTGATACAGAGGACAAGCTTATGGAGAATAATGAAGCAGAAAAAAAAGAGGGAGGCTAAGGCAAAGGAACATGATACAAGAATTAGAGAACTTAGTGACTTGTTAAAGAAGAATAACATCAGAATCATAGGGATCCCAGAAGATGAAGAGAGGGGAAAAAGGGTAGAAGTTCATGTGAGCATATCACAGCGGAAAACTTTCCTAACCTGGGAAAGACACAGACATCAAATCCAGGAAACACAGAGAACTCCCATTAGATTCAACAAAAGCACCCATAAACAAGGCATATTATAGTCAAATTCACAAATCCTCAGGTGAGGAAAGAATCATGAAAGCATCAAGGGAAAAACAAGTCCTTAACCTACAAGGGAAGACAGATCATGTTCGCAGCAGACCTATCCACAGAAACCTGGCAGGCCTAAAAGGAGTATATTCAATGTGCTGAACTGGAAAAACATGCAGCAAAGAATTCTTTAACCAGAAGACAGTCTTTCAGAATAGGAGAGATAAAACATTTCCCAGACAAAAATTAAAGGAGCTCGTGACTACTCAACCAGCCTTGCAATTTTAAGGAGGACTCTGTGAGGGGAGAAAGGACAAAAACAAACAAACAAACAAACAAACACCAAAAGCAAGAAAGACTAGAAGGGACCAGAGAACACCACCAGAAATTCCAACTCAACGTGGAACATAATGGCAATAAATTCATATCTTTAAGTACTGACTCTAAATGTCAATGGACTAAATGCTCCAATAAAAAGACATAGGGTAACAATGGATAAGAAAACAAGACCTATTTATATGCTGTTTACAACAGAGCCATTTTAGACCAAAACACACTTGCAAGTAAGGGGATGCAGAACCATCTATCATGCTAATGGTCACCAAAAGAAAGCCAGAGTAGCCATACTTTTATCAGACAAACTAGATTTTAAAATAAAGACTGTAACAACAGATGAAGAAGGGCGTTATATCATAATTAAGGGGTCTATCCACTAGGAACATCTAACAATTGTAAACATTTATGCTCCAAACGTGAGAGGTCCCAAATACATAAATCAATTAATCACAAACATAAAGAAACTCATTGATAATATGACCATAATAGTAAGGGACTTCAACACCCCACTAACAGCAAAGGACAGATCAACTAAACAGATAATCAACAAGGAAACAATGGCTTGGAATGACACACTAGACAGATCGACTTAACAGATATATTCAGAACGTTTCATCCTAAAGCAGAATACACATTCTTCCAAGTGCACAGGAATATTCTCCAGAATAGATCACATACTGGCACACAAATCAGCCCTCAACAAGTACAAAACAATCGAGATCATACCGTGCATATTTTCAGATCACAACACTATGAAACTCTCAATCAACCACAAGAAAAAAACTGGAAAGGTAACAAATAATTGGAGACTAAGGAACATCCTACTAAAGAATGAACTGGCTAACCAAGAAGTTAAAGAGGAAATTAAAAAGTACACAGAAGCCAATGAAAATGATAACACCACAACCCAAAACGTCTGGGATACAGCAAAACAGTCATAAGAGGGAAGTATATAGCAACCCAGGCCTTCCTAAAGAAGGAGAAAAAGTCTCAGATACACAACCTAACCTTATACTTAAAAATCTGGAAAATGAATAGCAAATAAAATCCAAAACCAGCAGAAGACAGAAAATAATACAGAGAAGAAATCAATGCTATTGAAACAAACAAAAAAACAATACCAGGAGGTGGTTTGTCAAAAGAATTAACAAAGTTGATAAACCTCTACCAGTTTGATCAAAAAGAAAAAGGAAAAGATCCAAATAAATATAATCAAGAATGAAAGAGGAGAGATCACAACCAACACAGCAGAAATACAAACAATAATAAAAGAATATTATGAGCAATTATATGCCAATAAATTGGGCAACATGGCAGAAATGGACAAATTGCTAGAAACATGTAAACCACCAAAACTGAAACAGGAACAAATAGAAAATTTGAATAGACCCATAATCAGTAAAGAAATCAAATTAGTAACCAAAAATCTCCCAAAAAATAAGAGTCCAAGGCCAGATGGCTTTCCATGGGAATTCTATCCAACATTTAAGGAAGAGTTAACACCTATTCTTTTGAAGCTGTTCCAAAAAATAGAAATGGAAGGAAAACTTCCAAACACATTCTATGAAGCCAGCATTAGCTTGATTCCAAAACCAAAGACCCCACTAAAAAGGAGAACTACAGACCAATTTCCCTGATGAACATGGATGCAAAAATCCTCAAAGATATACTAGCCAACCACATCCAACAATACATTAAAACAATTATTCACCACAACCAAGTGGGATTTATACCTGGGATGCAGGGCCGGTTCAATATCGGCAAAACAATCAATGTGATACATCACATTAATAAAACAAAGGACAAGAACCACATGATCCTCACAGTAGATGCAGAGAAAGCATTTGACAAAACACAGCATTCTTTCTTGATAAAAACCCTCAAGAAAGTAGGGACAGAAGGATCATACCTCAAGATCATAAAAGCCATACATGAAAGACCCACTGCTAATATTCTCAATGGGAAAAAACTGACAGCTTTCCCCCTAAGGTCAGGAACACGACAAGGATGTCCACTCTCGCCACTGTTATTCAACATAGGATTGGAAGTCTCAGCCTCAGCAGTCAGACAACACAAAGGAATAAAAGGCATCCACACCAGCCAGGAGGTAATCAAACTTTCACTGTTTGCAGATGACATGATACTCTATATGGAAAACCCGAAATATGCCACCAAAAACTGCTAGAACTGATCCATGAATTCAGCAGTGTTGCAAGATATAAAATCAATGCACAGAAATCAGTTGCATCCATTCCTACACACAAATAATGAAGCAACAGGAGAAATCAAGGTATCGATCCCATTTACAATTGCACCAAAAACCACAAAATACCTAGGAATAAACCTAACCAAAGAGGTGAAAAATCTATACACTGAAAACTATAGAAAGCTTATGAAATAAATTAAAGAAGACACAAAAAAAATGGTAAAAGATTCCATATTCCTGGATTGGCAGAACAAATATTGTTAACATGTCGATACTATACAATGCAATCTACAAAGTCAATGCAATTCCTATCAAACTAATGCCAGTATTCTTCATAGAGCTAGAAGAAACAATCCTAAAATTTGTATGGAACAGAAAACACCCCAATAGTCCAAGAAATCCTGAAAAAGAAAACCAGAGCTGGAGGCATCACACTCCCGGATTTCAAGACGTATTACAAAGCTATACTCATCAAGACAGGATGGTAATGGCACAAAAACAGACACTCGTCTCAATGGAACAGAATAGAGAACCCAGAAATGGACCCACAAACATATGGCCAACTAATCTTTGACAAAGCAGGAGAGAATATCCAATGCAATAAAAATCTCTTTAGCAAATAGTGCTGGGAAAACTGGACAGCGACATGCAGAAAAATGGACCTGGACCACTTTCTTACACCATTCACAAAAATAAACTCAAAATGGATGAAAGACCTCAATGTAAGACAGGAAGCCATCAAAATTCTAGAGGAGCGAGCAAGCAAAAACCTCTTTGACCTCGGAAGCAGCCATTTCTTACTCAACACGTCTCCAGAGAAAAGGGAAACAAAAGTAAAAATGAACTATTTGGACCTCATCAAAATAAAAAGCTTCTGCACAGCGAAGGAACAATCAGCAAAACTAAAAGGCAACCGACGGAATGAGAGAAGATATTTGCAAATGACATATTAGAGAAAGCGTTAGTATCCAAATCTATAAAGAATTTATCAAACTCAGCACCCAAAAAATAAATAATCCAGTGAAGAAATGGGCAAAAGACATGAACATAAGACATTCATATGGCTAACAGACACATGAAAAAAATGCTCAACATCCCTCATCATCAGGGAAATTCAAATTAAAACAATAAGTTGCCACCTCACAGCAGTCAGAATGGCTAAAATTAACAACTCAGGCAATAAATGATGTTGGTGAGGATGCGGAGAATGAGGATCTCTTTTGCACTGCTGGTGGGAATGCTAACTGGTGCAGCTACTCAGAAAATAGTATGAAGCTTCCTCAAAAAATTAAAAATAGAACTACCCTATGACCCAGCAATTGCACTACTAGGTATTTATCCAAGGGATACAGGTGAGCTGTTTCGAAGGGACACATGCACTCCAATGTTTATAGCAGTGCTATCGACAATAGCCAAAGTATGGAAAAAGCCCAAATGTCCTCGACTGATGAACAGATAAAGAAGATGTGGTGTATATATATACAATGGGGTATTACTCAGCAATCAAAAAGAATGAAATCTTGCCATTCGCAACTACATGGATGGAACAAGAGGGTATTATGCTAAGCGAAATTAGTCAGAGAAAGACAAATAGCATATGACTTCACTCATATGAGGATTTTAAGCTACAAAACAGACGAACATAAGGGAAGGGAAGCAAAAATAATATAAAAACGGGGGGGGGACAAAACATAAGATACTTAAGTATAGAGAACAAACAGTGTTGCTGGAGGGGTTATGGGAAGAAGGATGGGCTAAATGGGTAAGGGGCATTAAGGAAGACACTTGTTGAGATGAGCACTGGGTATTATACACAGGGGAACAATCACTGGAATCTACTTCTGAAGTTAACTGTTGCACTATATGCTAACTAACTAGGATGTAAATTAAAATAAATAAATAAATAAATTTATTAAAAAATTAAAAAAAGAAATTCATGGGAGGAAAGTGAAGATGAGTCTTTGAATGTAATTATATTTTCAATGCAAAAATTTAAACTAGACAAAATTTTAAAATCAAGGTTCTATCTTTGCCCATGTATGCAATGGAAGTCATATACAATGGGGTTTATTCCTATATAAAGGAAATATATTCACACACACATACACATGCACACACACAATATCCATACATTTTAATTTGTGATCATTCTCAAATCTTCATCTTCAGCTATTGGCATTCTGCAGTATGTTTCATTCTGATGGTAGCTTCATCCTGGAAGCAAGTTTAAATTGGTTTGCATGGAACCAAATTGAAGGAATAATGAAACTATGTAATATGTATCCCACAACTGTATTAAACACAGAACAGGAATATGTTTAACAAGAATGAGAAATAAAGAATACTGATAGGAGTGTGTACATCTAGAATTTCTAGGAGCTTGATTGGTGGATCATATGATAAGAGTATTCTCAGCTTTGCAAGAAATTGCCAAAACCTCTTCTTAAATGATGTATGATTTTACATCCTCACCAAATGAATAAGGCTTCTACTATTCTGCAATATCTTTGGCAATTGAGATTACAGTTTTTAGGATTTTAGCCATTCTAATAGGTATTGATACCTCATTTGAATTTGCATCTCTCAAATTGCAAATGATGTTGAGAATGTTTTTCTTTTCTTAAAATGTTTGAGACAGAAATAGAGAGAGAAAGGGAGAAAGAGAGAGAGAGAGAGAGAGAACACAAACAGGGGAGAGGCAGAGAGAGAAGAAGACAGAGAATCTGAAGTGGACTCCAGATTCCAAGCTGTCAGTGCAGAGCCTGATGTGGGGCTTGAACTCACGAATTGTGAAGTCATGACTTGAGCTGAAGTCGAGCCAAGTCGAGCCAACTGAGCCACTCAGCTACCCTGAGAATCTTTTCTTACTCTTAGTTATTTTTCTAACTTCTTTAGTTAAGCAAATGTTCAGATATATGCCCATTTTTTAATTGAGTTTCTTATTTTCTTATTGTTCAGTTTTAAGAACAGCTTGTATAGTTTGGGCACAAGTCCCTCATCACACAGATGTTTTGCAAATATTTTCTCCCAGTCTGTGACTTATCTTTTCATTCTCTTGTCTTTTCAAGATCAGGTATTTAATAGAGTCCAACTTATCAGTGTTTTAGGCATTGGGTTTTCCTGTCATATTGTAAAATTTATGACCAAACCCAAAGCCACATATTTTCTAATTTTTTCTATAAAAATTCTATAGGTTTGCATTTTACATTTAGAACTAGGATCCATTTTGAGTTAATTTTTGTGGAAGGTATAAGCTCTGTGTCCAGGTCTTCTCTTGCGTATATTTTCCAAGTGTTCTACCACTGTATGTTGGAAAGACTATCCTATACCTATTGCACTGCCTGAGTGCCTTTGTCACAAATCAGTTTACTATACATGTGTGGGTCTATTCTGTTCCATCCACGCATGCATTCTTTCATCAATAAAATGTTATCTTGATTACAGTAGCTTTATAGTTGGACTTTAATTTTTTTAGTGTGTCTATTCCAGCTTTCTTCTTCTAACAAGTATTCTGTTGTCTAAGTCTAGGTTTTTTTTTTTAGAATAACTTATTGATCTCTACAAAGTGGCTGAAATTCTTCTTGGAATTACACTGATCTCATTGATTGATTTTGGAAAATTGATGCCTTAACAATACTTCCAATATATGAACAGAGAACATCTCCCATTTAGATCTCATTTGATTTATTTCATCAGTCTTTTTCCGTTTTGTTGTTTTGTTTCATTTTGGCGTATGGATCCTGTTTGTATTTTGTTAGATTTATAGCTACATATTTCAATTTGTGCTGCTACTGTAAATGATACATAGCTTCTAATTTCAAAGTCAACTTGCTTATTGCCAGTAAACAGGAAAGTGATTGGCTTTTGTATATTGATCTTCTATTCTGTGACCTTGACAAGTCATTGTTTCCAGGAGTTTTACTATGGAATCTTTGTAATTTTCTACATAAAAAATGTCAGCAATTAACAAAGACAATTTTCTTTCTTTTTTATCAATCTGTTTACATTTTATGTTTCTTGTTTTCTAGGTAGCACACTCAATACAATGCTGGTGGTGAAAGAGGATCTCTGTGCCTTTTTCCCTGTCTCAGGAGGAAACTGCCTACTCTATTACCATTAAGAATGATGTTAACTGCAGGTGATCTTGCAGATTACTCTTTATGAGGTTGAGAAAGTCCCCATCAATTTCCAGTTTGTGTATCATTTTTATCATGCAGATATGTTGCATTTTGCCATATGTTTTTGCTTGTATCAACTGGTATGATTATGTAATTTTTCTTCTTTAGACATAGATTTCAGTAACTGATTTGAATATTGAACAAGACTTGCATATCTAGAATGAATTCCACTTGAGGTATATAATTCTTCTATATCGTTGGATTTCATTTACCTTTTTTTTGAGGTTTTGTATCTATGAATACATTGGACAGTTCATGAGTAATATTGGACAGTTTTCTTGGAATTATTCATTTGGTTTTGGTTTAGGAAGTATTTTATCTTATTTCTGGAATAGATTATGGAAAATTCATATTTTTTATAAATGTTTGATACAATGTAGAAGTGAAATTACTTGGGCCTTTTTTATAATGAAAGGACATTAATTACTGACTCAATTTCTTAAATAGGTATAGAATACTGAAGCAAACTATTTCTTTTTGTGTGAGTTTGGTAGTTTGTCTTTAAAGAAACAGGTCTATTTCATATAGGATATCAAATTTTGGTTGTAGTTGTTTATAATAATCCTTGTTATCCTTTTAGCATCTGTGAGTTTAGCAGTGATGAACTCTCTTTTACTTTACTCTTATTTTTTTTTTCTTGGTTAGCCTACCTACAGGTTGACCAATTTTATTTATTTTTTCAGCAGAATATGTTTTGGTTTCTTTATATTCTCTATTATTTCTTGTTTTAATTTTATTGATTTCTTTTATAATTTTTATTATTTTTTCTCTGCTTGCTTTACGCTTAATTTTGTCTTCTTTATTAGAATTTTTTAAAATCTTAATAAGTCTGGAGTATTAAGATACTGTAGTGAATAACGATTATTTATATTGATTATGAAAGTTTATTTTCTTGCTTGATAGAAAGTGTGTGATTTTTAAGCTATTGGATTTCAAATTTTTCCAACCGTTACATTCTGAAATTTTCTTTAGCAATATCAAATTCTTTTGTCCACTTGATCTTTTTTTCCAGCAGCTATAAAGCATTCTACACCCTTCTTCAAAACAAACAAACAAACAAAAAAAAAAACAAGCTGAATATTTTCCTTCCCATTGAATATGTAGTGCTAAATAAATAATTCTATCATTTCTTGACTGATCTACTTATATACCTCTGCCTTATTACTCAAGTCTGTCTTCAATGGTGCTGCAAAAGGTTATGTCTATAATGAATTTTTTATTGTGGAGTGTCTTGCTAACCTCTGTTCTCTGCCACACAGAGATTAATATTAAGTATCTTGCCATGGTATTGATATGGTATTTATATTTCTTTTTTTGTTTATTTTGAGACAGAGAGTGTGAGTGGGGGAGGGGCAGAAAGCAAGGGGGAGAGAGAGAATCCCAAGGAGGCTCCACACTGTCAGTGCAGAGCCAGAAGTGGAGCTTGAACTCACAAACCATGAGATTATGACCTAAGCCCAAATCAAGAGTCGGGCGCTTAACACACTGAGCCTCTCTGGTGTCCTACAACATTTCTTTTTAACATGTACTAATTATTTCAGTGTTCCCTCCCACTGTTGTATATCACATACTATTCAGCTATAATGAATGAATCACAATTTCTAAACTTGATTTTCACTCTATGGTATTTCACATGTTAGTCCTGAGGTACAGAAATCTCTTCTATCCTCTCCTTGCCAGCCTGCTGAATTTCATCACTGAAGAATTAGCTCAAATTTCCCCTTATTTGTAAAGCATTCCCTAATCACTTTTCTCTTTGGGTAAAATGTTCTCTTTTCTTGATATCCAAAATACTTGAAAAATGTTTATATCTCATAGGAAGGCAAGGTCTTGTTTTGTTTCCCCTGCCTAAGGTGATAACTACATTTCTACAGTAATCTTGGTATATGTAACAACTGTATTCAAAGTGGAATATTTCCTGAGTATTTCATTCTTTCAACAGTATTATTGCAATTTAGAAATCATTAGTATTACACAGTTTTATTACATTACATATATTAAGGAGCTTCAAAAAGGTTCTTATACTTGTCCTGAATCTTTCTAACTTCCTGATCAGAGTGAATGGGAAATCTATGTAAGTCATGAAACTACCTCCCAGGATGATTCACAAGAGTTCCAATTACAGGGAAAGAGAAAGTTCATTAACATAATTGTACATTAAGTGGAAATTACCACTACAGATTCTCTGAGATGGGATACAGGGAAGAGAAGGAAACAAGATCTTCTGCAAGTAAGTATGGGTATGGGGCACCAAGGGTTCCTAGGTGATAAATGAAAAAGTGAGTCAGGGAGACAAAAGTCTACGTGGTAATTTAATTGGTTACATCAGAAGAACTCACACTGAGAAAGAATAGAGATTTTTTTTCCTAATGCATTATGATTTTAAGTACACATATGCATATAAAAAAAGAAAAACTGAACTAATATCATCAACATTCTCATTTCAAAGTATAAGAAAAATGTTCAAAGTGTTTGTTTTTCTTTTTTACAGTAACATAGTAACTTTTTATTCAAATGAATTCTACACTTGACAACACCGCTCCTATTTCTAGTTATAAAACAAATGCAGAATTAGTGTGTGGTCATTTGTACCTCATTAGATTAGTCACTGATGCCTGTCCTTTGAATTAAAAGCCATATAATTACTGTTACCATTTAATGAAGTCAAATAATATGTTAGTCATTCAATTAATATGCTTTCTGTTAAAATCACCAGGGGTTCAACATAAGGTATTCTGTTTCATTTATCTGAGAGAACACATGGCTGTTAAATGGACAACTGTGGAGGTATGTAACTCAATGACCCTCTGTGTGGTCAATGAATTATTCATTGCAGTGGAAAAGATTACTTTAAATGGATATTAAATCCCATGGAAGAGAGTGAGGTTTGCAAAATACTTCACAGATGGAGTAAGACTTCCTATCATGTCACTGGCAGTGCCGGATTTACCAACTGGCCTATGAGATAAGAGTTGTCTCCATGAATTCAAGAGCCCACTATAATGTAATTTCTGAATGACAAAAAAATGCTCTTCCTGTTTTTGTGTGTTTCTCATTACTCCTATCTAAACTCAGTTTCCTACATTTACAAAATAAACCACACATTCTACAGATATTAATAAAATATTCCCTCTTCATTCCTTCATATTTTTGTTACTTGATAAAACACTATCATCCTTCAAAACATAGGCCACCCATTTCCTCCATGATAAATACCTTTGCATGAATATAATCAGAGTTTCCTATCTTGTATATGTATCTTCTGCTTGTCTTAATGCATGACACATTGCAAGGGATAAATAGTTGATAAGGGATTTCATCTATATTTTCTGCCATTTTCATGCTTATCATCTAAGGTATCATTTTATTTCTTTTGTATGTTCATTGTGTCCACCCATTAGGGCTCTGTTCAATGTATGAAGTTTTTTTTCTAAAAATTCAAGTCTTGTATGAGGTAGTATGGTCAAAAGAAAGCAAATGAGGTGCTTTTTGGGGGCTCAGTTAGTTAAGCGTCCAACTTTTGGTTTCAGCTCAGGTCATGATCTCATGGTTCCTGTGTTTGAGCCCCGCATTGGGCTCTTTGCTGGTAGTAAGGAGCCTGCCTGGGATTCTCTCTTTCAATAATTTCAACTATACACAGAATCTAAAAAAATAAACAAATAAACAAATAAACAAAACCAGACCCAGAAATACAGAGAACTGACGACTGCCAGAGAGGAGAGGGATAGAAAGTTGGGCAGAATGGGTAAAGGGGAGTGGGAGATACAAGCTTCCAGTTACGGAATGAATTAAGTCATAGAATAAAAGGTACACCACAGGGAATACAGACAATGGTATTATAATAGTACTGCAGGGTGACAGATGGTAGCTATGCTTATGGTGAGCATAGCATAACATGTAGAGTTCTTGAATCACTATGCTGTACCTCTGAAACTAATGTAACATTGTGTGCCAACTGGACTCTCTCTCTCCATCTATCTATATATAAAAGAAGGCATACTGTGTGTTAATTCCATGCAAATGCTTTAAGAGTTGGTATGCTATGTGCCTCACTCTCACTACTGTGCTTGTGTTCTCTCCGTCTACTGCCATGGTAATTAAAGAAGCAGAAGTCCAAGAGGATATGCTACTAGGCTGAATCCTTGATAAAGATGCACAGACCGGGGCGCCTGGGTGGCGCAGTCGGTTAAGCGTCCGACTTCAGCCAGGTCACGATCTCGCGGTCCGCGAGTTCGAGCCCCGCGTCAGGCTCTGGGCTGATGGCTCAGAGCCTGGAGCCTGTTTCCGATTCTGTGTCTCCCTCTCTCTCTGCCCCTCCCCCGTTCATGCTCTGTCTCTCTCTGTCCCAAAAATAAATAACAACGTTGAAAAAAAAAATTAAAAAAAAAAAAAAAAAAGATGCACAGACCTAGAGGGCCAATTGTTGTTCAACTTGTAGTTGAGTGGCAAACCAATTCTGCAGTATTGTGGCCCTGTGATTTTGGGGTCATTTGCAGCATACGTTGTCTTACCCAGACAACCACATATACTTTTATAACCTGATCCTACCTATCTCCCATTCTGTTTTCATTTACTTATTTTTTCTTCTTGAAAAATATTTATTTATTTTGAGAGAGAGTGTATGTGCATGAGTGAGTGAGGGGCAGAAAGGGAGGGAGAGAGAGAATCCCAAGCAGGCTGTGCACTAACAGTGTATCAACGTCCGGCTTGATCCATGAACCATGAGATCATGACCTGAGCTGAAATCAAGAGTTGGACACTTAACTGACAGCCACACAGGCGCCCTTTGTTTCCCTTTCTCTTTTGAACTTAACAACTTTATAACATATGGAGCATTTATTTTTAATTAAAGTTTGCTTATTTGTTTCCCATTCTCTCTCTAACAGCAAGAAGAAATTGAACTAGAGGGTGAACGGGCTATAAGGAAGTACTGGCATGTGGGGAAATATATAAAACATACTAGGGAAACTTCCTAACTATTAACTGTAAAATGAATTTATATTTATCTTTTTTTTCCTTCAAAGAAGATAAAACTAAAGTTCAAGGCCAGCGGTGTCTAATATGAGAGTCACTAGACACATGTGACTATCTCAATTTAATTATCATTAAATAAGATTAAATTAAAATTCATTGCCTCAGTCAAAACACATTTCAAGTGCTCAAAAGCCACATTGAGTTAATCAGCATCTACTGTATCAACCATTGAAGATACAGGTTATCTCCATCATCACAGGACAATCTATTGGACAGCATGGTTCTTGATAACAATAGCAAAGAGGAGAGAATGCTCAATCAGAATTGAAGCAACTTCATTATAATGGGTGTGGAGTACTAAATACATTAGATTTCTAAGAAGTAATATATAATTACTGTAAAAGTTGAATGCTGGTCACAAAAAGAATAGAAATTACTTCCAAAGTGACAAATTCTTTTAAAATTCAGAACTTTAGAGAGATAGAATTGTACAGTAATTAAAACTATGACCTCTATAGCCATGATATCTGGCTACTAGCTCAACAAGCTTTGGAAATTACTTTACCTTTCTACGCCTTCAGTTTTTTCTCTGTAAACTTGTGATGATAATATTACCTATATCATAGTTTAATGCAAGAACTAAATTAATAATTATATGCAAAACTCTAAAACTGAGAGCATCTTGGTATCTGAAGAAGAAGGCATACAACATTGAAACTGGATTACTAGATTTTGATAGCACTAAATGAGTCATTCACTTTCCACTGACTTACTCTAAGCAACCTTCCTTCAATGTGTGAGTAAGAGTGAGTTGGTATGACTATTCATATTCCCAAATAAAGGGGGGCCACTGCATTTATGGGATCAGCAGATGATTAGGTGCTTTAGGCACATCTAATTGAAGAACAAAGAAGATTTAGTGTGCAACATTAAATGGGTAAAGTTTCACCATTACCCATAGGAAGGGTGAAAACAGAAATATATTAAGAATCTTGTTCAATCTTGGGGCTCCTAGGTGGCTGTCGGTTAAGCATCCCAACTTTGGCTCAGGTTATGATCTCACAGTCTGTGGGTTTGCGGGGGCTCTGTGCTGACAGCTCAGAGCCTTGAGCCTGCTTCAGATTCTGTGTCTTCCTCTCTCTCTGCCCCTCCCCTCCTCATGCTCTGTCTCTCTCTGTCTCAAAAATAAACAAAAACATAAAAAAAAAAATTTTAAGAATTTTGTTCACTCTTCACAAAATTTCCAAGACTAACATAAAATTAAAATACTAATTAATCCATCCTTTGAGTCAGTTAAATTACTTTATGAATCTATTGTAAGAGATTTAAATATCTCATTCATTTATTAAATCCACATGTGGATAGTTCTTATTTTAAACGCATTGCAGTAAACACCTATAAGTCCTTTATGTGGGCTTCAGATTCAAACTCAGATGAGATTTGGATTAGAATCCTAGATGTTAAGGTAAGTATGCTGGTTTTCAGTTTTTATTTCTGCTATCAAACAGATCGTACAATCTTCTGTATATACTTCATTATGCCTAGAGCTACACTCATGCAGAAATTTATTTTGTAGGTTATTATATATAGGGCATACCCTTAAAAATAATCACTGCTATTAAAACTAAAATTCAGATTTGAAAGAAGTTTAATGTCTTCATGTAGAAATCCTCATTTCTGTCTGTTGTACATAGGGGATAAAAGAAAGTAAGTAGCTAATGGTAGAATAAAATTACAACAAGGAGTGCTGACTACAGGCTGAATCCTCTCTTGAGAAAGAGTAGATGGCTTGAGGAAATATCTTATTTATCATCTCCTTCTATTGACTACAAGAATGTAAAAGCACATAGTTTGTGATAATCGCTGCTGCTTCTCACATATCTGGCTTACAAAACACAATCATGAATACCAAATATACCCAACAATACATGTTTGTTATATACTTCTTTCAAACATCTTTTGGTAATGTGTCCATATATGTAGAAGTCAATAATTTAAAACTATGCATTTGTAAGCCTGGATTGATACTAAAATTTTATATTTTCAGAGATTCCCAACTGAATGAGTTTTGGAATAGAGTTATTGAATTTTATCACCCAAACTCTACTGAAGAAAGACTACAGCCACTGGAGAAGAGAAGCAAAATGCTTGAAACTTCTGGATATTCTGAACTGTATCTTCCTATCTATGATTATCCATGAAGTATAAAAGGAAGAACTAAACTTTTATCAAGGATGATTCACAATACACACACACATGCATGCACTCCCACACCTAGACACATACACACACACACACACACACACACACACACACACTTGCACACACCAGAGCCTAACAAACAAAAATACCTATTCTATTTCTGTAGAGAAAAAATTTGCTGGTTTTCATCATTCAAATTACTTGTCTGCACACTACACAATTGCTAACAGTGGTCCATCTCTGTTACATTACACTGGTATAGACATAAGTCTGAAATAAGCAACTTTGCCACTGCATGTAAATGTTGTATGGCCCAATGTGGTTGACTTATTTCATATCCATGCTATAGGAGTTTCTGGAAAGTCATAAAGAGGTATAAATATGGGAATACTGACATCATTAAATGATCTCAATGATATAACAAACATTCTGTTAAGTGCCTTTTTAGTGGACTTTAATCTGAGGGAAATATATTTAAAATATTTATTTACTTATTTATCTATTTATTTAGTGCAACTAGGGGAGGAGCAGAGAAAGAGGGAGACAGAAGGAGAATCCCAAGCTGACTCTGCACTGTCTGCACAAAGCCCGATGTGGGCCTGGATCCCAAGAACTGTGAGATCATGAACTGAAATCAAAAGTCGGTCACTCAACCAACTGAGCCACACCAGTGCCCCTTTTTAAATTTTTTTAATGGAAAATATATTTAATTTAATATTAAAATAGTTCATCTGTTAGATTCTTCTGAGGAACAAGACTGATTAGGGTATAATTCTCTCTGGGTCAATGTTGCCACAGCCTGGAACTGATAGACATTTTATAATTTTGATGATAATGATGATGAAGATCATGATATACCAAGTCATAAAGCAAATGTTCAAAATTCAAGAAAAACTCTATGTACAATTGTAAATGTCCAAAGAACAAAGTATGTTTATATGTTTGTATTTTGTAATCAAATATTCTACAAATCATCTAGTTTTCCATTTCCAGGTATCTTCATATTATATACGGGTCAGTGAAAGAAAAAAAAATCAGGAAAGATATATAACATGCTGCTAGAAAGGGATATTTTGCAATACCACATAATAAAGATAGTAAATAATGTGAGAAGTTTTAGAATATGTTAGTGTAATTTCTTTTTCTGAATACCTGTAATAAGTGCAAGCTAAGAGAAAGCTAAGAAATTAAATAAAATAAGGACTGACTTCAATAAAAACAAAAAAGTTTTTTCCTGTACAAAAACAAACAGACTTAGAGTCAAATGAATGATTCAGAAATTACTATCTCCATAAGAACTTTTAGAGAAAGAATGCATTTTAAGGGAAGAGGATAAGTTAGAAGAACAAAGTACCTCACGTGAATTCATAAAGCATGAAATAACAGTGATGTTGCTTAGAAATACTGAAGTGCATACCATCAACTGTCAAAAATACTGAAAGCTATACATGAGGATTTAGCTGACAATTTAGTTGCCTCCACTTCCACCTTCAATCTTGCTTTGTCTTATCATTCCAAAAATAAGAATATAAACGTATCCATGCTGTCAACCCTGAGTAGATTGGGAAGGACCAGGGAATTGCTATTTTGATTTTGTACTTCTTTCTTTTCTGTAAAAATTCTACAAAAACTTAAAAAGTGAAGACAAAAGACAAATAACAAAAAGGGAATGTGAGTATGGTAGACAGTGTAAAAACTACAGACAACTACACTGTGTGAAAATAGTCCCTTCTTTTTAATAAAAGTGAATTTTGAACAGTTTAACCAAAATGAACATGTGTGTGATTTCAAGGGGGAAACTGCCAATGACAAGAATAGGGAGATGAGTTAAGTCAAATTGCACAGTGAATAGGATTGATAGATATAACTATCAACTTTATTAACTGGTGAGCTCAGAGAAGGAAGACTATCTAAAGTAGCAAAGTCTGTGAAGAGATGAGAATGGAGAGCATGGCTGGAGGAGGATAGGTGGGCACTGCTCACCTGGGAAAATGGAAGGAACAGAGATACGATATAAGTAAGGTTATAGGTGGAAAAACAAATTGTTGCTTAAGAATTAGGCTGATATCCTCTATTACTCTTCTGGGACATATGATTTGGAACTGTTTTCCAAAATAAGGGAGGAACATGTGATTCTGAATGCCAAGAGAAGAGACAGAATCTAAAGACCCTGTGCAGGCACACTCTGGCCATCCTATGCTCTGTTATATCTCAAGAGTGTCACATCATATCTTGCATATGGGTGTTCAATAATGAATATATAAAAGACAAAACACTCCTAAAGAAAAAGAGAATAACTAAATCTGACTATGTAAACTCTAGCAGGTTTGTTGAAAACATTGAGGCTTCAATTTTTCTTTATTTCCTTCATGATATTTGTTTCTCTTTATATAGGTCTTTCAAAGTTTCTCAAACATAGAGAGGCTTGGCATCATGGACATGGCATACATACAGTTATCCAGAATCCTGTGTGCTCAGGAAGAACAAAACTTGATACAGTGCTCTTCTATTGCAGTCTTGAAATTCTTAAAAAGTTTTTTTGAACCAGGGATGCCTGGGTGGCTCAGGTGGTTAAACATCTGACTCTTGATTCACTTCAGGTCATGATCTTGTGGTTCATGAGATTAAGTCCCACATTGAGCTCTGTGCTGACAGTGTGGAAGCCTGCTTGGAATTCTCTCTCCTTCTCTCTGTCTCTACCCCTCCCCCACTCATGTTCTTTCTCAAAATAAATAAACTTAAAAAATTTTTTTTGAACGAGAGGTCCCACATTTTCATTTTGCAATGAGTCCCATAAATTACGTAGCCATTCATCACTAAGGGATCAAGAAGAAAAAAAAAATTACTGCCTCTAAATTAGAAGTTTCTTTCTTTGTCATTTATAGTCTTTAAATCAAGACTATTTGTATTAAATTGCTTAACTGAGAATTTTTCTGTGTGTATTATATAACATTTCTTATCTTTCAATCTTGCTAACAAGAACCAAAGTACCATTATTATCAAATTTATGTCTCCATTATAATGACGTTATATAATTAGAGGTTAATGTCCTTCATTTGAACAAAACTCACAGATATACCTGGCCAACGTTTGAAGATTTCTCATTTTCTTCTTCCCACATCCCTTCCCCTGCCCACCCCAAAAGTCTTAATCTGTGTTTCTGGATTTAAATTTTAATATTTTGTGTCATGAGCCCTTTTGAGAAGAGGATTTAAGATAATGAATCTCTCCCTAAATATGTGCATACGTGTGTAAGACTAGTATACACAGTTGATACAAGATGTGTTGGATCCCAAAACATGAAGCCACATTTACAAGATTTCTAGTCAGGAACATCCATTGTTCCTTCTGATCATATGCTCTGTTCTGCCCTATGCCATAATCACTTTAATTCTTCATTAAATAAAATAATTGATTAATTAAATAAAATAACTAATAAAATTGTGCCTAATATAGAACTTAATGAGAGGGGAACAATTCAGGTTACAGAATTGTTTTTCAAGCTATGAATAACAACATGCTGATCAAAATAAAAACTGACAAGCACCTAGTATCTGTACCTTTCACCCTTCCCCAACCTAGGCACTAACTTTTCACCACGTGTAAACAATTAGACTGATGAGTGTAATACATTTCTCCCCAAGAAACCTGACATTCGGAACTGCTACTGTCTTGTAAAATATATTTCTACAAAAATAATGGATTTGGATTTGGGGAAGGGGGAGCTAAATCCTTTCTGAGGAACTACATTTTGTCACATGCAATGATTTATTCTGTCAGGAAAATAGATTCTATGAAGTACTAGAAGCCCCTTTGGCAAGAAAATTCATTTAGTCAAAAACTTTAATCTATCCTGGTGACAAAATTCTCTCTTTAGTTTATTGCTTAAAAATTGAGTTTTAGAACTTCCATGCACTTTTGTTTAAAAAAAAGTGTACCATTTTATGATGATCTTACAGTGATCTTAGGTCACATAAAAAGAAATTGATCACTAGGTAGAAAGTGAGATTTTATGTATCAAAAATATGTAATTGGTTTTGGTGTAGATATGCATCTTTCTCCAAAATATGTGAGCATTTTAATTTATTTGTCATAAACTCCTCTTTAACCCTGTGGAACTCAAAACAACCACAATTTCCTTAAATGGCATAACTGTCATGAAAATTTCCTATGCTATACTAAGTTTTCTAATTTTCTTTAAAAAACAACTAAAATTAGGTTCTTTTTCAAAGTCACTTTTTTCTTCTAAATCACAGTATTTTTATCCACAGAATAAACTTCAAATGTCTTGGTCTGGGATTCTAAATCAGGTATAATGTGTGAACCCTTCTGTGACTCTTTACAGGGTCCTCACTTCTCAATCCATCTTCAGGCTCACTTAGCAAGCCTGTTGCTCTTAACTTGGGGATTAAAATATATTTTAACAATTATGTTCCTTTATAATCCTATGTATTTTATTTGAAGCATTTTATAATTTTGTAAATGTTTATTTATTTTTAAGAGAGAGAGAGAGAGAGAGAGAGAGAGAGAGAGAGAACACAAGTGGGGGAGGGACAGAAAGAGAGGGAGACAGATAATCTGAAGCAGGCTCCAAGCTTGGAGCTGTCAGTGCAGAACCCAACATGGGGCTTGAACCCACGAACCATGAGATCATGATCTGAGCCGAAGTTGGATGCTTAACTGAGCCACCCAGGTGTCCCTATTTGAAGCATTTTAAAACATTATTGAGAGCAAGGATTCACAGGTTTTACCAGACTGCTAGAAACAGCTATATCACAAACAAACAAAATGATTAAAGACTGAATCTAAGAACTCTCTCTTTAGAAGTAAGCATATGAAATGGCAGCTGTGCATGTCCTTATGCAAGGATCAAAGTCACTTACGCATTGCACTAGATTCATTTTTTCCCTTGGCCTAGTCAAGATCATACTTTTATGTGTGATGTTATAAATATATTATTTCCTTTTGGGATTTATAGCAATGAGCTCCCTGATCTTCAGTATTAGTCTCCTAGCTATTTAATGCCATTGAATTATTTTCTCCTGAAGCCATGGGTGGTCTTTAAGGAAGAACTGGAGATGCGTTTCATGGCACCATGCTATCAAAGCTTCCAAAACCCTAATAGCACCCTTTATTTGCAGGTGTGTCTGCTCCGCTTAGGGAGTTGTGAGACACCAGAAAAATATCAGCTCCAGACATTATTCCTGACTCCAAAGAAATTTCCTGTGGAAGAGATAACTCATCATCCTTTTTGTAGATAGGGTTGTATTAGGACACAAAAAGCATCAAGTTTAAGAAGTGCCATCATGTCTATAATTGTTTATTTTATAAAGGCAAAGAAGAAAGCAGTAAATTTTCTGTGGCCTTGTGGCCTACTGTTTAAAAATTGCTTTGACTTAGGGCACTTGGGTGGCTCAGTCAGTTGAGCGTCCGACTCTTGATTTCAACTCAGCTCATGATCCTGGGGTCATGGGATTGAGTCCCGTGTCAAGCTCCTAATCTTCTCACCTTTTTAAAAAGCGCTTTTAATTTAATAAGAAAGAATATATTTCCATTCCAATTGTGGTTTGTTAACTATCCTAGACAGAAAGATGCTGCATTTTTCTGTTAATACACATCACGTGTTTGAGAAAAATTGAGGTATGCAAATATATTTTTTTCCTACAAGTGATTATTAGTTTTCATCAGATAATAGTAACTTCAATATAAAGCATCTTTATGTCCTCCAGAGTTATTATTTACTTTTTATTAGCAATGATATTCCCAGTCATTTATTTATTAATCATTCCATTTATGGACCATGTTTTTTTGGTGTCAAGTCTAAGAACTCTTTATCTAGCTCTATATCCTGAAGACTGTCTCCTATTTTTTTCTAAAAGTTTTATAGTTTTACATTTGAATTTATGAGTGATTTTTCAGTGGAACAGGATAGAGACCCTAGAAACAAACCCACAATTATAGGGTCAATCAATCTATGACACAGGAAGTATATGCAATAGGAAACAGTCTCTTCAAAAAATGGTGTTGGGAAAACTGGACAGCAACATGCAAAAGAATACAACCAGACCACTTTGTTATACCATACACAAAAATAAACTCAAAATGGATTAAAGATATCAATGTAAAACGTGAAACCATAAAATCTTTGAAGAGAGCCTAAGCAGTTATTTCACTGACAACAGGCAGAGCAACATTTTTCTAGGTATTTCTCCAGAATCAAGGGAAACAGAAGCAAAACTAAACTACTGGGACTACATCAAATAAAAACTTCATCATAGCAAAGGAAAAACATCAGCAAAGCTAAAAGACAACCCACTGATGGAAGAAGATATTTGCAAATGATACATCTGATAAGGGGTTAATATCCAAGCTACATAAAGAACTTACACAACTCAACACCAAAGAAATGTATAATCCAATTAAAATATAGGCAGAAGACATGCACAGACATTTCTCCAAAGAACATATACAGATGACCAACAGACACGTGAAAGGGTGTTCAACATCACTCATAATCAGGAAAATGCAAATCAAAACCACAATGAGATATCACATCACAGCTCTTGGGATGGCTAAAATCAAAAACACAAGTGTTTGTAAAGACACAAAACTAACAAGTGTTGGTAAAGAATGCTTGTGCATTGTTTGTGGGAATGCCAACTTGTGCAGCCATTCTGGAAAACAGTATGGAGGTTCCTCAAAAAATTAAAAATAAAACTAACATATGATTCAGTAATTCCACTATTAGGTATCTTCCAAAAGAAAACAAAAACACTAATTCAAAAAATATATGTACCCCTATTTTTTAAATAGCACTCCTTTAGTTTATTATTTTTGTTCTTTTAATTCTCATACCCCTATGTTTATTGCAGCATTGTTACAGTAGCCAAGATATGGAAGCAACCACCCAAGTCTCCATTGATAGATGAAGAAGAAGCGATTTTATTTATAATATATATTATATATATATATATATAATATATATTATTTAATACTATTTGGTGATATATAAATATATGTATATTGGAATACTACTTGGGCTTAAAAAATGAAAATTTCCCATTTGCAACAGCATGGATGGATCTAGAGGGTACAGTACTAAGTGAAATAAGACAAATATCATATGATTTCACTCATACGCAGAACTTAAGAAACAAAACAAATGAAAAAAACAGAAACAAAAAAAGAGAGTCTTAAATATGGAGAATTGGTGGTTAAAGAGGAGATGGGTAAAGGGGGTTAATGGTACTTATCATGATAAGCACTGAGTATAGCATTGTTGAATGAGTATATTGATCACCGGAAACTAATATACAACTGTATGTTAATTATACGGGAACATTTTTTTTTTAAAGGAGATAGTTTGATAAAAATGATTTCAGTTCTTCTATTGGCTTTTTACCATCCCTCTGTATTATTTTTTAGATGTTGTTTTACAAATTTCCGTATCTATCATTCACTTAATACAGTGCATTTAGAATTAATGTTATTACACTTCACATAAATTATACAAATCTTACAACAGTAAAATTCCATTTACCTGCAAATAAATACTTAAATACATGCATAAGTAAATATATAATTTCATTATTGATTTTCAGTTAGTTTCTATATAACATATGAAATTTACATCTCAGTTCATTTTTTTACAAATGTATAATTCCAGCCTCATTTGCTGAAAAATCTATCATTTCATTTAATTGACTGTGTGTGTGTGTGTATATATACACTATATATACATATATAATATATATACATATATATACACATGTGTGTATATATATTATATACATGTGTGTATATATATAATATATATATATTATATATACACACATATATAATGTTTATTTATTTTTGAGAAAGAGACACAGAGAGAGTGGGGAGAGAGACCGGGGGGGGGGGGGGCGGGGAACAGAATCTGAAGCATGCTCCAGGCTCCAAGCTGTTCAGCACAGAGCCTGATGCAGAGCTTCAACCCACCAACCGCGAGATCATGACCTGAGTTGAAGTCAGACACTTAACCAACATAGCCACCCAGCTCCCCGACTTTGTACATTTTTTAAAGTAAACTGGGCAGATTTGTTTGGTTCTGTTTTTTGGTTCTCTATTCTCTGCTGACTTATATGTTTATCCTTAGGCCAAAAGCACACAGTCTTAATTACTGTACTATAGCTGTTTAAGTCTTGAATTTGGGAGATGTTACCTCTGTTACATTCATCTATTCCAAAATTATTTTAGATATTCTAGTGTTTTCTCCTTTTTATGTAAACTATAAGGCATACTCATCTATTTCTTCAAAAAATTTCAAAAAGATTTTGGTAAGAATTGCATTAAATCTGTAAATCAGGGGTGCTTGGGTGGCTCAATCAACTGAGCTTCTGACTTGGGCTCAGGTCATGATCTCACAGTTCGTGGGTTCAGTACTGACAGCTCAGAGCCTGAAGAGTGCTTCAGATTCTGGGTCTTCCTCTCCCTCTGCCCCTCCCCCACTCATGCTCTGTCTCTCTGTCTCAAAAATGAATAAACATTAAAAAAATTTTCTTTTAAATCTGTAAATCAATTTTGGTATAATTAGCATTTCATTGTGCTAAATCTTCTAATCCATTAAGATAGGATATTTCTGTATTTATTTACATCTTTTTGATAATTGTTTCAAGAGCATTTTCTAGATTTCAGCATACAAATCCTATACTTGTTTTGTTAGATTACATCTACATATTTCATTTGATGTATTTACAAATGCTATCATATTTTTAAATTTGGTTTCTGCATACTCACTGCTAGTATGCTGATATGGATTTAATTCTTGTGCATTGATCTTTTATGACCTTGATGAAATCATTTATAAATTCTAGGGTTTTTTTTCTTATGCTTTCATTGGAATTTTCCACATAAACTACTAAATCATCTGCCTATGATAAGTGTTTTATTTTTTTTCCAATTTGTAAGTCTTTATTTCTTTTCTGCTTGCAGTGATTAGAACTTCCAGTTTTATGCTGAAGATCAGTGATTAGAGCAAAGATCTTTGCCTTCTAACTGATCTTAGAGAAGAAAACCTTCAGTTGTTCACCATTAATTATGGTGTTACCTGTAGGTTTTTATAAATGTTATTTTTCAAGTTGGGGAATATCCTCTCTATTTCTATTTTCCTTGGAGTTTTCCTCATGAATGGAAGTTGAATTTTGTCAAATGATTTTTCTGGATCAACTGATATGAATTTACCTAATTACCATGTTGGTATGGCAGATGACACTGGCTGTTTTTTAAATATTGAGTAATGCTTGTATTCCTAGGATAAATCCCAATTGGTCATGGTACATAATTATTTCTACATATTGCTGAATTCAGTTTGCCAATATTTTATTAATATTTTTCGTATTCATGTTATTGAAATACATTGGTCTGTAGTTTCCTTTTTTTAATCCTTCCTTTGTCTAGTTTAGGTGCCAGGTAAATGAATTGGGGAGTGTTTGCTTCTGTTTTCTGGGACAGATTACAATATTTTGTGTTAATTCCTTATTAAATATGCATTATATATTTCTCCAATAATTCTTTTTTTTTTTTTTTTTTTAGAGAGAGAGAGAGACAGCACGTGAGCAAGGAAGGAGCAGAGAGAGAGACACACACACACAGAATGTGAAGCAGGCTCCAGTCTCTGAGCTTTCAGCACAGAGCCCTATGTGGGGCTCAAACTCACGAACTGTGAGATCATGACCTGAGCCGAAGTGGGACGTTCAACCCACTGAGCCACCCAGGTGCCCCAATTCTCCAATAATTCTTCAATAAAACCATTGGGGAACTGAAGTTTCCTTTTTATGATACCCTTGTTTATTCCAAAATTTATTTTACATGATATTAATGAGGTTAGTCTTGCTTTTCCCTTGATTGCCTGTATGGTATAACTTTTCATCATATTTTTACTTATGTATTTCATTATATGTGAATTGAAGTTCTTGTAAACAAACCTATAGTTGGGTATTTTTTCTTTTTTTTTTTTTTTTGTTTCCACTCTGACAATATCTTTTAATTGGTGTATTCTGACCATTTACATATATAATGCAACTATTAGTATGGTAGGGAGTCTGTCATTTACTTTTTTTTTTTTTAATTTTTTTTTCAACGTTTATTTATTTTTGGGACAGAGAGAGACAGAGCATGAACGGGGGAGGGGCAGAGAGAGAGGGAGACACAGAATCGGAAACAGGCTCCAGGCTCCGAGCCATCAGCCCAGAGCCTGACGCGGGGCTCGAACCCACGGACCGCGAGATCGCGACCTGGCTGAAGTCGGACGCCTAACCGACTGCGCCACCCAGGCGCCCCTGTCATTTACTTTTTTATTGTTTTCTGCTTGTTCTCGCTTTTTCATTTCTTCTCTCCTGTTTTATGCCTTTCTGTAGATTACTTGAGCATTTTTATAATTCAATATTCATTTATCTATCATATATGTCAGTGTTATCTATGTATGGCATTTCTTAGTCGTTGCTCTAGGAATTTATTATACACATACAGCTTACAACAAGCATTCTATTGATGTTACCATACTACCAGTTTAAGTGAAGTGCAGAAACCTTACTTCCATTATGATCTTTTACCCCCTTTTCATAATATAATTTTTACAAATGTTTCCTCTTTATATATGGAGAACTACATTAGATAATTTTATAAGTTTTGCTTCAACCATCAAGTATAATTTAGAAAACTCAAGAGAAGAAAAGTCTAATTCAGTTATTCAGAATTTTGCTCCTTCCATTACTTTTTTTCCTTCCTGATGTTCAAGATTCTTTGTCAGTGTTTTTTGTTTTTTGTTTTTTGTTTTTTTTTTAGAGAATGCTTTTCAGCTGCTCATTTTCGGTAGGTCTACTAACAACAGATTCTCTCCATTTTTGCTCACTTGAGAATGCCTTGATTTCCCCTCCATTACTCAGGAATATTTTTCCTGAATATAGAATTCTCGGTTGGCAGTTCTTCTAGAACTTGAGAAATGTGTCATTTTATTCCAGACTCCATAGTCTCTGTTGAAATGCCCGTACTTAGAATTATTGTTCTCTTATAAGTAATGTGTTGGTTCTTCATAGATGCTTTCAAGATTTTTTCTGTGTCTCTTAATTTTCAAAAAAATTAACCATGGTGTATCTTGGCTTGTATTTTTTGAATATCCAACTTGGGGTTTCCTCAGATTTTTGTATGTATTGCTTTAGGTCTTCCAAATTTTCACTATTATTTGAATGCTTTTAGGTTATACATCTGCTTCTGAAACTTCAAGGACATGAATGTTAAATTCTTGTGATAGTACAATTCATCATATGTCTAAAACTCTCAATTTTTCTTAGTCTAATTGTCCCTGTTAAGATTGGCTATTTTCTATTGTTTCTATTTAATTCCATTGATACTTTTTTCCCTGTCCTCTTCAATTCACTGTTGAGGCATTCATTGACATTTTTTCCATTGTACTTCGTAGTCTTAAACTATCTGTGTCTTCTTTATATCTCCTACTGATTTGCCGAGACTTTTATTTTTTTGTTTGTTTTAAATATGCCTGTGATTGTTCACTGAAGTATTATTATAATGTTGCTTTACATCCTTGTCAAATAATTCTAACATCTGTGTCATCTCGGTTTTGTCTTCTGATAACTGTCTTTTCTCACTCAAGTTGAGATCTTCATTGCTCTTTGTATGATACAAGATTTTTGGTTGAACTCTAGACATTTGGGGTAATATGTCATACAACTCTGGATCTTACTTAAATTGTTTGTTTTAGCTGTATATTCAAATACTGTTTTGCAGAAGGAGATGCTACCCAGTTACTGTCATCGAGGAAAGGAATTCTAGGTTTTCCCTTTGACTTTTCTTGACACCTGAGGAAAAAGGAAATCCTTGATACTGTTGGATGGGAGTGGAAGTTCATGCACTCTACTAAGACCCCACTAATACCTCCCTGACTAGGAGGGAAAAGACTACCTTGTTCCTATTCCTCACTTGGCATCCATTCACATTGCAAAGGGGGGAGTGTCTTAGTTACCAATGAGCTGTTGCAACATCCTGACATTTCACTAGGCCTTGCCTGAAGCCACCCCAGTGAGGAGTGAGAGGGACATTGTGCTACCACTATCAAAGACTTGAAGTCCAAGCCTCCAACATAGTCTCCACTGTACTGCAAGGTGGGGGACTTGGTATTGTTGACTGCGAATGACACCACCCCTTTGCTGGGAGTTTGGGGGTACCTCTTTACAGCACAGTGAGTACGGAAGTCTAGGATTACCACTCCAATTTTTGTTTGAGAGCTTTCTGGCTTGCTGGCTTTCCCAATATCCTGACTGAGACAGACAAGGCAAAAGCAAAATCAGGGAACTCACCACCATGTCATAACTCAGAACCAAGTTTCCTAACATGTTTTACATATCCTCTCCATTTTTAAGAGTCTCCTTGTTTCATTTGTAATGTCCAGGATTGTTAATTACATTTTATGGGCATAATAGGGCAAAGTGCATCCACTTCATTTTCCCCAAAGTAGGATTTGGAAGAATATTTTTGTGAGTAACTTTTTTTGCTCTGAAAACTATCTATAATCTCTTGGTAAGAGTGGAAATATTTTTACCACAGTAAGATATGACTGTACACTTATTTGTGGAACTAAATAGACTGAGGTCAATGGACTTATCATAAGATTAATAAGAGTAATAAGATTTGGATATGAGAGTCATAGTTTTAAAAAAGGGGGAATCCTAAAAAACTTAGATTTGAAAATATAATATGATTTAGCTTTTTAAAAAAAGCAAAAATGAAATATCCCTTCTAATTTTTGATTACTAATATTTGTTTTATGGATGTCAGTAATTTGTCCTAGCAATCGTACAGATTTTCCCCCTCGACATAAACTATTCTTAGATAATTTGCCTACATCTATCCTCTTTTTATAGATCCTTTTCCAAAAGCCTATGCCATGTAGAAAGCAAAAGGAATGATTCCATTTCCCAGGTACAATTCTATAAAAAAGAAGATGAGATGTAATATAAACTGGGCCAACAGGGTTGTCCTTCTTCAAGCTTTGGGATTACAATTAAAACACGTGCAGATGCACACACACACACACACACACACACACACACACACACACCGCTGAGCTCTTGACCTGAGAGGTTGTGTAAAACAGAGACAAATGAAGCAAAGCACACCTAAAATCCAAATGATAAAGCAGCCTCTCTGAAAAAAGCCCAAGATTCTTGTGGCCTTGGAGCACTGGGAGAATAATACAGCTTCTGACTAACCAACTTTTGGAGCAAATCTTTTAAAAGCCACATTTAATTCTTGCTTATGGATTCTATAACATTTCTCTTCTTGTTCATGAAAATTAGATATTTTTAATGTTAATAATGTTCTCATTTAGGTAAACACTCTTTTAAGTCTTCAGAATTCAGTACAGCAATTGATATTTTCCACATGTTACCACTTGACTTTGATTCTTAGATTTAAATAGCATTTGCCAACCTTTTGTTTGGAAACTTAAAGAAGTTTAAGTGAAGTTTAAATTAAAGAAGTATAAGTCATAAAAGAACAAGGAGCATCCCAAGTCTTGATTTGCAATTTATCAACATAAAGGTAACTTATTATACATCAGGTGAGTGATTTAAAAAAAATAAAAGCATAGTGGGAATAAACTGGAAGAATTAATGTCTAAATGACTCAGGTAAAAGTAAAACAATGGCAGAATAAATAATAACTTTCACATGAACAGCCATTCAAGTCAACAAATTGGTATATTAAAAATTAAGTTAATTAAGGATGATTAACGTATATAATGACCATATTAAAATCTTCCAGGAGACAAGAATTAGGAGAAGTCCATTGATCTCAGAACACTTCACGAATGCCCAACATGTTGGGGCAGAAATCAAGAACAACTGTACACTTCTTTTGAAATGGAAGACTTAGAATTAATAGAGTTGAGTTTTAAATACTGAAAGGATAAGTTTATAATAACTATAAGGGGCTAAAGGACTATGGAATCTGGAAAGGAGACCTATCACTAGGGGACAAAAAAGAACACTCATCTTAATAAAGCATCTGTTTTTAGATGAATGAATGAATGAATGAATGAATGAAAAATAAATAAATAAATAAATAAATAAATAAATAAATAAAGCCATTAATCATGTAGTAAGGCATACTAGCATAAGAAAAGTCTAGTTCCAAAGAGGTCATCATGGGACCCCATGGAGCGATACAGTGCAGCTGTGTAACTATACAATCATGAAAATACAGTACCAACCAAGAATGATTGTTCAGAGCTAAGTCAGTGTTACACAAACTGATGCAGTAAATGTAACCTCCTAAGTGTTACTGCACTTCCATTCACTGGTTCTCTGGCATGTCTCTCACCACACCCCACTCTCATGGTACTAAAAGTGGAAATTTTTGCTTGGAGAAGAGAAGTAGCTAGCTCTTATGGAAACCCCCAGGTACAATACAATTTTGATGCTATTCATCATTACTGTAATCTTTCTTGGGAGGGAAAAAGAGAAAAAGAGTACCCTATTCTACAAAGGTATTTAGGATGGTGTATTTTTCTGTTACGACACCATTCTGTACTTGATCATGAAACAGTTATCACTATGGAAACAAAAATTAAAGCCTAGTTATTCCATTATTTATCAAGTTGTACCAATCCATTATTATTTTCTAATCATTATGTTTTACTGATATGGACCTGTGTCTGAAAAATATTACATGAATATTTGCATTTATCATTCTTAAAAATAGATGTTTCTACTCAACAAGTCCTGTATCTATATTTGGGATGCAGGGAACCAGGGTTTTTTAAATTGTGCAAACATATTTCAACATGAAGGGATAAGGCTTGATATTAACCTTTATATTAGCTGGTCATACCTCCATACTTTTATGTGTGATGTGCTCCTATTAAAAAAAAGTAATGGAAAGTAATCCACTTGAGGTTGACAATTTATAAATAGTGTCTAGAATTAGCATTCTGAAGCCAGGATGTTCTAATATAGCAGAAAGAACTGATGTTGCTATTGGAACAAATTGATTTATCCATCTTTTACTTTACATCTTAATGTAAATTAAATAGTACATTATAAAATTGTAAATTGTGATAGATGATCTTATTGGACTCTACCTATAAAATTCCATTTCCTAAAAAAGAAGATAAAAATTAGTTTTTTTTCAAAGTGATATTAGATAAGTCACACTAACTCCCTCTGACCTCATGAGATATCACCATGCTGGAAATACCCAATTGAAATAATATCATTCTTTAAATGTACCATGCTTTATCAAGTCTTTCAAAACCAAAATTATTACAGATACTGTATGACACAACCATTTAATAAAACTCAAATCAAGACACTTTCACAGAAAATACAGAAATACAAACAGCTCAAATGAGCTCAGAAATTTCATAAAAGAGCTCTTTACAATCAGGTCACTACTACACCAGAATTTAATTTTTTAAATTCTATTTACGTGGATGAAGATACAGGCAAGGAAAAAGTTGGTGCCACTTCAATTCTCACTTGACAATGGACATAGCAAGGAAAAGATACATATTAATTTATACACACACACACACACACACACACACACACACATGAAAGAGAAAGTCTTCAGAAACATCAAGTGTTCTTTAAGACTTTAAGAGTTGCTGGAGAGTTTTAATAATAAAACATTTTCTAATAAAGGGCCTAGTTCTTTAACATGGGCTGATGATGTAGAAGTCATTCTAGATTTCATTTTGCTTACCTCTCATTTACCAAGCTCTTGTTCCATGTCATAATTCAGGCACTTCTGAGAAAACACTTCCCATTGCTGATTCATCACCTTGTACCTGAGCTACAGCAATAGCCCCTGACTACTTCAGTTTCATCTCACCTCCTGCAGCATACTCACTTCATTACTACCTTTAATCTAAAGTCTATAACCTTAAAGTATTTTTCCAAAGCATACCCCGACCACCTGTGATTACCTCCTACAGCTTTCAAAGATACTCAACAACCTACAAAAGCCTCAATACATAGATGCTGGAATGAAAAGCCAGAGGTGACAAAATAATAGTGAAGATAAAGGATAAGGTATAAAATTAATGCATCAGGGTCTCAGAAGAAACTGGCAGATTTAGAGCAAAGGTGTAATATTATGTGAAGGGGTAAAAATATTCAGATGTAGGTATATTTGCATATACTTTGGCCTACATTATTGAGCGACTTACTTATAGAGGTTACTAGGTCTCCTTTCTTTCCTCGACTTGATTCAAATTTAGCAGGGAGACAAAATTCATTGATTTTGATAGGTGCTATATTGTCAGGAGAGCATGAGTTCAGAAGAAGCACAGAGGGATGACAGCTCAACTCAACCCAGAGCTGTCAATAAAACAATTGCCCTTAAGAGGCATAAGCTTATGAAGTGACATTTTGGCTTTGACTTCGAGGATGAAAATGAATGTCTGGGTGACATTCATTCACATAAAAGACCACATTCTGCTATTCATTTCCACCTCGTGTGGAAATAATCAAGATTCTTGATATTAAAAGGTAGTCACAGTTTCCAATTTCTTTGTATTTTATTTTAAAATGTGTATTTTAACACATGTGTAACATATATGTAGCATGTATGTATACATATATTTAACATATATTTACCATTATAACTAACATATTTTACTTTAAATAGGTATTTAACATATATGTAACATATATGTAAAGTTTATATGATGCACAATCATAAAAGCATATATTATGTACATATTTACAAACTATATAGTTATACAAATATACTTTCTGAATAATTATGAGGTATCTTACATTTTAGTTTTTCTAACCCATCCGTTTATAAACCACCATCTCACTTCTCTATCAAGCCAGTAATAGTGGTACGTGGATGAACTGGGACAGCAGGAAGCTATTGAGCAGAGTCTCTTGGTAGGGAGGGTAATAAAGTAAACAGCAGGATCTTTCTGATCTTTGGAGACAGAGGTACCTATTATTGAACCTAATTCTGATGCTAACTACATGAACAATTTGCTTCAGGTTTTGTAATTTCAATGTTGTGCTTTCAATCATTTTTGAAATGCCAAGACTTTAATTTTTTTTTTTCACCAAAAGGGTGCTTTTGATTTAAATGAGCTAGCACAAATTAAATACAACACCCAGGTCTTTCTCAAAATTGCAACACTGAACATGTATTAATCCACCCCTCTTGACCATCCTTAATTAAACTGTTAAATAAGATTGAAGAATTTTTTAAAATAATCTAAGCAACTCTGGAGAATAATGCTATTATAGTTAGGATTTTCATCAAATGTAACAAATCAATGTGTGCCATTATTCAGGTATGCTCTTTCTTCCCTTGCATACTTAGCATGTTGTCATTACATACCATTTTTTTCTCAAGTGTGTTTGTGATGTTGACCTTGCAAGGCAGGGAGTACAGTGGTTAACTAAAGGCTCTTGAATTAAACAGCCCATCTTGGAGAACAGGCTATATCTCTTATTATTTTCATGGCATTGGAGATGTAACATAACCTCTCTGCTCTTCAGCTTTCTCAAGTGTGAAAGAAATATAGTATCACAACCTATTTCATCAGGTTGCTGCAAAGATAATATGATATATATAAAGGGCTACCACAATGCCTGGCATATGTAAGGGTTCAGTAAATATTCGCTCTTCTGCTTCTGTTGTTGTGTTATTTCAAAGGACTGTTCCCTCCCCTTCAGCTGGAACAAGAGATCCTCATATGGTTATCTAAATGACATGGATCTGGATCAGTGGAACCAATGTGGGGCTCCAGAAAGTAAATGTTTTATGTGGAATAACAGGGCAATATACATAAAATATAATGGAAAATTGATGTCTGTCATGCCTGAGCAGCAGGGAGGAGGAAGCTGATTCAGAAGAACAGGGCTTCAATGCCTGTAAACAGTCTTTGTACACAGGAGATCTTCATCAGGTCTTTATTGATTAAATTAATAGTAGTCACAGATGGAACAAGAGAGTAAATTAATTCACTGTATTATTTTTCTATAGCTGTTGTAAAAATTTATTACAAACTTGGTGGCTTAAATAATACAACTGTATTGGCTGATAGTTCCGTGGATTGGAGGTTTAAACCTACTGGGTTAGAACCCAGGGGTCAGTCAGGCTGTATTTCCATCTAGAGGCTTGAGGAAGAAACACATTTCCTTATTTTCCAGTTTGCAGACACCATCCCTTTTCCTTAGATTATAGCTCTTCTCCTAAATCTTCACAGCCAGCAACAATGGGTTGGGTCTGTCTCCCATCACATTCTCCTGACTCTGCTTTTGCCTCTCTCTTCCATTTTGAAAGAACCCTGTGATTATACTGGGTCCACTCACATAACCTAGGAGAATTTGCTTATTTCCAGTCAGTTGATTAGCAACCTTAATTCCATCTATGACCTTAATTCTTCTTTGCCATATAACGTAGCATGTTCACAGTTTCCAGGGACAAGGACAGAGACATCTCTGGGGTGCCACTATTTTACCTGCCCCAGGAAATGCAGGACGATGAGCAGTGTATTATAATTAAACCCTAATCTTAGAAATATAGTTTTTCTTTGAATTAACCTTCTAAGCAACTGTTTCTTAGCAAAAAGGCAAATACTGTGATCCAATTGCAAAACAATTTAAGGAAAAGAGAGTGGAATTTTTTCTTAATCTCTTCATATAGCTCCTAATGAACAAACTGATCAGATTGTAAATGACAGTCATTATAAAAGTAATCAGGGCATTCGGGAAATCACTGACCTACCTTGCAGCCTTAGGCAAGTCAATTGACACTTCAGCCAGTTTTGATGTCTGTAGAAGAATAACAAATACCTCTTTACATAATCACAGCTCCTTCCCATGAATTTACAGGGGAGAAATCTCAAAGTATGAAAAGATCAATGCAAATATATAGTTGTATAATGAATATGGGCACCTTGTCTTGTGTTCTTATGGATAAAAATGTGAGAAGGTAGTTCTTCAACACTCCGTCAGTCACATTGCAAGCACTGGCCTGCTGTTACCTCAAATTGACTTCAGTTTACTTTTGAGCTAGAAAAATCTTATTGAATCCAGTCCTCTCACAATTCAACAGATACAGGTAATGTTTTGGGCTGAACTGTGTCTCTGCAACATTCATATGTTAAAGTTCTAACCACCAGTACCTCAGAAAGTGACCTTGTTTGGAGACAAGGTCTTTGAAGAGGCAATTAAGTTAAAATGAGGTCCATTACAGTGGGCCCTAATTCAATATGAATGGTTTCCTTATAAGAAGAGGAAATATGGTCATAGACACTTAAAGAGGGAAAATTATGAGAAGACATGGGAAGAAGAGAGCCATCTACGAGCCTGGGACGGATCCTTCATTCATGGCCTTCGTAAGGAATCCACTCTGCTAATATCTTGGTCTCAGACTTCTAGCCTCAAACACTGTGAGAAAATAAATTCCTACTATTTAAATTATCCACTCTGCTGACCGTTATTACAGCAATCCCAGCAACCTAAAGCAGGTATTAGGAAGGAGACTGGTAGATTTGCAACCACATAGGACAGTGAGACCTGCAAGTATTGATGATTATTTCCTTCATGCACCACACAAAGTAGTGGTGCTTGAACAGTGGTTTATTTCATGCAAGTTGTTTTCTCGCTGAAACTCCACTAAAACACTATTGATTCTGTATACACACACACACACACACACACATATATATATATGGGGGAGTCATAAGATAGGTGATTATATATATATATATATATATATATATATATATATAGCATCCAAAATAAGCAAATCTATGGAGAAGAAAATAGATTAGCGGCTGCCAGGAGCTGGGGGGAGATGGGGATACTTGAAGTCATAGCTAAGAGACACAGGATTTGTTTTGAAGGTAATGGAAATGTTCTAAATTTGATTGCAGTGAGGGATGCACAGTTCTCTGAATATATTAAAATCGATTTAATGGTATACTTCAAATGAGTAAATTGTAAGGTATGTATATTCTGTGAGCCACCAATGGTTCCAGATGATTGAGAAATATAAAGTCTTTGAACTTGATTACAACACTGTTATATACATATTGCTATTATCCCTTTACACACACACACACACACACACACACACACACAAAATACATTGATACACAAAAGCTTGCTTATTGGCCACACACTAGGAAGTGAAAAATCTGCAGGTGAACCCAGGCAGTCAACATACAGATTCCATGCTCTTCATTTTCACATTTTACTGTTTGTATCAGGCAGTAATTTTACTCACTCATTTACAGAATAGTGAGAACCATCTGGCTACTCAATGTCATGTGAAAAATAGCAACTGAATGTGTGCTTTGTTGTCCAAAAGGTCCATACCATGCCTTGATCTGGTCACACTGCAAACCCAAAGGAGCTGTAACATGGAGAATAAAACACTGCTTTCCCATCATTGCATGTTACTCTTTTAATCAGAGTTTATACTGTCTGCATCAATGACTTGAAACCAACAACAATAAGCAATCATGCCTCCAATTGTCATCTCCTGGGCTGCCGGCTCTAAGCAGTGGTTTCTTTCTGTTGACACATATTGCTTAGCTGCTGGCATGGCAAGTTGTTTTCTCGCTGAAACTCCACTAAAACACTATTGATTCTGTTGGGATGGCTAAAAAAGAGTCACTATCTCGTTACCATCTCCCTTGCATTGGCCTTGGGACTGTAATTTTCCAACCCAGGCATAACATGACAAAAAATACCTACCCTACACATTAAAAAAAGTGAATAATGCTAATATTGCTTTTTTTCTCCTTTGTGATTTTTAACCCAGTGAATACAATGAAATATAAGCAGCTTTTCTCCTGGGTGCACTTCTTAATGATGAGTTACTCAACTGCTTCATAAAGTCCTTCTTGGTGAAAGAAATTTCAGTTTCTGGCTAAAGGGGGAAAATTCTACTGAAATATAAGTGGAAAACTTCAGAAGTGCTATGACAGTCACAGTAAATATTTTTACCTTTTACTTTCATTTCTCTTTTCCTCATGGCCTTTTTTGAATATGATGAAGTAAGTCCTTTAACTTTTCATACGGATACCTATTTATCTCAAGGTAAGAACAAAATGTTAACTGTCAGAATTGAATACATTCTATACCAAAAGTCATGGTTATCCTGGAAGGGATTTGTACACTGTAGTGGAGACATTATGAGTGTCTTCCTTCCTGAGAGACTATTCCACAAAATGTCTTTACAGTGAAACCTGCAATCCAACATCAGTTATCTTGCATGCTAGCTAAAGAGCAGGAGTAGAAAAGAAAAGAGAAAAAAGCAACCAGTGAAATGATGCCTACTACTATAACTAAAAATGCCACTTATTGTAACTTTCTGTTCTGTACCCTCTGTTTTTAATTTTTTTTAATGTTTATTTATTTTCGATAGAGAGAGAGAGAGCCAGAGGGAGAGACAGAGAGGGACACAGAATGATCGGGGTAGGGGCAGAAAGAGAGGGAGACAGAATCTGAAGCAGGTTCCAGGCTCTGAGCTGTCAGCACAGAGCCGGATGAGGGGCTCAAACTCAAGAAATGTGAGATCATGACCTGGGCTGAAGTAGAATGCTTAACTGGCTGAGCCACCCAGGGACCCCAGTCTGACCTGTACCCTCTTAAACACACCTGTATATTATCCTGAATATTCCCTACAGAAACACTGTGAGATACATTTATTAACCTATCTTATAGATGAGAAAACTCATGTTCAGAGAGTTTAAGGAACTTGCTTTTAATTGTACTGATGGTATGTAATAAATGATAAATTTAACCTAGATATGTTAGATTCAAAACTTGTAGCCTTTAAACACTGATAACTCATGAACCTTCTTTGCTTAGTTTCTCTATTTCTCAGTTGTAAGGGTTGGTCAATCAGAGACATTTAAAGTAAGCTTTACTCATTGAACAATCAACTAATGCACAAATGAAGACAAGTGAAGTCACTCTAAACTCAGAGCAGTGATGGGTTAAAAAAAAAAAGGTAACTGCTACATAGAATATGAAATTTTTAGATGTAGCCATTTCATAGCAGTAGGTGGATATACTTAATGCAGAAGGTGTTCCAAGAAAAATAGGGAACTTGACCCAATGTAACCAAATATTTCCTCAGAATTTTTCTCAATACATGTCTATTGATAGAAATTAACAACTGTTTTAAGATTAACACATGACTTGAACATGAATCGTCTTCTCTAGAGAAGTAATTCTATAATGATGGACCACAACAGTTACTAATCTAAAGCCTATTACCTACTCCTGTAGGAGTAAGGGGAGAAAATTGAGACCACAAGCATAGCTTATTTGTTTGTTCGTTTGTTTTAATTATCCTGTTCCAGACTGAGTAAAAGAGGGTTTTATCTATCTGGCATGACACTCTTTTGTGTTACCAGGTCAGAAATCAATAAATAGTAAAAGGATACAAAGTAAATTTCACTTAACACATATCACTGGCCATATTTAGTATACTCTGTAATATTACTATTATATTCTTCAGACAATAATATTGAAATATCTATTTGAAACTAATGGCAGCAAATAAAAATGTATTTACCTAAACACATTCTCATATTGGGGACTTAAAAATCAATGATATTTTATCATACAATTCTGATAAAGAGTCTACTGAGAATGAGATTATGATATGGAAAAAAGGTAATAGGCAATAAAAGAATTTTGATGTATAAAATAAGCAAAATGAGAATGAAACAGAATTAATAGTAATAAACAAAATTAGCAAAGAAGTAACATACCACAAATATTCAAAATATCAAATAATCATGAAGAGACAAAGTGATATAAAGTTGTACAAAACATTTTAAATATTTTATGAATATAACTATAAAAACTTCTTTCTTGAATTCAGATTAAAAATTCTCATCAAAATTATAGCAAATCAAATTCAACATACACAATGACCAAGTAGAATTTATTCCAGGTATGTAAGATTCATTCAACATTCAAAAACCAATTAATGCCACCCCCCCCCCCCATATAAAGAACTAAGGAAGAAAAGTTACATGGGTATGTCAGAAGTGAAAAACATTTGACAAATATCCAACGCTTATTCATGATTAAAAAAAAATTCTCTGGAAATACAGGGGAACTTCATAAACTTGATAAAGAACAGCTTTTAAAAAAACCCTGTAAGCTAGATAGGGAAAAATCTGTTATAAGATGGTCAACAGGGGTGGCTCAGTCGGTTAAGCGTCAGACTTCACCTCAAGTCATGATCTCACAGTTCGTGGTTTCAAGCCCTGCATCAGGCTCTGTGCTCAGAGCCTGGAGCTTGCTTTGGATTCTGTGTCACCCTCTCTCTCTGCCCCTCCATTGCTTGTGCTCTGTCTGTGTCTCTCAAAAATAAATAAATGTTAAAAAAATTTTTTTTTAAATTAAAAAAAAGATGGCCACCAGGACTGACAGGAAAATTCCAGTCCCCTACTGAAGACTCCCCTTCCGAGTGCTTCTTGCTGCCCCACTTGCTGTGCTGTCAAATTACTACTAATATGGAATGCAGAAGTAACAGAAGATAAATTGTCCCCCATGCTTATGCTCAGGACTCAGACCTCTGGAGAGGGATCTCCTCTGAGCCCACCAGTGTGAAATATAACTCCGATCCACCAAGATCTCTGAGTGCCTCTTGGTTTTTCCGCCAGCGATCCAGCCTGTTTCCATAATGTATGTGGTTCCCTGACCAGGAAACCCAACAGCGCTGGCCCATTGTTGTCACCTGTTTGGGAAAATGGGGAGGCAGTGACGGAATGAGGAAACAAAGCAGAGAAGACACTCCCTGCCTGATTTTCCGTGGTCTCCTGCTTGGTCGCCTCAGGCCAGCCCCACTGCACCGTTCCCACCAGACTCAAGGAGACTTGGCAGGTGAGGACCTGGACCAGATGTCGGATACCGGTAAGGCCTGGGGCCCTCATTCAGTCAGGCCTACCCACAGGGGGGAAGGGGGACCTGATCACTCCCCGGAGACCTCAGAGGTCTCACAGGCAGGAATTCTTTGAGAGGGAATGTAATAACCTTTGGTGTGTATGTGAGTGTGAATGTGCCACTCAGGTCTGGCTTGCCTGCCGAGTTCGATTCTGTGGCTCCACGGGTGGGCACCCTTAAGGTTCCCAAAAGCCCACAGAGTCTGAGTGGGACTGTCTGCAATTCTGTGGTGAATGGCATACAGTCTATGGCAGCATCGGAATAGTTTCTGATAGTAAGTCACAAAGCTGAGACCACTACAGCTAAGTGTCACCTAAGTTCCTTTGGAACATGGCCAGATGGGCATCTGACTGGTCTCCTCATTAGAGGGGGCACCCCTACCCCTCCATCTTTGCGACTCAGTCTCACGGGAACATTACGGGGTTGGGACAGAACAAAGAAGGGGTTTTCAGGAGACTGCGGAATTAAGACAACCCCCAGCAAGTTAAGGACACTATGTGAGTAAGAATGGCCCACTTTTGGTGTAGGATGGCCCTAAAAGGGAACCTTAGATGTCCCAATGGTCTGTGTCTGGCATGTTGTCACCAGGGACCCAGGCCACCCTGATCAGTTCCCGTATATTGACTCCTGGTTAGAGATAGCCCAAACCCTTCCCCCTTGGGTGCGATTTACAGGCAACAAACAGAACAGGCTACGGTACAGAAGTCCCAACTTCTGCAAATTCTCACCAGTGATCCAGAGGAAGAACCAATCTTGTCCCCACCATCTCAGTCTCCCGAGACCATCAGCACCTAATACCCCGGTTCTCAATACTCTGCCACCTTTGGTCATCCCACCACCTACAGACTCAGCACATCCTCTCTCCCCAAGACCAGCAGTCAGATTGTGTACCCAGCCAGGTGCAGGCACTCTCCAGATGCCACTCCACATCCACGAGTACCAAGTGATCCGAGCAGGGGCTAAGAAGTCCATGAATATGCCCAGCAGTAAGGGGAATCCCCCAGGGATTATTATGAGAGGCTATGCCAGGCTTACACCCCATTTGATTCCGAAGCACTAGAGAGCCACGACAAAAGGATGGGGAAGGTCTAGCTGCCATAAGGGGGGGGGGGCAGAACCTTCTTAGCAAGGGGCCAATGAGCCTACTGCAAGGAGAAAGGATATTAAAAGAATAAATGTCCCAACTAGGGAAAGTCCCAGAAACCCAGCTGATATGCACAAGAACCCTGCAAAAAGAACTTCATAGGGCTATGCAGGAATAGATTCAGACTGAGGGTGACCAGGCTCACTTCTTATTGGCCCCCATGAGTCCATGGTCAAAATAAAAGTAGGGGGGCAAACTATGACTTTTTTTTTAATTTATTAATGTTTATTTATTTTTGAGAGAGAGAGGGAGGGAGGGAGGAAGGCGCAGAGAGAGAGGGAGACACAGAATCCTAAGCAGGCTCCCGGCTCTGAGCTGTCAGCACAGAGCCAGATGCAGGGCTCGAACTCATGAACTGAGAGATCATGACCTGAGCCGAAGTCAGACGTTCAACCGACTAAGTCACTCAGGCGCCTCCCAAACTATGACTTTTATGTGAACTCAGGGGCCACACGGTACAGCATGAGTTCCTCTACCTACCTGAGTGCCCTATCCCTCTCCTTGGCTGGGATATACTCACAAAGCAGCGGGCCAAAATAACCTTTGAGCCCATGGGATGCACCAGCCTCTACTTGAATAAAAAAATGGAGGTTATTCTGTGCCAAGGCCCAACTGAGTGGCCCACCTGAATTTAGGACTGCCTTCCCCACTGTATAGGCCAAGGACAACCCCCTCAAACTTGCCCACAACTGGGCCCCCATCATGGTAGAGTTAATCCCAGGGGCTCAACCACAGAGACAGAGGCAATACCCCCTCCCACAAGGGGCAAGAGCAGGCATCCAAGAACATCTGTCCAGACTCAAAGAAGCATGTATTTGGGTTGAATTCTAATCACCCTGGAACACACCGCTCTTGCCAGTCAAGAAGCCAGGAGGAGGGTACCGACCAATTCAAGAAGTGACTGTCTCCTTGCACCCAGTGGTCCCGAACCCATACACCCTCCTCAGCAAGATCCCAGGCTCTGCCAGCTGGTTTAATGCCTAGACTTAAAGGATGCCTTCTTCTTCCTCCACTTGGCCCCCTAGAACCAACCCTTGTTTGCCTTCGAATGGACAGAACCAGACACAGGGTATCAGGTGCAACTGATTTGGACGTGCCTCCCACAGGGTTTAAAAAACTCTCCTTCCCTCTTTGGGAAGGCACTGGCCAGAGACCTCGCCAGCTTTCCAAGGGAGGCCACACGCTGCACCCTTCTCCAGTATGTAGATGACCTCCTCCTTACAGCAATAACTGAGAAAATTGTACAGAGGGCAAAAGGGCCCTCCTCCAATTCCTGTCAGACTCAGGGTATTGGGTCTCATGGAAAGAGGCCACTAGGGCCAGAGAGAAAGAAGGTCATCACCTCCATACCCCAGCCCCAAACTAAGATGGGGGTACAAGAACTCCTGGGGGCTGCGGGATTCTGCTGAATCTGGATTCTCAGATTCTCAGCAATAGCAAGAATCTCTTGGTAGGGCCGGATGGAGAACCCTATCTGGACAGAGGAGGCTGAAGCCGCCTTCCTAGAGATAAAGGCCACCTTGGGGCAGGCACCAGCCCTTGGCCTGCCAAATATAGAAAAGCCTTTTAATCTCTTTGTGCATGAGAAGGAAAATGTCACCCTCAGGGTTCTCACACAGACCACTGGCCCTTGGCAATGGCCAGTAGCATACCTGTCAAAGAGGTTGGACCCAGTGGTGGCAGGATGGCCACCACGCCTTAGGGCACTAGCAGCCACAGTTATGCTCATTAAGGAGGCAGATAGACTCACCCTGGGACAAGAACTAAATGTCAAGGTCCCTTCAGCTGTCATAAACACTCAAAGACACCACTTCTTCTCCAACTCTCAGCTAGCACAATACCAGGGGTTCCTCTGCAAGAATCCATGGGTCACTCTTGAAATAGTGCAGACACTAAACCCCGCAACTTTCCTACCTTCTGAGGAAGGGAAACCAGATCATGACTATTCTGAGGTGACTGATCAAGTATTTTCAAGCCGCCCAAATATGCGTGACCAGGCCCTACAGAACCCAGACCTCACCTTGTTCATTGATGGTAGCAGTTTCATCACAGAGGGTGTTCAAAAGGCAGGGTATGCAGTGACAACCATAGATAAAGTCCTAGAGGCCAATGCCCTACTTGTGAGATGGTCAGCACAACGGGCTAAATTGCATGCCCTAGTCCGGGCCCTCACCATTAGCAAGGGCAAATGATCTCAATCTACAAAGAGAGGGGCCTCCTCACCACGGTGGGGAAGACCATCAAAAACAAGGAGAGAACACTAAAGCCCCTCAAGGCTGTCTGGCTTCCAAAAGAAGGTGCAGTTCTATACTGCAAAGGAAACCAGAAGGAGACAACCCTACAGCACGAGGGAATCATCTAACAGACAAAGCAGGCAAGACAGCAGCTAATAAGGAGGTATACATAGCTCCCTCCCTTGCTATGGCCCTGATGCCCCTGGAAGAGAAGAAAATAAATGGACTGAGGTTGAAGGGGCCACCCAGACCAAGAGCCAGTTTGGCTTACCAGACACAATACACAGCGATAAGAGACCTGCATTCCTGGTGGACTGCTTACAGGTCTCAAAGCTCAAGGAAAGTAGAGCAGATGAACCACACCCTCAAGGGAAACTTAGCCAAGTTCTGTCAGGAAACAGTCCTCCCATGGCTGGACCTGTTGCTCCTGCCCTCCTGTGTGTCTGTCGTGCACCAGGAACTTAAGGTTTCTCCCCTTTTGAACTAATATATGGGAGTCTTCCTCCATGTCTAGGGAGCCTCCAAGAGAACCTATACCAATAGGGGATAAGAAAATAAGAGAACACTTCAAGCTTTAGGGGCCACCCTAAATGAGTTACAACAATATACCATAGAGAGGGCCCCAATCTCTTTAGGATCCCCTGTAAACCCCTGGTTACCAGGGGACTCCGTCTGGGTCAAAGATTGGAAGAAGACCCTCTCAAACCACAATAGCCTGGGTTTCATACCATTATTCCAACCATCCCACTGCCTTCAGGGTCACAGGTATCACTCCTTGGGTCCACCACTCCAGAGTCAAGAGAGCCAATCCTGAGGAGCCCCAGACTTGGAAGACTGACCCAAGTCTGATGAACCCGCTTAAAGCGACCTTCTGGAGAGTCCTAGATTCTTAGGATCTTCAGCCCTGCTCCAGCCACACCCCAGAAGTTGGCTGGTCTATGCACAGCGGAAGCTTGAGGAATCGCTGGTCCAATAAAATAAATAGATTGTCTTTACTCCTTGCCATCGGATTGGCAGAGGCTGCCCCAGAAAGCTGGGGAAACAGCGAGAGGTTCCTTTTCACACTCACCTTCCTCTTATGAGTAGGATGTCTTGTTGGTATTGGTTACCTCTAGTCTGGGCCCCTTTTGTAAACCTTCAGCCCTAAGGCCCAGGCTAAAGGAGTGGTGTTGCTATCCATCCTCCTAAGGGCAGGAAGAGCCACAGGGATAGGGACTGGCTATCCCAGTGCCACAGAAGGCATAGGCTCTTCTGTGAGACTAATGAGTGGCCGACTCTCTAGTGTCCCTGCAGAGCCAAATAAGTTCTCTGGCAGAGTTGCCCTCCAGAACAGACAGGCACTTGATCTCCTCACTGCTGAGAAAGCGAGAACCTTCATCTTCCTCAGAGAAGAATGCTGTTACTTTATAAACCAGTCGGGAATAGTCACAACGAAAGTCAGGGAACTGAGGGAAAGAACCAGCCCATAATAAATAAAGATGCCCTCTAAAACAGCCTAGATCTGTTTAAAGGGGAAACCAAGGGGGTAATGATAAGGAAAAATCTGTTATAAGATGGCCGACAGGACTGATAGGGAAATTCCAGTCCCCGACCGAAGACTTCCCTTCTGAGTTCTTCTTCCTGCTCCACTTGATGCGTGTGCCAAATTACTACTGACGTGAAATGTGGAGGTAACAGATGATAAATTGTCCCCCGTGCTTGTGCTTGGGACTCAGTCCTGTGGAGAGTGATCTCCTCTGAGCCCACCGGTGTGAAATAAAACACTGATCCACCAAGATCTCTGAGTGCCGCTTGCTTTTTCCACCAGTGATCCAGCCTGGTTCTGTAACAAGCTAACACCATACCTAATGATGAGAAACAAAAATTCACAACTAAGACTGGGGACAAGGTAAGAATATCCCTTCTCACCACCCCATTCAACAATGTGTTGGAAATCCTTGTAGTAAAATAAGAAAAGGAAATATAATACATAGAGATATTTGGAATAAAAAACAACTAAACCATCTTAATGGCTTTGTTCCCAGACGATGACCATGAATAGCATGAAAAATCTAAATAAATATCTTAGAGAACTGTAATAAATGATTATAGCACGGTCACAATATACAAGGTTTATTATACAACAGTCAATCCCTTTACTATACGAACATTTGAAATTTAAAGCACAGTACTGCTTTAGTAACATCCAAAAAGTAAAACAGGTATACAACTAATAAAGTTTATAGAGCATTTACATGAAGAAATTATAAAAATGATAAAAAGCAACCAAAGAAGAGCCAAAGAAATGAAGAGATAGTCTATGTTCATGGACTAGGAACACAGTGTTAAGATTTCAGTTTTCCCAATTTAATCTACAGATTCAAGGTAATTCTAATTAAATACCATTATCTGTTTTCTAGATTTATACAAAGTGGTTCTAAATGTATATGGAGAGGCAAAACCCAGAAAAACCAACACAGTACTAAAGAAGAAGAAAACCTGGAGGACTGACATTAACTGACTTCCAAGTTTTACTAAAAAGGCACTGTATTCAAGACAGCATGGTATTGACAAAAGAAACAAAGAGATCAAAGGAACAGAACAGAGAGTCTAGAAACAGACTCACCAAAATAAAGTTACCTTATTTTTGCAGAGTCATAAACTCTGAGAACTGACAGTCATTTCAAAAAGTGCTGGAGCAATTGGAAATCCATATGCAGAAAAAATAAATAATTCTAGACACAAATCCTACAACTTTCACAAAAATACACTCGAACAGTTCATTTAACTAAATATATGAAACAACACTATTCAACTTCTAGAATAAAATGGGAGAAATGTATGTAATTCTGGGTTTCACAGTAAGATTTTAGATGCAACACTAAAGCACGATCCATGAGAGAAGAAAAAAATGAAGTCAGACTGTCTAAAAATTAAAAAAACTGTTCTAGGAAACACTGTTGAAAGAATAAAAAATACAAAATGATAAACTGGGAGAACATTTTTCAAAATATGTATCTGATAAAGAACTTCCATTCAAAGCACACAAAAAACTCTTAAAAATCAACAAGAAGAAACTAAACTATTAAAAATAGGCAAAAGATTGGGAAAAGCACCTGACTAAAGATATATAGATGCAAATAAGCATATGAAATAATGCTTATTATCATCTGTCATCAGGAAGCACATATTAATAAAATAATAATGGGAAACCACTACACACCTATCAGAATGACTACCCACCCGCGTGCCCTCCCAAATTAGCAATGTCACATACTGGTGAGAATGCAAAATAACAGGAACTTGTATTTATTGATGGTGGGGATAAAAAATAGTACAGCCACTTTAGGACACAGTCTGACATTTTCTTTTGAAGGTAAACATGACGAACCATGTATGCAAAAACTTACATACAAATATTATTAGAATAGCTCTATTTATGATCATCAATATCTGGAAGTAAACAAGATGTCCTTTGATAGTTGAACAGACAAACTCAATAATACATCCATATAATGGATATTATTCAATGATAAAAAAAAGAGCTGCCAAGCCATAAAAAGACACGAAAGAACCTTAAATATTTACTTATATTTGGGAGAAGCCAGTCTAAAAAAGGTACATACTATATGATTTCTATTATTTGACATTCTGGGAAATGTAAAACTCTGAAGACAGGAAAAGGATGAATGATTTCTCCCCCCGTGCAAGAATGCATGATCCCACGTCAAGGTGACTGCACTTTCACTGCTTGGTTCATGTTAATGCTCTACTCCATGAATAATGAAAGTAGACAGTAAAGTAAATGGTGACAGCTCACAGGAAAAAGCAAGAAGTGCCAGGATAATGACCTGTACCCTTTAGTGGAAACAGAACTATGTCCTTGTGATACATTTATTTATATCTCATCCTTATGGATACTGGACAGACTGCTTTCTTCTGAAAGGCAGAGGAGAATCTCAGAGAAGATTGCAGATACAAGGAGAAAACAAAGAATGTGGAGGAGGCATATGCTTTCAATCAATAGCCTGCTCTGATTAACACTGGAAGGACTGTTAACCCCTCCCACTGCAGCAGCTCTAGGACATACATGCATGTATGTATGTATGTATGTATGTATGTATGTATTTAGGAGCTAGAGGGGACCCAGGATGGAATTCAGTATGTAATGGGAAAATCTAAATGCATGATAAATGCATGAAACCACTTCACTGAAGGGGAAGGAGGGAAGAAATGGTGATCTAAGTATCTAGAGAAAGGAGTGAAGTCTGTAAAAACCAAAGGGAAAAGGAATTAAACATAGATATTTTACTCTAGTTGACAAAACTGTTTCTCTTCAGGGTATGGTTTAACAATTCTGATACTACTATATACATATACTGGAATGAAATAATAAATAGATGGCAGATGGCGAGAGCCAAATTTCCTACTGGTAGAGTGGAATTTACAGACAAATAAAATAAATAAGACGAGGATGTAAGAATGGTCCCTGTGGTAGTGAATTAGATATGGAGACATTTGTGTGAACTCATGTTTAGCTTACAACAGGTACAGATAGGGGCACCTGGGTGGCTCAGTCAGTTGAGCGTCCGACTTCGGCTCAGGTTATGATCTCACAGTCTGTGAGTTCGAGCCCCGCATCAGGCTCTGTGCTGATGGCTCAGAGCCTGGAGCCTGCTTCCGATTCTGTGTCTCCCTCTCTCTCTGGCCCTTCCCTGCTCATGCTCTCTCTCTGTCTCAAAAATAAATAAAAAATTAAGAAACAAAAATTTAAAAAAAAAATTAAAAAAAAACAACAGGTACAGATAGTGATATAGTGAAATATTTCTAGATAGGTTTATATACACAAGTTGATAAAAACACACATTTTTTTGCTCTGTCAACTGAAAGATGCTAAAGAACCAACACTCTTGAAGCAACAAACTCCTGTATCACCAATATCTTGGTTTTTAACACCGTTCTTGAATAAAAAGAACCTGAACTCCTTGGGGAAATGGCTGATTCTAGAACTATAGTAGGGAACATATAAGATGAACCTGAAGTATCTTGAAGAATCAGAAAGTAAGGAAGTACTCAACACCCCTCTCACATATTGATGGAGGCATGTCAAAGTATCATAGGAATCAACTGAAATAGTTCCAACTAACCAAATCTGAAACAATTTAAACAACAAAATAGAATATTCTTGGATTACAACTCTAAGCATAAAATAAATATCTGTGTGTCCACTATAACTTAATTAAATGATTGAACAAATCAATAGGGAAGAGACAAGTCTCCCATGCTGAAGGATTTCAAATAACACTCCTTACATGTTAACTGCATATTATGACTTCATTCCAAAGTATACAGCATGGAAAAGGTGGAAAGGGAGAGAAAGGAAATTCTGCAGTGACATTAATGTGACAAACACTAACAAAGACAGGTTAAAATCATGTTGACTGTATGTACACTTGATATGATCTGACGAAAATGACCTCTGTGGTCTTCCTCCCAATAATCCATTACCTCAGTATTATCATGAGAAAAACACTAGACAAATACTAATAGTAGACCATCCTTCAAAATACTTGACCTGTACTCCTCACAGCTGTCACAGTCATGAGAAACAAAGAAAGTCAGTAAAACTGCCACAGTTAAGAGTAACCTAAAGATGCATGACAACTAAATGTAGCATGGTATCTTGGGTGGGAAACTGGAATAGAAAAAGGACATTAAGTAAAAACTAAGGAAATCTAAACAGACAATGGACTTGTTCATACTTTTTTTTTTAAATCTAAGTTGGACTTCATTTAAAAAAATCAAAAAGTGTGCCTTTCAAATGATAGTATTAACAAAATAAAAAATGTCAAAGCCACAAAATGGGAGAAATAACTTACATATAAATATATGTATCTTACGTGTATTATATATAGATGTATATCTGACTAGAAAGACCGATACCTGACAAAGGACTTGCATGTATAACATATTTTAAAATTACATTTCAGATTTATTAATGAAAACCACACAATAAAAAGTGAGCTTTATGTTTTAACACAGAATACATATAAATTGTGAATGAATACTAGGAAATATTCTCAACATGATTAGTAATCAGGAAAATGCAAACGAATACAGTGCAGAAAGTACTATTCAGACACAAGAAGATGGCAGGGGCAGAAAACCAGGAATGATGAATTGGAAATAATCCCTTACCAATGAGTCCTTCTGTCATAGGACATGACTATATTTACAGAAGCTTCAGATTCCTCATCTAAAAATTACAGAATTGAGCAGGATTATCTTTGAAGTCAGTTTTAATATTTGGAATTTCTAAAATTAAGTTTATTTTAAGCAAAAATTATAAATAGTTTGCATATTTTTCTTCCTTTGTTTCCCTTCTAAAAGCTGTATTAATTTGATTTCTTTGGATAATTTCTGCAAAGTGGTAAGAAGTTATCAGAATAGAATAATTCATCAATAATTTGAGCACTTTTAATTCGCAATTTGTAGCGTGATCAAAAGTGCCATTACCTTCAAAAGAATTTTATCAATAGGTGCCAGGGATATAGTCTTTAATTTTCTAACATGGACTGTTCCAATGCCTCTGTTATTAATACAGACATTGCAAACTGGCGAATGTATATCTAGAGTGTTACTATAACTTAAAATTTTTGCTTAAAATACATCCCAGAAAATTAAATTTACCTCTGAACTGGGCCCTGGGGCAATGACTGATCTAACTATAAATTTTATGGCTAAGATGTAAAAGTCTGCAATTGCTATTTTGTAATAAAAACAGTGACAGAACTTTTAAACTTCATTTCTCTATCCATGTTGTTATGCAGTTATAAGTTCCAGTCAATATCTGGAAGTTTGGATAGTAAAAAGAACTTCCTAAGATTCTATTAGTGACCAATGCATATCAGCAAGATAGAATGTTTTTAGTCGCTGTGCACCCAAATTGTTTCTCCTAGGACAGAGTTGCAGAAACTGAAGCTGTTCCCCACAGCTTAGAAGAAATGAAAACCTCTTCACATTCAAGTTGTTAATGACACCACCATCACCTATACCAAGCACAAACAAATATAAATGTACACAAAAACAGCTTTCCAAAAATCTGCTCGTGAAGATGTGAGATAACTTACAGCAAAACACCATTCTATTTTTTTCAAGATACCACAAATAGATTTTAGCACATTAAATCTGCATCATTTGCTTGTGATCCATTATGAGAAGCTGTGTGGATTTTCAAAGGAAGCACAGCTTTGCTGTGTCATGTTGATGTATTTTAATGTAGGAGGTTGTGGGGTATGATAGAGACTAAAGCATACAGATCTGCTAAACCAGGAAGCACCAGGAATATTAAATATAAAGATAAGCTTAGGTAGTCTAAGTAGGTTAATAATGACAAAAACTAGGGGTGCCTGGGTGGTTCAGTCAGCTAAGCATCCGACTTTGGCTCAGGTCATGATCTCATGGTTTGTGAGTTCAAGCCCTATGTTAGGCTCTGTGCCTGCTTCCAATTCTGTGTCTCTCTACTGGCTTGTTGTAGTGTATACTTTGATGAAGTAAACTGTCAGGTAGAAGCTCACACTGGAAAGACCTGAGGAAGCTACTGGCTAACAGCCTGTAAGGCCATCTGTCCAAAACTGCAAGGACCTGAAGCCTGTCAAAAACTATGTGAATGAAACAGGAAGAAGATTTTTTTTTCCCCTTGAACTTCCAGAGGAGACCAGATAACGTGGCCAACACTTTGTGCCTATGTGACAGTCAGGAAAGCAGATGACACAATCTATGCTTCTATTCCTGACCTTCAGAAATGCCCTGTGAGGGGCGCCTGGGTGGCGCAGTCGGTTGAGCGTCCGACTTCAGCCAGGTCACGATCTCGCGGTCCGGGAGTTCGAGCCCCGCGTCGGGCTCTGGGCTGATGGCTCAGAGCCTGGAGCCTGTTTCCGATTCTGTGTCTCCCTCTCTCTCTGCCCCTCCCCCGTTCATGCTCTGTCTCTCTCTGTCCCAAAAATAAATAAACGTTGAAAAAAAAATTAAAAAAAAAGAAATGCACTGTGAAATTAGATTACTTACTGTCCATTACTGCTAATAGGAAACAGAGTATAACCATCCCAACCATGAGGAGAACTACAGAAGGTGACAGGCTGAAGCGGTCTAGGATTTTGAATCCGTCAAGATTTTGCACAGAATCTCCTGCACCTATGTGAGTATGAACTATCAATTTGAAGTAAAGAAGACGAGATGACCAATAAATGCCACTTGGGAGGAGAAAAAGAAACAGATCTAAGTCAGTGAAAGTACCAGAAGTTTTATGCCAAATATTTTTATAATTACATACTTTAACTCAGGTACTCCATTTAGGAACTATTTAGAAGTATCTTGTGTGTGTGTGTGTGTGTGTGTGTGTGTGTGTGTGTGTGTGTGTGTAATCCATCTTTCTCTCTCATACTGTTGAATAAATTGAGAATATGTTATTTTCTTAAATGTAAATCTATAAAAGAAATGGACTCTATCAATACCTCAGCCAGTGGCACACCAGTATAAACTGAGCACTTTCTACACCATTGCTTGCCAAGTGGAAGTATAATGGGCTGCAAGTAAAAGTTCCCAGAATCTTGCAGCAAAGTCAGTCAGTCCTAAGTTGATCCCATTTGGTACCACTCTACATGCTAGTCCATTGTTTTGTTTTCTTTTGAACTCTCTTTTGTTTCTGTTCTGCCTCAGCTTTTGTATCTTGCCTCCTCTAACTCATACCTATGGTTTTGTCTTCTAACTTCAGGGTTTCATATTCTCCCTTTGGGCCTGATACCGTTCAGTTCAGTGACAAGAGCTCTGGATTAGCCTCAGGCCCGGCTCCTTGAATCTCTCCACTGAGACAGTCACAGCCCTTCTGAGATATGGATGCTCCATATCCAGGGTGCTGCATATGATGCTTACTCTGGTCAGAAGGATTAACGAAAACCACACAGAGAGCAAAATTAGCAAGACAGCATCCTCTTTGAATGTGGGGTATCTCCTCCCCATCTTTCTCATTATAGGTGGTGGTGCTCAGCATGTAATTTCATCCAGAGTGGCTTTAGTGGCTGTGTTACATCCCAAGTAAAGAGTCTGGCATACTCTGATCCTACCTCCCCGCTTTGAAATCTATTTTCCTCCATTTGTCTCTTTACTTAATGTCTCTGAGACTCAGAGCTGTTTCCTATGAAACAGGAATTGTAACTACCCCCATAGGATTGCATGACAAAGTGAAGACAATGTCATTCACAAAAATTTTTCTTATGTTTCTAATTAGGTTGAAAGACACTGAGAGGAATTATGGCCTCCTCCTACCCTCCTTTACCTCATACCAACTTGAGTATATTTGAACATCATGGATACTAACTAACCTACCCAATCTGATGGATCCAATGTAAAATTCAAGTGATTACAATAAACTGCTCTACACATTGCAATAACAAAAACCATGTAATTTCAGGTTACAATTACTTGGTTAAGATTCTTGTTATATTGTTTTGTTTTCAATGTATCAGAACAAACATACTGTTTTTGGTTTCTTATGTATCTACAATTGTTTGGCATTTAAGAGAGCATTCGCTAGTGTCAAGGAAAAGCTGATGCCACAAGTGAGTTTAGTTCAATATTCAAAAACACTTTCTAGAAAGCAGCTAAGTTCCATTGTAAAAAATACTGTGTTCATATAGATAAGAAAGACTTGTTTTGTGAAAGAAACAAAATCTTTTTCTATTGATAAGCATACCCTCAGGAGATTTGATCCCAAATACAATGGTTTTCAGTGTACCTGCTGCCCAAAAGCCTTCAGGAAAGTTGTGTTACGCAGGATTGAAATGATGCATGAATGGCTGGGAATTAGAAAAGAAAATGGAATTTTGATTCTTTTTTAGAATTCAGAATTTCTTTGAAGCTTTCCTTGCCTCTCCTGATTTTAAACCTGAAGTCATGAAAATAAAATTTAGTTTATTCAATTTCTATGCACTATACATGAGATATTTTGAAACTTTTAAATATTTTCCCTAAAGAAAACAATACTTAAAGTTTACAATATTATACCCCAGCATAAATTAACAGTCCATAGAGGCATTATGTAAATCAATGTTAATACATGTGGCATCAAATATTCATAACTACTGAAGGAATATCTTATCAAAAAGCTTGTTTTTCTTTTCTTTTATCATGGAAATCAGTTTTTCCACATTTGTAGAGATGCCCAAAACAGAAAAGTGATATCAGATACTGTTAATATGGGTTAGTCTGACCAGAATTGATCAGAGTGTAATCTACTAGGATTCCAAGACATCACTGTAATATATCACAGGGAACAGCTAATTCCACATTTCCATGGCAGTTCCTCACAAAATTGTAAAATGTCACTTAGTCTGTCTCACTTAACTATTAAAAAAAAAGGTGACTTTAAAAAAGTGGTACAAAGCACATCCAACATTAACACACAAAATCACCTGCTTAATCCATTCCTGGGTACTATGGTTCTTTGCACACATACACATCACAGAAGCTGTTGTCAGTTTCAGACACCGGATATTTTAACTTTGAATAATGCCTAACACAGTGTTCACTTAGAACTAGAGAGTTATTTAATTTTCTAAAGTCTTAACTTCTTAGTAATATGACTCCCATGGATTTTGTCTCCTTCTGATAGTTTCAAAAAAGATCAATATTATGGAAAAGTAGGAAATATTTTGCTAACATAAGATTTAGGGGGGAAAAAGCATATATTGAACCAGGTTTTGTAATTATATTTATGTAAGTTCCTCTATTTTCATGAAAGTAAGTAATGCTACCAAATTAGGAATAATGCTTGTGGTCAGACACTGGTTGTTGTCAACCAAACATACCTACTCTTTTCAACTCAAAAAAAAATCCCTAGTTTTCTTTATGTCTTTGTTCTTCACAGAGATTTAGGCTTCAGGATCAGGTTCTGGTAAGTCTAAACTTACCACAGTAGCTTTCCACTGACGGTTTAGGCATGGAAATACAATCGAATTTGGACCAACATGATGTCAAAATCAGAATGTGGGAAGGGTGGCTCAGTCAGCTGAGCATCTGACTTTGGCTCCTCATGATCTCACGGTTCTTGAGTTAAAGCCCCAGGTTGGGCTCACTGCTGTCAGCCAAGAGCCAGCTTCAGATATTCTACCTCTCTCCCCGCTACCCCTCCCCCATTCACAAGCTCTCAAAAATAAACACTTAAAAAAAAAGAATGTGGGAAGGAGGTTTCTCTGAAAGGTTTCTACTTTGATCAGTAGCACACAAGCAACATGTAGGGAGAGCAAGTTTCTCTTATTCCATGTTACATTATCCTGTCTGTATGTGATTCCTGCCACTGTGACAGCCACTTTTCTTTCACACGGGAAAATAGCATGAGGATGACAGAGCTGAAAGTTGAAAAGGAATGGGATGTACATGGAGATGATTTACATAAAATATAATAAAGTGAGAGTTGTAGCATGAACAATCAGATCCTAGCAGCCCAGAACAAGAAGTTAGAAGGCTGTAAAAAAGAAAATAAAATTATTAACATTCACACTTTAAATTTAGAATGTTCCTAGCAATTTCTAAAGTGCTTCCATATATGTCACTGCATCTTCTCTTTCTCATGAACCTAAAATATACATATTTTTTCTCTCTTTCTATTTGTGAGGAAACTGAAAAGTCATACAAATTCTCTAATGCCATAAATATTGGAAATATGGTCAAGGCTGGAGCCCAGAATTTCAAACTCTGAACATAATGCTTTTTCTAATTTTCTATGGTGGGTCATCCCAAGAATAAATAAAAGGATTTAGTTTAACATTATCGGTTCTTAGTAAACACACTGCCATGTCATAGATCCAAACAGGACAATAAGAAACAATAACAAAAAAGAAGAAGAAGGGGAAGAGGAAGAGGAAGAGGAAGAGGAAGAGGAAGAAGAAGAAGAAGAGGAGGAGGAGGAGGAGGAAGAGGAGGGGGAGGAGGAGGAGGTGGAGAATGAGGAGGGGTAGGGGAAGAAGAAGGAGAAGGAGGAGGATGAGGAGGAGAGCGGGAAGAAAATATGCTTTGTACTGGGACAATTCTTTAAGCAAGACTGTCATATTTTTCACATTCTGTTTAACAGGTTAAACAAGCTTTTCTAATTCGATGCACTGTTTCATATTTCAATCATCCTTTACTTTTTAATGTCTAATCTTCCTAGATTCTTTCCCAAACATCTCCCCTATGCCATTGTGCATTATGTTATTTATTTAGTATTTAAATTGAGAAACAAAAAGTATTTTCAAGCATTCAATTCGCCCCTTGTCTATCCACCTTAGTTTTTATATGTAATTCAGCTACTTCAGAAGCCATTTTCTATGCACTATGTGACAGGGACATATCTAAGTGCAGTTTACTCAGACAAGTGTATTCTGTTTTAATAAGAGACATCCCTGCCTGCCTTTGATTCCCTATTTGCCTCTGGCTATACAACACAGAGACTCCACATTCCTTTTGTCATTCCAAGAAGACACAGATAGGTGAGCACTGGGGATTGCTTTTGAGTAACTGTTAACATTCCTGTCCTATTAGAATGCCACTAGAAGGGCTTTGTAGAAGGAGTCCTGTGGTGAGAGGGCATCAAGTGAGCTAATCAGCCTTTGCTTAAGGGCTAGGTGAGACTTACCTTTCTAGAAAGCCTTGCAAATTGTGCATTAAGTATATGTTAATTTTTAGTAAAAGAAAGAAAGAAAGAAAGAAAGAAAGAAAGAAAGAAAGCAAGCCAAATGAGTCTCTTTTATAAAGATAAATCTGGAGGTAATACTGAACCACAAATATTTCCTATCTCCAAAATCTTTCCTTCTCTATCTTGCAAATTTAGCCTTAATTTGCCATTATCAGTTTCTCCTTGGAGTAAATCCAATCAAGGGTAATTTTAATTTAGTTCAAAGGATGACAATTTCGTCCTTTACACATCTCCATCAGGGTTTGCTTCTACACCTCATGGTTCCAATTCCTACTCAATCTCATCTTCTCTGAATTCCATTCCTACCTTTATAGGTTTCTCCTGTCCTCAATGACAGAAATGAGAGGGTTTGATCTCCTTCAGTCTGGTTGAGGATACATTGAAGGAAACGGGATGTTTTATAACTGCTTCCTTTCTATCTCTCTGCCAGCACCAGTTCTTGATGCAGCATCCAGTCTGGTTTCTTGCTTTGCTAGAAACAATCTGCCTATGTGCTAGCCGCCTGCTGTTTCCCTCAGTCTGGATGGCAATGAGGGCTGTTTAAGATTTTATGGTGAAGTTGGTGGTCTTGGAGCCTCACCTGAACGCATACTCAGTTTCTAAAGTCAGGCATTCTAAATGTTTTTTTAATGTTTATTTATCTTTGAGAAAGGGAGAGAGACAGAGTGTGAGTGGGGGAGGAGCAGAGAGACAGGGAGACACAGAATCCAAGGCAGGCTCCAGGTTCTGTGCTGTCAGTGCAGAGCCCGATGTGGGGCTCAAACCCATGAACACTGAGATCACGACCTGAGCCGAAGTTGGACGCTTAACCGACTGAGCCACCCAGGTGCCCCTGAAGTGAGGCATTCTACAGGAGCATAGTACCATCTCCTCATCTACTGAGTTGTGTACACTTCGGAACTTCTCAGTTGGGTCCCTTTAGCTGTGAGATAGCCCTTCACTAGGAGGGATCGATAGCAGCCATGACATTTTTTCCCAGCTCCTATTTCCTACAGAATTTTCTAGACACACAAGGAATAAGCAGTCCTTTACACATGAGACTTGGCTCCTTGGAAAACTTTATGCTTTTTCCAATTCAATAAGCACTGCCTCCATCCTGTAGCTCTTCACTTAATAGCTAGTGGTACCAGAGTCTATCTGCATGTTCGGACACTCAGCTAACTCTAGTTGGGGGACAAGGTGCTCCTTTCTCTTATATCTAGGATGACCAACTGATCCGATATTCTCTGGACTTGGGATATTTATGGGATGTGGGATTATCAGTCTTATAACCAGGACAACTGGGTCCGTGTGTTCCCACTCCTATCTGCTTCCACTCATCCTCGATCTTCATAGACACAAGCACCTGGACAGGTCATTATAGCTGTACCCTGGCTCTCCCAAATATTCTCTCATGAAGCATCTTTTCCCCTTTTCAGTTCACTTTGAACTTCCCTAATGGCAATATCCACAAAACGACATCTGGGATTCCAAGGTATTTTGGGAGAATCTGTACCAAGAATAATTTGGGAGCCGAAGAAGCACCTCTCTTTATTCTCAGAGATGAGTTGTTAGTTACATCACTTTAGCCTTTGCGAAAGTAGGGAGGTAAAGGGAATCCCAACCTTACCTTACTTAACCTTTAACCACCTTGACTTTCAGTTTTCTACTCTCCCAAATCTATTATAATCATTTTAAAGGAAGACTGCATTCTTTATTCTTTATTGTCATTGTTCAGTTTTATTTTTATTTCCCAGCCCGTTTGACATATTTGTCAAAACCAACTTATGAACATAACATTTTTTATGCACGAGTATCCACCCAGACCAAACTTCCTCAGGAGCCTCATCTCTGAATGCAAAGTACAGTGAATTACAGAAAGAATGCCTTCACATGCACAGAACAATTTATTCTCTCTCATTTTTTTCCTTCTCTCATTGCGTCTCCTTCCTTTGCCAGAAACAAATTTTGCTGCTTCCACTCATCTATCACAAACTTTTTTACATATTTCTCCCCACAGTGGCCTTGCTTATCAGGCTCTCAGGACACTTCCTGATATGTGGTCTGTTTCTAACTGAAATGCATTGTATTTATATTGGTGACTGCAACTGCCAGTACACGTCCATAAATAAACTGTAATTTTAAGCATATTTCAGAGGCGATTGATGTTTTATTTAACCTGGACAATACAGATACCTGCTTTGCTACTGAGCAGCACTATACTATAGTCAAGGCACTTTTGATGGTGTTTTCTCTTCCTTTGCATTCTTTTGACTACCTCATCCCCACAGGCACAGGACCATTTATGCATTTTGTGCAAGTGAGGAAAGCACACATTTTTAAGCAATAGTGGGGAAAGTATTTTACCTATTAAAGTCTTTCCTGATACCCCTCACATCCCTGCAGGCAGCTCCTCTCTACCTTCACTGTACATGAGGAAAATCCTGCTAGGCTGACAACATATGGAGACACTCAGAATAAAGGAAAGTAGGCAGAAGTTGGACAGATACTATTTAAGACATTTACATGGTTGAGGGGCACCTGGGTGGTTCAGTTGGTAAAGCATCTGACTTCAGCTAAGGTCATGATTCTGCAGTCCGTGGATTCGATCCTCGCCTTAGGCTCTGTGCTGACAGCTCAGAGTCTGGAGCCTGCCTCAGATTCTGTGTCTCCCTTTATCTCTGCCTCTCCCCAGCTCACGTTCTGTCTCTCTCTCAAAAATAAATAAACACTTAAAAAATTAAAAAATATATATATATTTACATAGTTCATAACTGGCTGGTTAACTCTGAAAGACTCAACCCCTTTCCCCAAAAGTCACTTTGCATAGATCCAGAGGCCTTGTAAAAATTCTCTTTTTATTCTTCAAATCCAAAGGTATCAGTCTATTTTCTTTTGCATGATGACACTGCTATTAATCACGTCCTTCCTCGGTTTAGAGAGAAATAGTCTCTTCCCTTTATCCATTCTCCTATTCCTAAGCATAAGAATGCAAACATTTGTTGTTGTTGTTGTTGTTGTTGTTGTTGTTGTTGTTGTTATCCTTAAGTCTCTATGGCATGCAATGTGGGGATAGACGGCAACATGAACAACAAACTTTCAGAAGTTAGAAAGGTGCAGGTGTTTCCAATTTATCTCAAACACGGTTCTTGGTAGTCAGTGTCTCTGTCTCCACTCCTCATCTCAAATTTTTTCGGAGGGGGGACGAGCATTATTTGCCAACCACTTAATTTTCCAACAATGTTTATTTGCTTTTACGTTGCAGCACATGTCATGATGTATCTCATGACAAGATTAGGCTTATGTGTTTTCCTCTGCCTATAACTTCATCTCTAGTCACATTGGCCTGTTTAACTAGCTTAGTCTATTTGGGCCTCCATAGCAGAATACTATGGATTGGGTAGCAGCTTAGAAATAACAGATATGCATCTCTGCATGGTCAGGTTCTGGTGAAAGCCCTCTTTCAGGTTGCAGACCACTGACTTCTTCATTTTGTACTCGCACAGAGGAAGAAGGCTAGGAAACTCGGTCAGCCCTCTTTTATAAGAGCACTAATTCCACCCACGCTGGTTCTGACCACGTGACCTAATCACCATCTAAAGACCCCACCTCCTATCAGTACCACTTTGGGGGTGAAGTTTCCAACATATGAATTTCAGAGGAGAGGGACCTAAAAATTCCGACCATAGCAATAACCCTCCTCGTTCTTTAAGAATCAGTTTAGGGGGCGCCTGGGTGGCGCAGTCGGTTAAGCGTCCGACTTCAGCCAGGTCACGATCTCGCGGTCCGTGAGTTCGAGCCCCGCGTCGGGCTCTGGGCTGATGGCTCAGAGCCTGGAGCCTGTTTCTGATTCTGTGTCTCCCTCTCTCTCTGCCCCTCCCCCGTTCATGCTCTGTCTCTCTCTGTCGCAAAAATAAATAAACGTTGAAAAAAAAAAAAATTTAAAAAAAAAAAAAAAAAGAATCAGTTTAGTTGTCATCTCTGGGACTTTTCTCACCCAAAGATGGTCTAAATGTTTGTGTGTGTGTGTGTGTGTGTGTGTGTGTGTGTGTGTGTGTGTGTGACCATGTAGCATTATGCACATGTCCCTGCTCTTACTATAGACTGCATTTTCTCCCCACTAAACTGGAAACTCTTTGATGGTAGGACCAGTGATATATTTATCCTATTATCTCAAGGCCTTGGGTAACTGTGCCACTCAAGGGTCTACGATAGTACTTTAGAATATTTATTCTCTCATCTCAGTTTTACTGACCCACTTAGTAATCCTGCTGAACATTCTAGTTCTTTCTCCACCTTCCTTTACCTGGAAACATAATTATCTCTCCATACTAGAGAGTGGAATTGTTCCCCACTTCCTACACAAAATGAATCCTATTATCTCCTCTTCATTTACAACCAGCAAGACTATTATATCCAATTGCTCCAAGGTTTCCTCTTTTTATGACAAATGAGGTACCTCAGAAAGCTTGAGACTCCAGCTTTCAGTGGATTAATAAAAACTTCTCCTTCTTATATAACCCTATGTTCCTTTCCTCTGATTTTGACCCTCAGATTCAGCTCTTCTAAATTAGGAGCCCCACTCCAATCATGTCAAGATGCAATCTTTCCCCCTGTAATATGGAGGTATTTGTTATCATGCTACCCTTTGGAAATATAACTAACAAATAGAAAGTCTCTTTGAGAATACAGTTGGTCAATTATTTCAAGACAGAAAATATGTACCTTGGAATAATCTCTTCCAGAATGAATTTGTCCTAATTTTCTTCAATATTCCTTTTAAGAGATATATGATTAATTCACCTTTTGGGTATGTATGTATGTATGTATGGATGTGTGTAAGCCTTCTCTGATCTCCCTAAGATAAATACCACGAGTATAGGCTCACATAATACATATCTTTTATTCACACTCTTTGACACAATGTAATTTAACTTTTAGTTATGGGACTTTCTGATTAATGATTCTTCTATCATTACACTATAAACTCTAAGAAAGCTGGGGTTATTGTAAATGGTAGCTTAGCCTATAGTAGGTACAAATATTGGTAGAACAAAATTAACTATGGGCTCAGTGAAAGAGAATAAGTTAATGTTTTAAATCTTTATGTTATTCTCAAAATAAATCTCTAGCCCTTCTGAGCTCTCCTTAAAGGATGATACCCATTAAACATGTTAAAATGAAAGTACTGACATGACCAGTACAAAGTGAAGCATGAACCTCTTTCCTTATAATAATAGCTGTTAGTTTCCTGGCAGCTAAACTGTAGCAGGATTCTCACACAGAGTCGTGACACTGAGGCTTTTCTTTCCAGGAAGCAACTTTATTCCTGCCAACACCACTCAGTGGTGTTTGCACCTAAAGAACTGAGTGCTGAACACCACGTGGCATAGTTTTTTATATATATATTTTTACTACGTTGTCTCCCATATATGGTAACACACAAACATGCAGTCTAATTATGTGGTCTCATGTTACAAGGTCATGAGGGATGTTGTCACGTATTTGTATAGCCAGGTTGCCTTGAGGTTTTTGTTTTTGTTTTTGTTTTTTCTTTCTTTCCTTAGGAAGGTGACCCTACCACAAAACCACACCATGCAGTGAGCTTACTCCCAACTATTCCTCATGTTTATTTGATTCCACTTTTTTTTTCCCTTGGCCCATTATGCTCAGTGTTATATTAACTTTTAGTCTCATAGATTGAAGACACAGTAGCCGATGACTTCGACCAGTCCTTTCCATTTTCTGATCTTCAGAACTATACATATCAGTCATACCAAACATATTTAAAATTTTCATTTGTATAATGAAAGAGTCCTGAATTATAATACTTCTTTAAAAAATTGACTGTTGCTGTTTTTGTTTGTTCTGGCTTATTTTACCACATCAATGTCTATTACAGATAGAATTGGGCACCCCCCCAAATTCATATGTTGAAGCTTTAAACCCCAAATACCTCAAAATATGACTCTATTTTGAGGTAGGGCCCTTAAAGAACATATTCAAAATGAATCCCTTAGGATGTTCCCTAATTCAATCTGACTGATGCCCTGATAAGAAGAGGTGATTAATGGGGCACCTAGGTGGCTCAGTCGGTTAAGCATCCAAGTTAGGCTGAGGTCATGATGTCATGGTTCATGGGTTCGAGCCCTGCATTGGGCTCTGTGATGACAGCTCAGAGCCTGGAGCCTGCTTCGGATTCTCTCTCTCTCTCTCTCTCTCTCTCTCTCTCTCTCTTTCTGCCCCTCCCCTGCTTGTGCTCTGTTTCTCAAAAATAAAGAAAATTAAAAAAAAAAAAAGGGATTAAGACAAACCAAGATTCCAAGGGTGTTCCAGCACAGAGGGAATATCATGTGAAGAGGCAGCAAGAGAACAGCCATCTGCAAGCCAAGGGAAGTTACTGTTGCTGAAGCGACCCATATTTTTGTATGGTCTTATGGCAGTCCTTAAAAACTAAAACATTGTCCATGTGCTAACTCAGAAAGAAACCAAAAGGTTCTATCTAATGATTTAGTTCTTTCTCCATCCACTTCATCTCATTAGTCACAAAGTACTCCTTACTCCATCACACAAAGCCTTTGGACTCTGCCTGTCTCTATTCCCCATGTCATGTTTTACTTGAGGTGCCCAGACATACCTCATCCTAACTACCTCCCAGAAGATATTCTCAATGCAACTATCCCTCAACTCCAGGTCATTTTTCAAAATGTCACCAATAATCATCCATGGAAAATGGAACTCTTTTCAATCCTTCCCCTCACTTCAAAGTTTTAATCAATAATATTTTCTTTTAAAATTCTCCTTTGCCTATTTTCTCATTTATCAAAGAAAACCTTTCACAATTGGTCCCAGTCTTCCGTGAAATCTCATCTTTTGCCCCTTTCAAGTTCCTTCTCATATCAGACACCAATTTTAGAAACAGCCAATAGCATAAAAGTCTTCAAAATGTCACAGTTATTCATGTGACCAAGTTTTTTCTCATACCTTCTATGTCACCATTTGACTTCGCTAGAAATGTCACTACATATGTTATATAGTTCCCTATTCTTTAGCTAAGGGGGCCTTTTGCTTCATGGATTCCCATAAAAAGCCCCATTTTTCTTTTATATACAATACTCACTTCTCAGTTATAACTGTTCTTGCATACCTTTCTCCACAACCAATCTGTGAACTCCTAAGAAACAAGGCACAGCATTGTTCTTTATTTTCTCAGATCCCTAATATAGTAGCTGAAACAATGAAAGAACACAATTCATATCCAACAAAGAAAATAAGAACAAAATTATATTGGGCAAAACTATTTTCTCAGAGTATTCATATTGGTGGCATAGTCAATATGTTAACTCCTGTCCCTTTATTACCAGCGTCAGGCTGGGTTCACATTATATTAAGAAAGAGTGAAGAGGTGTGCAAAGGATTAGTAATACATAGGTCCAATTATATTTATTATCACATAGTTCTTTGTATAAAAACTTTCCAATATGCTGTGGTTGAAAGCTCTGTTCCCAGAACACAGAAGGTACAACTAGGGGGTGGTGTGGAAGTATAGCATGCTCACAGATGAGCTGCGTTAGTCAACACCTACCATGATGGTGTTGCAACAAAATGCAATCTCAAAAATTCAGTAATAAATTATGTAAGAGTCTGCAGGTTTCATGTGGTGGCTCTTCTCCAGGATGTTCATCAAATTATGTCTAATCCTTGTGTGTTTCATTCTGGGTCTAGGCTAAAGCAACAATCCTTCTTTCACATTCCAGTAGTCCACACAAGTCACATAGTCAAACCAGAATCAGTACAATCTAACACAAGGGCTCTGACATTCACAGTTTACTGAAAAGGGCAATATGCTTTTTCTGCATTCCTAGTTTCACTGTAATTAGACCTGAATGCTTCCTATGGACAGTTCTTCATTGTGAATATGGTCAAGATATTACTAAGCTGTTTGAATCAAAACCAGCAACACAAGAAAAATAAATACATTGCTTTTTCTGGTCAAATTATCTAACTTAGGAAACTTAAGGAGGAAGTCTAATAAAACTTGAGGTTGATGGGACACCTGGATAGCTCAGTTGGTTAACTGTCCTACTCTTGATTTGGGCTCAGGTCATGATCTTATGGTTTATGAGTTAGAGCCCCACGTTCAGCTCCCAGCTCCATGCTGACAGTGCGGAGCTTGCTTTGAATTCTCACTCTCTCCTCTCTCTGCCCCTCTCTTGCTTACGCTCTCTCACTCTGTCTCTTAAAATAAATAAACTTAAAAAAAACTTAGGTTGACGAATGTGTATAATACCATATGTATTATTAATGTTCAGTGAGGGGTAAGAATACAGCAAATACTACTCATAGGTAGCTTGAAGAATTTGACTTTTAACTAGTTATTGGTCAGGATTATCTCAAAGCCAATGGTCCGCATACAAGAACTGTGTTTCTGCATACAAAGAGACATGTTTATAACAAAATAAATAAATCATCACAATACTTGTTTGTGCAGGGAACATAATTAAAAATACATACACATCAACTTTTATTAAATAAAGAGCTTATGGCACTAAACCAAACATTACATATTGGTAATATGGTATTTTTTCACATTTTTGTAAAAATAAAATGAGATGTGTTGCTTTTAATTAAAACCTTAGCCCAGATACTAAACCAGTTAGGAAATGGAGGCTGGCATGGGCTACCTTGAAAATGGAATCATATGTCTGCACTAAGCATATGACTTGCACTTCGGCACGTTGGAAAATGAATTTTAATGATCAGAAATACCTCATTAGGTATTATTCAGAATGTCAGATATTGTATGAGTTATCCAGAAGTAAATTGACCACATTAGTCTGAATATAAACCATAAAAATCACTTATAACCACTAGTTTTATATATACAACCTTTTGATATTTTCTTAAAATGAACAGTACCTAAAATACTGAGAAAAGAGCCCAACATTTAGAAATATAGCTCATTTCAGTAAGCCATGTAAAAGAGCAGAAGAAGCAAAATGACTTTTTAAAATTGCTTTAAAATATGTAAGTTTTTTATGAATATTGCATTCATTCTGATATCGCATAGAATTGTACAAGTCTACAGAATCTGCACAAACCGGAACACAGTAACACAATCCAAGAAGTGTTTTGTAAGAAAATGTGTCAATTACACAGAGGAAGATCAATACCATGGAGGTCTATGGCAGATCATTTTTTTCCTATTTATAACTTTAAAAATGTTTCAAATAGCAGCAAGACAGAAGAATGACAAAGATCTGTATGTTTAAAGCTGGGAATTTGTCAAATAAGTCCTTGGAGAGTTAGCAAATAATTCTTTTATTTAATATGACTTGTTTTATTGATGTTCATAAAATTTCTATTGCTCTTTCTTAAAGACTACCTTTGTGCTAATTAATTTGGTGGCTCAATTCACCAAATGACATTATTCAATCCTGTGTGCAACTTGGATTACTGAAGGGAAATGAAGTGAAAGGAAAGTTGAAAGTCATAGGAAAAAACTGGCTTCATCCAACAACCAGGAACACATGGGGGGGGGGCGGGGAATCTTAAGTATTGCCATCAAGTTTTTTAAAAATAAAAAAATGTATTAAGAATTAAAAAGAAGAATCAATTGGGATTAACTATCTGATAGAGCAAAAGAGAGGAAGACAGAATTTTAAGTTTTATAATATGGCCATTAAAAGGAGAAAGATGAAATGTGGGTGGAGTCAAGTTGTACCAGGAATAAAAAGTGTAGAGAAAGGAAGGAAACTGCATGAAGTTATAGATACAGAGAAAAATAGAGAAGGTACGTAGGAAGGCAACACCAGTCCAGGAGTGCTGGGGGAGGCAGACAGGACTTCTTACTGACTCAGACAACAGGGTTTTAGTCACTTCCAACCTTTTACATACTATGGTGGTAAAGCTTTGCCTATTGTCTTTGAACTTTGAAATTATTTATCATCCAAAGCCATTTTCCTGTTTCAGTAACTTTACAAAAAGTTCTTAAAACATAATTTCATGGGATGTTGGATGTTCTGTATAAACTGAATTTTTTTTTTTTTTTTGTATGTTGGAACTTTAAAATTCTGTCCACTGGTAAAGTTAGAGAAATCACAGTTTGGCTTAATTGCAAAACCTTCCTTGTAACCTAATAATTTTGCTTGAAAGTTAACGTGATCTACACTTATTTGTCCTTAGATGTGAATAAAACTTCCCCACAGAACATCAGAGATAAGAGGCTCTCTCTGCACCCCTAGCCTGTATCCTTTCCAGCTCCTTTAAGCCAATCATGTGAAGAAACTGTGGTTGGATGGTGACCTGCATGCATAAAATTGACTGGATAATAAGTAGACTCTTGTTTCCTGTCAATCTGCCTATGTTTCCTGGGATCTTTATCACTGAAGTCACTGACATACTCTGTTCATGGTAGTCATTCTTGAAATTTTGGATCATGTATATTTGAGCAGAAGCTATGGAAATTCTATCCACAGGAATTTTCAAAGTCATCAGAGAAGAATGCCCAACCTACAGGCTTAGGTATATTTCATATTTTAATATAATCCTGATATCCCATAAAATCTTCCTGATTTCCCTTCTTAATCCTGATAGATTTTTGTGGAGATGGCTCTTCTGCCTTCTGAAGACCTCAGCTTCCTGAATCTGTCTGCTGGCGATCTTCTTCCCTGGAGCTGGATTCTAATCAGCATTTCTGCTCCACTGGCTTGTAACATGCAGTGGATGAAGGGCTACTCATGACTTCTGAATGCTGGATGGGCTTAATGGTTGCCTCTTGGGAATCAGTGCAACCTATGACAATAGACTTCAGTTCTATCTTGAACATTCCTATACTCGCCTCAGTATCATCTTATGCTCTAGAGTAATGATTCTTAAACTATTGGTGATAAAAGACCTCCTCCCCGCAAATGTCAATTGGTCATGTTTAAATAATTTTTACAGAACAAGGCAAAATTAAATTACTCTTAAAATGAAAGGCAAAAGAAAATACAAATCTATGTTTTTTTTATTATTAGATTCATCATACATAATTGTGTCATATTGCTATAAAAACATATGAATCTTTAAATATAAGTTTGCAGTTCAGTAATTGTCCATGGAGGAAATTTTGAGCAGCAGTGCTCTATACAGGGTCAAGCCTTTCCTTAGGGTCTTGACTGTAAAAATGTACTTATTTGAAACATGGAGTTTGAATTCAGTCACGTAATTTTAATTTAAATCAATTTTAAAATTAAAATTTAAAGCAATTGTTCAAAAAAAGGAATATAATTAAACACATTTGTACTGGATTCTGTACAGCTTTTATTTGGTATGCTCTTATGTGGACTTTGTTCTTTTAAGTACATCTGCATGTATATTTCAAATGTTCACTTTTATGTATGAACACATACATGCAGCAGAGCTAGAACAGGTTCATGCAAACACAGTGTGCTTTTCACTTTACAAACCACAGGCAACATCGTAACTAAGAAAAAGTGGTCTTCCTTGCATCCAATGTGCCTGTGTTCTCTGCGATCTAATCTTTTTTTTTTAATATTTTTAACGTGTATTCATTTGTGAGAGACACAGAGAGATAGGCCATGAGTGGGGGAGGGACAGAGAGAGAGAGAGAGAGACAGACAGACAGACAGACACAGAATCCAAAGCAGTCTCCAGGTTCTGAGCTATCAGCACAGAGCCTGATGCAGGGCTTGACCCCTTGGACCACGAGATCATGACCTAAGCCGAAGTATGACACAAAAGTCAACTGAGCCTCCCAAGTGCTCCTCTGTGATCTAATCTTCACTTGCCCACTTCCCCAGACTCACACTTAGGTCTAATACCTCCCGTTCTATTCTTGGCATCCTTATAACAATCTTTTTAGCATAAGGCATTTGAGGAAAACTTTCTCTGTAAAGTATAAATTAGTAATGATTACAGGTAACATTTTTTGGATACCTGCTCTGTGTCAGCTACTGTTGTAAGGTCTTTATACCTACTTACTTAATTTATCCCTATAACACGTGTCATACGAAGGACAAGATCAAGATTTTTAAAAGGGAGGTTAAATAAATTGTACAAGGTTATGTACTTGGGAGTGGTTGACCTGTGACCTGAGCCCAAGCTTTATGGACAGACATTATGACCCCACCAATGATATAATAATATGTCATATTTCCCAGGCCTATCTATGCTTTTAGAGAAGATAAAATCTTAGTGAAAATAATAATATAAAGGCTTATTGCTAAATATCTTTATTTCAAACACAGAAACATAACTCAAATTCACTTTCAAGAAGACAAAAATAAATAAAGAAAAGGAAAAACTACCTTAGAATATAACTGGATCCAGGATATAAATGTTAATATCAGGGCTCTACCTATTTCCCTGGTTTTTCTTCCCCAGCTAATGGCTTCTATCACAGATGGGAGGGTATCAAGGGACTGTATCCTTTCATTTCTCAGAAAACGTAACTCCACTGCACTTCTTAAATTTAATAACAACTTCAAGAACATCCTAGGGATGACCTGACTGAGCATAGATGATATTACCATTTCTGCAATGCTCACTGAAAGTAGGAGATGAAATATTCTGACTGGCTGGATCTGAGTCACATAACCCCCTTCACTCTGACCCTCTTTCAGTGCCCTGTGAAGCATGAAGACCTGAAGACATTCAGGCAGCCAACATCATCTTTTTTTTTTTTTTTTTGTAGATGTTCACTGTTATCTATATGCATAAGAACTGTTACCTATATGGAGCTAGTTTTTCAACATACAATACAATAGCATACCGAACAGATTTAATATTAAATAGTTACTCTGAGGAAAACCAGCCACTAAATGATGGTTAATGGAACATAAGACCACCAGATTCATAACACATGATCTTTCCAATATGCTATAAAGAGAATCCCTTACTTAAAACTCATTCTGTTTTTTCAAAATATATTCTGTAACAGAGGTTTACAAACCATAGCCTGAAAGCCAAATCTAACCCACCAACTGCTCTGTGAATAGGATGTTATTAGAACACATCACACTCATTTGTTTATATATGCCATATGTATGCCTTTTTCTAACTCTTCAAAAACAGACCTGAGTAGTTTTTCAACAGAAACTATAGTATCCACAGAGCCTAAAATACTTCCTGTCTGGTCTTTTACAGAATTACCAAAAAAAAAAAAAAAAAAAAAAAAAGTTTTCTGACTTCTGTTTATGAGACAAGTTACAAAAAAAGTAGTTAAACTACAGAATTTGGGGGAGAGGCATAAACAGATATCAAATATTAGGCTTTCAATGGCAAGGCTCTATTTAATGTAGAGAAAATTGTATCAGACATCCACTATGATCTATTACTGACATATATTCAAATAAACTATCCTTTTCCTTAGCCCATGTCTGTCAAGCCATCATGTTGACAATGTTTTAACTTCTATAAAGTTCCACCCCCAGGGGAAGAACTGCTTACTGTACAGTTATGGCTATTTCGGTCTTCCTCACACTTAAAATTTTCACAGTAAAATTTCTTAACAGGAATTCTGCTGATACATTTTTTTTAAAAGAATCCTGAAGGAAACAAAATCTGAATATCATTTTTATGTTCAATAAATGATTTCCAATAATTATAAGCAAAACAAATTGAACTTTATTAAGGAACATGAAAAGTGTGAGACAAGGCAGTTAGTAGCGGCTGCCAGAGCAGAAAAAGTGAACTGATTGGAGAAAGTGGAAAACATGAAGAAGGAAACTAGCATTTAACGACTGCCTGCTCTGTGTCAGGCACTTTTTATGGCATGTAATTTATTTTTCACAGTTGCTTAGCAAGGGAAGACATTTTCTTTCTTTTTCTGAAAATAAGAAAACTGGGATTCATAAACATTAAGTTACATGACACAGTGGTAAGTGTTGAGCGGGGCCATGTGAGAACAAAGCTCTACTTTCTCCAAGACTGTAATCTGGGAAATGCATTGTTCAATTTCCTTCACCTTTGATTTTAAGAGTCTGAGCTACGGATAAGGAAAAAGAAAAAGAAAGAAAAAACAAGCAAAGAAACAAAAAACAGGCAGACTAAGTGTTTCTGTCCTTTTTTGAACAAATATCCTACTTCCTAGGAAACTGCTTTTAGATCTCATTAGACAGCAGAGATTTCAATGACACCTAATTTTCCTAAGTATGTAATACATAAAAGTGGCTGCTGTTCGATGTACTGAAAACAACAAACGACAAATACAACAGTATTGTACCAGTTATTTTTAAGTACTTGGTATATACCATCCATTAAGAATTATGTATTAGTCTTAAGGCACTGGCTTAGTGCAATGTTCTATGTATTTAACATGCATTAAATCCTGTAAATGACAATGAAACACTATCTACTAATATCCTCAATTTACAGATAAGAAAACAGAGTCTGAGAGAAAAGCGAGTGACGTGCTTACAGTAAAATTGGCTGGTGAGCAGCTAATAAGAGGCTAAATTGTGAGCCACTGTGTCTGAAACACTATGCTACACTGCTTTCCCTGTACAAGCTTTTCAAGTAACATGGTCATTTATTGAAAAATAAATATTCAGTGCAAACTGGTGCACCACTGGGAAGAGCATGGGAAATTAAAAATATAACTACTATATGATCCAGTAATTTCACTACTGGGTATTCACTCGCAAAATACAAAAATACTAATTTAAGAAGATACATGCACCCCTATGTTTATCTGCAGCATTATTTACAATAACCAAATTATGGAAGCAGACCAAGTGTTCACTGAGAGATGAATGGATAAAGAAGATGTGGGATGTGTGTGTGTGTGTGTGTGTGTGTGTATGTGTATACACATATAAGTATACACAAATGGAATATTCCTCACCCATAAAAAAGAATGAAATCTTGCCATTTGCAACACTATGAAAGGATCCAGAGTGTATAATGCTAAGTGAAATAAGTCAGAGAAAGATAAATACCATATGATTTCATTCTTATGTGGAATTTAAGAAATAAAGAAAAAAATTACAAACCAAAAAACAGACTCTCAATTGTAGAGAAGAAACTGATGGTTGCCAGAGGGGCAGTGGGGGGAGGATGGGTGAAATAAGTGAAGGGGATTAACAGTATACTTATAATTATGAGTACTGAGTAATGTAGCGAATTGTTGAATCACTATATCATATAACTGAAAGTAATATAACACAGAATGCTAACTATACTGGATTTAAAATTATATATATTATGTATATAATCCCCCCTTCCATCTACCAGATCCTGCCATGCTAAATTTCTAAATATACTTGTGAGCTTCTTGAAGGCAGGAATTTAGAATTGTTTATTCTCACTGTTATATCTCCATTAGCAACAGAACACGGGATTCATAAAAAGAACTTCATTTGCTCCTGAACTCATAAATATGTATACACATACATATATACATATATATGGATCACATATGCATATACACATACAACATATATTTCAATATATTTTATAAATTGTTACAAGTAAATAAACATATCAATAAAATCTTTAAAATTCAAGAAGAGAAGGAAGGAAAACCACAATCTAGCAATGTAAATATTCAAACAGAAGGTAATTTTAAGACACTCAAAAATTAAATCATTCAATTTGTAGAGGCAAACTACACAGGAAGAAAATATTGGTAAGTATGGGTTTTTGGGTCCGTTTCTGTCTCACAGGCTTTCCTGAGAGTGTAATTTGAGTATCTGGGTCATTATAAGAGATAACAAGTAAAATGTCTAAATAACAGACACTGGAAATTTTATCTTTGACTTCAAACAGTTTAAACTATACCACATATTTATATTTTCCAGTTTATTTTCTCATTCAATCACCAAAGCTTTTGGAAATCAGTACTAAAATTTGCCTGTGCCCATCTGTCTCCTTTTTGTTCGGCTACTAAGGTACCCCCAAAAATTATTTTTATGGTCAATTAAAGGTAAAATCAAGATAAAATTCTGTATTAATGATATGTATATATAATTCTGCTATGTGTGAATGCTATAAAATTTTAATATTATAATTATGGTATAAATTGCTTGCTTGAATAAAGAAGAATAGCTAGCAACTAACAGAAATTTCTAAACACGAAAGCTAATTTTCCATAGTTGAAGTCAATGCTATAAAATCAACCCCACTTTTCATGCACTGAATTTCATCTTACCAAAATATATGTAGAAGTCCTAACCCCTGGTAACTGTGAATGTAAACTTATTTGGAAATAGTATCTTTGCAGGTGTAATTAAGATGAGGTTACACTGGAGTAGGGTGTACCCTTAATCCAGTATGACAGGTGTCATAAAAACAGGACAGAGACACAGAGAAAGACATACAAACATAGGAGAATGCCAGAAGAAGATATGGACACACAAAAGGCCATGTGATCATGAAGGTAGATAGAGATTGGAGTAACACAGGCCCAAATCAGGAAACACCAAAGACTGCTGTCAACCACCAAAAGCTAAGAGAGAACAGGGTTCTGCTCACCTGATTTCAGAGTTCTTTTTTCCAGTCATGTAAATGATACATTTTTGCTGTTTTACACCACTCAGGTCATGGTTATTTCTTACAACACCCCTACAAAATTAACAACCAATGGTTTTGTTGGTTTAATGCTCAGAACTAGTCATGTTTGCTAAGCATCTACTTCACTGATTCTTATCCTGTAAAAATATACAAAGTTTTGCCCACAAGTGTACTTTTCTTTTAACAAACACTTATTTCTTAATGATGTATCTTTGTTTGGGACTACATTTTACTAATTTTATTGTTCTTTCTGGAGTTCACATTGTGGATAAAACTTCTGATTTTTCCATACATGTCTGTGGCATCATCAGGTTTATTCTTTTCATTTTTCTTAGAGACAGCCATCATTTAAATACAGTGGTTTTGTTGTTATTGATTTCACTAAGTCAGCCTGCTCCAAAGACTCTACTCCCCAAATGTGAAAAATTCAGAAAATGAAATAACCAAAGCTGAAAATTCTCTGATAATAAGTCTCATCTGGTGCTCTTAAAGTTCTCGACAGAGAATACACATCATAGAATAAATCTCAGAACAGTGGTCCATTTCTAATTTTAGTATTTTTTTCACCTTTTAAAATAATGTACACTGAGAAAAGTACATTTGGTTAAATCTATATATTAACAAATAATTTGAAATCTAATATTTGTCCAAATAATACTCAGATAAAAAACTGCCAGAATTCCGTAAGTGTCAATGAGCATTTCTTGGCTTGTTGCAACCTACTCTTATTCTGTCATTAATAACTACTAGCCTGAAATTTTTAAAATTTTTTAAACTTTGGTTTTGTTTGGGCCACCTGGATGGCTCAGTAGGTTGAGTGTCTGACTCTTGATTTTGGCTCAGGTCACGATCTCATGGTCCTGATATCAAGCCCCACCTTGGGCTCCATGATGAGCTTGGAGCCTGCTTTGGATTCTGTCCCCACCATCTCCTTCTGCCCCTCCATTGCTTGCACACACACTCTCTCTCTCTCTCAAAAATAAAAATACTAAAAAAATGGGGTGCCTGGGTGGCTCAGTCAGTTGAGCATCCGACTTCAGCTCAGGTCATGATCTCACGGTCTGTGGGTTTGAGCCCCGCATCAGGCTCTGTGCTGACGGCTCAGAGCCTGGAGCTTGCTTCGGATTCTGTGTCCGTCTCTTACTCTGCTTCTCCCCTGCTCATGCTCTCTCTCTCTCTCTCTCTATCTCTCTGAGAATAAATAAAACATTTAAAATAAATAAATAAAAATAAAAAATATATAAATATAAATATTTTTCTTTTTAAATTCCAGTATAATTAACAAAGTGTTACATTAGTTTTACATATATAACATAGTGATTCAACAATTCTATGCATTACTCAGTGCTCATCACTTTAAGTGTACTCTTAATCCCCTTCATCTATTTTACCCATCCTCAACCTATCTCCCCTTGGTTACCATCTATTTGTTCCCTACAGTTGAGTCTATTTTTTGTTTCTCTCTTCTTTTTCTCTGATCATTTGTTTTGTTTCTTAAACTCCATTTAACAGTGAAATAATATGGCATTTGTCTTTCACTGACTTACTTCACTTACCACTCTCCCCTTAAGATCAATCCATGTTTTTGCAAATAAAAAGATTTTGTTCTTTTTGGGGGCTGAGGAATATTCCATTGTGTGTGTGTGTGTGTGTGTGTGTGTGTGTGTGTGTGTGTACCACTTCTTTATCCATTCATCTCTTGATAGACACTTGGGTTGCTTCCATAATTTGGCTATTATTGTAAATAATGCTGCAATAAACACGGGAGTACATAAATCTTTTCAAATCAGTGTTTTCATATACTTTGGGTAAATACCCAATAGAATTTTTGGATCATATGGTTTGTTTGTTTGGTTGGGTTTTTTTTTGAGGAATCTCCATACTGTTTGCTACAGTGATCACTTCTTGGCCTTTTGGCTAGTATCAACTATTTGCTACAGTGGCTACAATTGTTTGCACTACAGTGCATGGTTCTTCTTTCTCCACACCCTGACCAACACTTGTTTCTTGTGGTTTTGATTTTAGCCCTTCTGACAGGTGTGAGGTAATATCTCATTGTGGTTTAGATTTGCACTTCTCTTGATTAGGTGATGCTGAACATCTTTTCATGTGTCTGTTGACCATCTGTAAGTCCTCTTTGGAAAAAATATCTGCTCATGTCTTTTGTCCATTTTTAGTTGGATTACTTGGTTTTCGGTGTTTGAGTTGTGTAAATTCTCTATATATTTTGAATACTAACCCTTTACCTCATATGTCATTTGCAAATATCTTCTCCCAGTCAATAGGGTGTCTTTTAGTTTTATTGATTGTTTCCTTTGCTGTGCAGATTTTTATTTGGGTGTAGTACCAATAGTTTATTTTTGCTTTTGTTTCCCTTGCCTCAGGAGACATATCTCTCTAAAGATGTTACTACAACTGATGTGAGAGAAATTACTGCCTGTGCTCTTTTCTAGGATTTTTATGGTTTTAGTTTTCCCAGTAAGGTCCTTAATCCATTTGGAGTTCATTTTTGTGCATGGTATAAGAATGTGGTCCAGTTTCCTTCTTTTGTATGTCCAGTTTTCCCAGAACCATTTGTTGAAGAGACTTTTTCCTATCCCGTGTTATTGCCTACTTTACCAAAGATTAAGTGACAACATTATCATGGGTTTATCTCTCGGCTTTCTCTTCTGTACCACTGTTCTATATGTCTATTTTTGTGCCAGTATCATGGTGTTTTAATTACTACAGCTTTGCAGTGTATCTTGAAATGTGGGATTTAAGATACTCCCAGTTTTGTTCTTTTTCAAGACTGCTTTGGCTATTCACCATCTTTTGTACCTCCATACAAATGTTAGGATCATTTGTTCTAGTTCTTTGAAAAATTATGTTGGTATTTTGATAGAGAGTGAATTATATCTGTAGATCTTTGGGTAGGATGGGCATGTTAACAATATTTGTTCTTCCAGTCCATGAGCATGGGATACCTTTTCATTTGTTTCTGTCACCTTTAATTTCTTTCATCCATGTTTTATACTTTTCTGAGTACAGATCTTTCACCCCCTTGGTTAAATTTATTCCTAAGTATTTTATTCTTTTTGGTACAATTGTAAATGAAAGTTTTCTTAACTTCTCATTCTGCTGCTTCATTATTAGTGTATAGAAATCCAACAAATTTCTATATATTGATTTTGTATCCTGAGACTTTTCTGAATTTATCAATTATATCAGTTTTTTGGTGGAGTCTTTAGGGTTTTCAATATACAGTATCATGTTTACTGCAAACAGTGAAAGTTTTACTTCTTCCTTACCAATCTGGATGCCTTTTATTTACTTTTTCTTTTCTGAATGCTAGCCTGAATTTTAAAATGATAATTTATTTGCTTTCCTATATGTATATCACACAGCAATATCATTTACTTTGCAACAGATTGCCTTTCTCAAAGATTACTGCAACATTATTTCTTCTCCTAGATGTTCTTCTACTATGCAATTTTTGCCACTCCATTATCAAAACTTAGAAGGTAATTCCTCTCCTGTAAATGTGGACCTGCCTATGTAGCTCATATGTAATCAAATGATGCTACGTGACTTCCCAGGCTTTGTGAGAAATCTTGTAGCTTCTGCATTGGTCATTTTAAACATTTGTCTCCAAATACACCCTGTTGGAAGACTTTCACAATCCAGCACAATGTTTTGAGAAGCCTAAGACAGATGAATGAGGCATTCCAATCAATTGCTGCAACTGAGCTCAGTCTTAGAGTATGCTGACCAACTGTATGCCCAAGAGAGGTCTGGTTTTGACAATTAAATCCTGCATCTTGGGAACCCTCTCAGTTCCAGGTAAACTAGAATTGCTGGTCAACTTATTCTAGACTCATCCCAGCCCAGACATCAAAAATTTGAGTGAATAGTCCTCTAGATGATTACAGCTGCCATGATCCAAAATACAAATTACCCACAACTCTTCAAATCTTCTCAGCTGAAGCTTCAGACTTAGTGAAGTAGAAAAAAAAAAAGTTTATCTTCTCACATTCTTCCTGAATTATTGACTTACAGAATTTATAAGATAAAAAAACAGGTTTTTTATGTCATTGAGTTTGGGGTACTTTGTTACAGTGTAATATATGAGAAAAATGTTTAAAACGGTCCTTGAAATTCTTAAGATTTTATTTTTAAAGAAGCTCTACACCCAATGTGGTGCTCCTACTTACAACCCTGAGATCAAGGTTGCATACTTTACCAACTGAGCCAGCCAGAAGGCGCTATTTTTGAGATTTTTATAAATAACATAATTTGTATTTCTTGTGCCTTCACTTTTTTTTTGCATAAAAAATGATTAACAAATTTGAAGATACACAAGATATTTGAGAAAAATATACACTTATATGTATATATACATATATACATACACATACATATAAAACTATACATACGACAGTAAACTATATATATAAGTATATATACATATACACATGTATATATATGACAGTAAATAATGACAGAGAGGTTACTTATTCAAGAAGACATAAACATCCTAAATGTTTATGCACCCAACAACTCAGTGTATGGATACAAGAGGCAAAATTCATTAGAACTCAAGAAAAAATCAAATATACTATTATAGTTCGAGAATTCAAAACCTCTTTTTCAGTAATGATATATCCAGCAGAAAGAAAATCAGTGATACAGTTGAACTAAATGGCATAATTGATAAACTGGATCTAATTAACATATATATTATATTCTATCCAACAACAAAGTAATACAAAGTTTTCAAGTTCACGTGAACATTCACCAAGATAGATCACATGTTGTTTCAGAACATTTCAAGACATTTGAAAGAAAAGAAACCATACAAAATGTGTTCACAATCCACAATGGAGTTAAAAACAAACAAACAAACAAACAAAAAACAGTAATAGAAAGACATCTAGAACCCTAATATCTGGAGATTAAATGAAACACTTATAAATAACACATGGATCAAAGAAGAAGTATCAGAAGAAATATTAAAATATTTTAAGTAAATGAAAATTTAAAACTTAACAATATTTACAAGATGCAAAGAAAATAGTGATTAAATGAAAATCTATAGCATTAAATGTTTACATTTTAAAATAAGAGGGACCTAAAACAAAAATATTGTTTCAATCATTGTACAACACATTAATTGCAACAGTTAAACCTAAAGCTAGCAGAAAAAGAGAAATAATAAAATGTAGAGCAGAAATTTATAGAACTTAAAACAATAAAGAAGAAAAATCAACAAAACCAAATGCTAGGGTTTTGGGTTTTGTTTTTTGTTATTTTTTTCTGATTTTATTTGTTTGTTTGTTTATAAGAAATAAAAATGATAAAGTCCCCAGTCAGGCTACATAAGAAATTGAGAAGAGAAAGATTACCAATATGGTATTGAAAGGTCTCCATGACTAATACCATGCATATTAAGACTACACTAAAGGAATACTACAACCAACATTAAGCCCATAATTTTGGTGACCTAGATGTAATGGATCTATTACTTGGCAACTGTCAAAACTCACATAAAGAGAAATAAATAATCTGAATAAGTATACATATTTTAAGTACATTAATCAATAATAAATAACCTTCTAAAAGAATCAGGCCCAGGTGATTTTACTAGTGAATTCTTTCATTCACTTAAAGAAATTATACCAATTTTCCACATTCTCTTCTAGAAAATAGGGTGACATTTCCCAATTCGTTCTTCTCTAGTGAATAGAGGAACACTTTCCAATTCATTCAATGAGGCCAGCATTACCCTATTGTTAAAACCAGATAAAGACATTTAAAAGAGAGAGAGGGAGGGAGAGAGATAGAAAGAACTGGCAAATATCTTTCATAAATACAGATAAAAATATCCTCCACTAAGAAGCAGCAAATCCAAACCCACAATTTAAAAACAATGTTCATACATAACAACAAACGGGAATTATTCTCGGTTTGCTAGGGTATTTTATTACTTAAAAATCAATGTAATACAGGGGAGCCTGGGTGGTTCAGTGGGTTAAGTGTCTGAATCTTGATTTCAGCTCAGGTCATGATCTAACGGTTCCAGGGATCAAGCCCCATGCTGGGTTCCTTGCTAACAGTGCAAAGCCTCCTTGGAATCCTCTCTCTCCCTCTCTTTCTCTGTCCCTCCCCTGCGCGCATGCTCTCTCTCTCTCTGCCCACCTTCTCCCTCTCTTACACACACAAACACACAAATAAATAAACATTAAAAAATCAATATAATACAGCATGTGGATACATAATTGAAAAAAATGTGTAATCATATTAATTGAAGCAGAAAGAACAGGTGACAAAATCCATCATCTATTTATGACCAAAAACTTTTAGCAATGTATGGATAGAGCCTAACATTCATAAGTGGATAAATAACACCCATGAAAAACCTATCACTAACTTCATACTTAACTGTGAATAAATGAACACTTAACCCCTAAGTTCAAAAACAAGACAAGGATGTGCTCCCTCACTATTCCTATTCACCATTACACTGGGTTTGTTAGCTAAAGCAATCCTACAAGAAAACGAAATGAAATGTAAGCAAACTGGAAAAACATATAAAACTGATTTTATTCACAAAAGACAATATTATCTAAGTAGAAATTCCAAGAATCAACATGAAAAACCAACAACGTCCCAGAACCAATAAGTGAATATAGCAATGAAGGCTGCAAAAGTAATACAGAAAAATCAAATGTTTTCTTCTATATCAGTAATGAAAATTTGAAGCAGGAAAAAAACAAGACAAAAATAATGCCATTTGCAGTGGTCTCAAAAAAAGGGTAAAATTATTTATGAATCTATCAAAATATGTACAGAAACCAATGCAAAAAAAATCACACAAAATGCAGATTCAGAAAAATTGTGGCACACTTTTTGTTTTAATTGATATCTTTTTAGAGCAGGTCTAGGTTTAGATAAGATTTTGGCCGAAAGTACAAAGTTCCCAAACACATTCTCAAACCCAAAGATTCTGCTATCATTAACATCTTGCAGTACTGTGGTTTATTTATTACAATTGATGCACCAATATCAATACATTATTATTAACCGCCACAGTTAATCTTCAGTGTATTGAACATTCTATGTGTTTTGACAAATGTATGATAACAAGTATTCACCATGACAGTGTCACAGAGAATAGTTTCACTGCCCTAAGTGTCCCCTGTGTTCTACCTAGTCATCCCTTCTTCCCTCTTTTCAAACCCTTGGCAACCACTGGTAGGACTATTATCTCCATAGCTTTGCCTTTTCCAGAATGTCATATAGCTGTAATCATACAACAACATGTAGGCTTTCTAGATTGGCTTCTTTAACTTAGCAATATTCATTTAAAGTACTGTTGAATAGTAATTTTTTACATATTCTGCACTATATGCCTCTCAGTCATATGATTTCCACATGTTTTCTCTCTGTGTTTCACTCTCCTGATTGACTCTTTAAAGCTCAAAAGTGTTTTAAGTTTCATCAGTTTCAATTTATTTTTATATATGTATATACTTCCCCTCTTGGTTACTTGTGTTTTAGTTTACACATCTATAAAACTGTTGCTTAATCCAAGGTCACAAAGATTTATACCAATGTTTCCCCTCATGAGAGTTTTATAGTTTTAGATCTTCTATTTAGACCTTTGATGATCCATTTTTACTTAATTTTTGACCATGGGGTCAGTCAGGGGTCCAGCTTGATTCTTTTTCATGTGGATATTGAGTTGGTCAAGCATCATTTCCTTGAAAAAAACTATTTTTTCTCTACTGAATTGTCTTATTGCTCTTGTCAAAAACGTCAACCAGCCCTTCCAGTATAGGTTTATTTGTATATCTTCATTCCATGTAATTAATCTGTATCCTTAATCTATATGTTGGTGTTGATTATCATAGCTCTGTAGACTGTGCTTTGAATTTGGGAAGTATAGTTGTTCAGCTTTGTTCTTTTTCAAATTCGTTTTCACTATCCCTGGTCCCTTCCATTTCCATGTTAAGTTTTAGAACCAGCTTGTCTATTTCTGCAAAAAGTCAACTGAAACCTTGAAGTATAGATCAATTTACAGAGCACTGACATCTTAGCAATAACAAACCTTCCACTCTATAAACATGTGAGACTTTCCATTTATTTAGATCTTTAATTTTTTCAACAATGTTTTTATGCACCTTTCAGTGTCTAAGTCTTTATTTTTTTAAATACATTTCGAAGTACCTTTTTTATTTTTAAAATTATTTTGCTTCTTTAATTTCATTTTCTTTTTTTTTTTTAATTTTTTTTTCTTTCAACGTTTATTTATTTTTGGGACAGAGAGAGACAGAGCATGAACGGGGGAGGGGCAGAGAGAGAGGGAGGCACAGAATCGGAAACAGGCTCCAGGCTCTGAGCCATCAGCCCAGAGCCTGACGCGGGGCTCGAACTCCCGGACCGCGAGATCCTGACCTGGCTGAAGTCGGACGCTTAACCGACTGCGCCACCCAGGCGCCCCTTTAATTTCATTTTCAAACTGCTTACTAGTATATAAAATACAGCATATTTTTGAAGATTGACCTTGTTTTCTATAATTTTGCTGAACTTCTTCATTAGCTCTGTTTTTATATTTATAATATTTACTTGAGAGAGAAAGAGCCCACACAAGAGGCGGGGGAGGGGCAGAAGGAGAGTGGGAGAGAATCTTAAACAGTCTCCCACTGTCAGCATGGAGCCAGATGCAGGGCTCAATCTCACCAACAGTGACATCATGACCTGAGTGTAAATCTAGAGTCAGAGGCTTAACAGACTGAGCCACTCAGGCATTCCACCTCTAACAAGTTCTTGTTATTCCCTTTTCTATGTACAAGATCATTTAAAGTACAAATAGTTTTGCTACTTTAAAAAAATTATGTTGGGATCCTGAGAAACTTAACAGGAACCCATGGGGGAGGGGAAGGTAAAAAAAAAAAAAAAAAAAAAAAGGACGTTAGAGTGGGAGAGAGCCAAAGCATAAGAGACTGTTAAAAACTGAGAACAAACTGAGGGTTGATGGGGGGTGGGAGGGAGGGGCGGGTGGGTGATGGGTATTGAGGAGGGCACCTTTTGGGATGAGCACTGGGTGTTGTATGGAAACCAATTTGTCAATAAACTTCATATAAAAAAAAAATTATGTTTATTTATTTTGAAGGAGAGAGCAAGTAGGGGAGGCACAGAAAAAGGGAGAGAGAGAGAATCCCAAGGAGGCTCCACACTGTCAGTGCAGAGCCAGATGCAGGACTCCATCTCATGAACTGTGAGATCATGACCTGAGCCAAAATCAAGAGTCGGACACTCAACCTACTGAGCCACTCAGGTGCCCCACTACTTCTTTTTCAATATGGATGCCTTTTATTTTTTTGCCTAATTTCTCTGCAGTGCAATGTTACATAGTAGCGGTAAGCACAAATATCTTTCTTTTTCCTGATCTTAGGAAGAAAACATTCAATCTTTCACCAGTTCAATATTAAGTGTGTTTTTAGCTGTGGATTTTTCATTGATGACCTTTACCAGATTGCAGTTCCCTTCTATTCCTGTTCTATTTTTTATCCTGAAAGGGTGTTGTGCCAAATGCTTCTTCTGCCTCCACTGAGAAGATTATGTGTTACTTCCCCCTTTATTAACACGATATATATACTGACTTTAGTATGTTGACTCAGCCTTGAATTCCTGGGATAAGTCCCACTTGGGTATTTACTGTGTTGCTAGATTCAGTTAATTCCAATGTCTGGGATTCCTTAGGAATGATTTCTCTTAAACTCTTTTATCTTTGCAATGGGTTATACTTTCCAGTTTCTTCAAATGGTTTTTTTTGTTTGTTTGTTTTTGTTTTGTTTTGTTTTATTTTTGTAAAGAACTAGACCTTCCAAGTGTTACAAATGTGGTAATTTTGGAAATTTGATTCTCTAAATTCTCAGGGATTGTTGATTTTGCTTGTGTAGGCCTGAAAATGTCCATTTGTGACGTTTCCAGACTACTGTTTTTTGCACAGTGTATACCCCTTGTGTGTGGTCAGTGAAGTTCAGCCTATTTAATCTGTCTTTAAATAGTGATCTCACATTTCCTTTAAAATGTGTGGTTGTTATTTTTGTGTCTGTTTAGGAAACCATTACATATCCCAAAGTTCCAAAAATATTCCCTTTTATTATTCTTTGTGAGATATTTAAATATTGCCTTAAATGTATCAGTGTTAAATCAACCAGCTCACAATAACCTTTTTATTGAAAAAGATCATCTACTTTCTACTTTCTGCCGTGCCATTCATGTGTAAAGAGATAATATATACGGGTGTTCATATCTAGGTTCTTCATTCCATGTTACTGATCTATTTATACAACTTTGCTATTACTACAATGTATCAGTGTTTAAACTTTTTTAAATGGTCAGTTCTTTGTACTACTAATTAGTATGATAGTGTTTTGGTTACTCTTGAACCAGGCACTTCCAAATGAACTAGATTTTATAAAATAAGAATGTAAAAAAGTTGTGAATTGCAAATATACATGTTGCTTATATAAATTGATTTAATAAGACAATTTTTGAGGACATCCTTGGAAAATGTAATTTATGGTACATTGCATATGTCCATTTATCAAGCTTTCTTTAACAACTATCAATAAAATTTTGTAATTGTCCACAAATATATCTTGTATTTGTTATTTTCCAAGGCAACTGATACTTTTCATTTTATTGTAATTTTTTTTCCCTGTCAGTTGGTGGCATATAGAACTACAAGTGATTTTTGTATATTGACTGAATATCCGGAAACCTTGTCAAACTCCCTAATACATTATGTTACAAAAGTTTCAAAAGTTTTCTATATACAGAATGATATCAAATAAATTGATATTATAAAATTCTTTTTCAATATGTGTATAGCACTGGATATTACCTCAGTTACGTTATCAAATATTAGCAGACACAGTAGGCATCCTTAACTACTTTCTTTTTTATTATTTCAAAAGGAAAGAATTCAGATCTTTAACTTTGAGCATATGTTTGCTGTAGGAGTTTATGGATTGTTTATATTTAAAAAATACTCTTCCTCACCTAATAAGTATTTAACACAAATATTGAATTGTGTAAAAATTTTTCTGCAGCATTAGAAGTTATCAAATATATTCTTCTTTTTTATTAACATTGTAACTTATACTGATTTATTTTCTAATGTTACATAGCCTACCTTGTGGAATAAACTCAAATGTCCATAATCTATTATTCATTTTATATAATGCCATAATGAAATTTCCTTAAAGTTTTGTTCAGAATATGATATTACCCTATAATTTTCCTTTGTCTCTCTTTTTTAAGTTTATTTATTTATTTTGTGAAAGAGAGAGAGCAGGAGAGAGGCAGAGAAGAGAGAATAGAATCCCAAGCAGGTTCCTCACTGTCAGCACAAAGCCCAACATGCGACTCAACTCATGAACCATGAGATCATGATCTGAGCTGAAATCAAGAGTCAGATTCTCAAGCGACTGAGCCACCCAGGTGCCCCAATTTTCTTTTCTCTTAATGTCCATTTAAGATTTTTGTATCAAGGATTTACAGCCTCATTGCACAAATTGGGTAACATTACTTCCTTTTCTATACTCTATGAAATTTTGCATAAGGTTGAACATTTAAATGAAAACAAATTGAAATTTTTTTTTTTAAAATTTTTTTTTCAACGTTTTTATTTTATTTTTGGGACAGAGAGAGACAGAGCATGAACGGGGGAGGGGCAGAGAGAGAGGGAAACACAGAATTGGAAACAGGCTCCAGGCTCTGAGCCATCAGCCCAGAGCCCGACGCGGGGCTTGAACTCACGGACCGCGAGATCGTGACCTGGCTGAAGTCGGACGCTTATCCGACTGCGCCACCCAGGCGCCCCTGAAAACAAATTGAAATTTTGATGTAATTTTCTATTGAAACCGACCATGCCCAAAGTGTGTTTTTGTTTATTTTTCCGTGTGTGTGTGTGTGTGTGTGTGTGTGAGCGCGCGCATCTATGTGTGTTAATTTGCTTTGGGGAAGGGATTTTCTTAGAAGTTAAAATTTATTATCTTTATGGTGGTAGAATTATTCTGATTTTGTTTTTTTTTGTTGAGTGTAGGAAAATATCCATTTCATCTAATATTTCAATGTTGGTGTAAAAGTTTCCATAATGTCCCAATAAAATCTTGATACTGTCTAGAGTACTTATTTTGAAGTTATCTTTTGTATTTCTGATATTGTTTTTTTTTTCTTTCTTATTTGTCTATTGTGTAGAGATTTCTGAACTAATTTGTATTTGGCCCTTTTAAGTCTGTTATGAGTTTATCTTCTACTTTGTTATTTTCTGTTTTAATCTTTATTTTCCTTTCTTATACGTTCTTTAGATTGTTTTTCTTACCTCTCTTAAAAATATAAACATTCAGGCTATTTTATCATTTTCAAGAGAAGTTTTTTTTTTCCTTTTTATGAATCATATGAGTATATGTCAGCTGCTGTTAACATAGTGTTCTTTACATCTGAGTAATTTACTTTACAATTCCTACAAAGAATTTTTCCTGTCTATCAATATAATTATGAAGAATACTAAAATTGCAGAGATGCATTAAAATCAAATAATCTACAGTTCCCATTCAAGTTTCACATGTTGTCTCAATCATATGCACTGTAGCAAAAGCATCCAGTTTATATTTGTAACATGTCTCTTTAGTTTCCTTCAATCTAAATTTTTTTTTTTCCAACGTTTATTTATTTTTGGGACAGAGAGAGACAGAGCATGAACAGGGGAGGGTCAGAGAGAGAGGGAGACACAGAATCGGAAACAGGCTCCAGGCTCTGAGCCATCAGCCCAGAGCCTGACGCGGGGCTCGAACTCCCGGACCGCGAGATCGTGACCTGGCTGAAGTCGGACGCTCAACCGACTGCGCCACCCAGGCGCCCCAGTTTCCTTCAATCTAAAATAGTTCTCAGTCCTCCTTTGTATGCTGCTGCTGAAGACTCTAATACAATTACTATGGATACTGCCTCTCAATTTGTGTTTCACTTATAATTCACCATGATTATATTATGCTGTACATTTTCTTGACAGGGATATCCCAGAAATGACAGTGTATTCTCACTGCATCCAATCAGGTGTCATAATAGTTTTGATTTGTCCCATTATTGGTGATGTCGACTTTGTTAACCTTAATTACAAGGTGTCTTCCAAGTTTCTTCTCCATAAAATTATTCATTTATCTTCTATTTTCCTTTATTGCCCAGGTTTGGCTGATAGTGTTGGTAAGGGGAAATCCTATTTCCATTCATTAGTAACAGACCCATAGATTCTAGCTACTGAGTACATAACATTACATACTGGCTATTGGTTATTAAACCAATATAGCCAATATTAAACCTTATAGAGAAGCAATATACAAGCTGATTCTTTGGATTGGACTTAGATGAGCTTTTAACAGTTCATTTTTCTTTTCCTTAAGACTCACTGTTTCTGGATGATAGAATAAGTCACAAGACCAGTGTATCACAAAGTTATAAGTCTATTACTTAGCCACCTTTTTTGTGAAATAGTTCCTTTAGTCTGAGACAAATCATTTGAAAAATCCTGTCAATAGACAGTCATTGCCCTTGGATGATTGCATTGGCTCTTGCAATATGGTCTGGAAAGGTAAAACCATTTCCAGAATAGGCCCTATGAAAGGAAATTTGATGTGATCAAACTGTCTTCCTATAGATGGTTAATTAACTAATGTTAGGGACTATATTCAACCCAGTGTAGGTTTTTGTTATATAAGATTCAGTCATTCTTTGTGCTCATGTATAACATCCATTCCTCCAACCATGTCTAGTTTGGTCATGAAGTAAAGGCTAGATAGGCATTAACATGAGATGAAGGGCAAAACATGTGCGCGCTTTTAGTATACACAATAAATTAATCCGTACTTCTCTAGACTTACTTACTTCAATATTCTTAACACTTTTCTTTACAAGACAATGATCAACTAGCCCAAATAGTTCCATTTCCCTGGAGTACATATTGGTATTCCAGGCTTTAAAAAAAAAAAAAAAGAATATGCCAGTAGCAGCCCCTGCGTGTGAAACCAAAAATGTGGTCAGATATTGCCAAATGTGTTGAAAAATATAATTGTTCTTAGTTAAAAGTTATTCTTATAGAAAAAGAATAACACTTCTAGTAATCTGCTGCTTCACAAGATACTTTTTCATTTTATTCTATACAAAATTATAAGTATGGAAATATGATGAAACATGATATTCCTAAAAAATACAATAGCAATAACCTTTAATTTCATGCAAATGATATACCTAAGGTCCAGTGTTATTAAGCAGGGATCGAGAACAGTTAATGGGGAATGAATTGGTAATAACCTGCCAGTCATAATTACAATGATGCATTTTATTTGAATAAGAAAAAGAATGAACAGCATTATGTCCAAAAAGTTCAAGCAATATTTAACACTAAAACATTCACTTATTTAAATGAAAAATATAAAATAGAAGAAAATATGTAATAGCACTACAATAAAAGCAGTATCATCAAAACCCTGAAAACTGAGGACTTGGAAGTAACATGTAATTCTAGTGAATGGTAGTTAGTGCTGATTACCCATGATTCAGTGCACATAGAAAAAAAATATAAAAACAAGCAAAACTCCATAAAGGAAAATTAAAGAAGCTGTTATCTGGAATCTACCTACCAGTGTTGCATAACTGGAATTTTCAGAGATTGTACTTGAAAATAAATTACAAGTCAGTTGCTTGGGTAAAAGTATTTATGGCACAAAGGACTATGAGATGGGTAACTAATATTACAGAACAATAGTTCTAGAGGAATTCATTATTTTCATGAAAGATGGTACTACAGTTCATCACTAATGAGAAGATAGCCATTTCAACCAATGACAAGTTACAGCAGAATTAATAAAATGTTACTTTCATCAAGGTGGATTATGAGCATGTGACTTATTTTATGATCTAATGTATAGTGTATCCTGGAACAGGTTCCATGAAAACTTGGCAAGAATATGCATTATGCTCTTGTTAGAGCATTAGAGGTCTGCTAGTTCCAGTTGATTTTTAATGTTGTTCAAGTTGTTGATTTTCTGCCCAGTTGTTCTTTCTACTATTGATGGTATGGTACTGAAGTCACCAACTATTATTGTAAAATTATCTATTTCTCCTTCTGTTAGTTTTTGTTTCATACATTTTGGGACTATCTTATTAGGTATGTATATTTTTATAATTATTATAGCTTGGTGATAGATTGGCACTTTTACCAATATATATTATGTTGCTCTTTGTTTCTTGTAACAAATTTTGATTTAAATTCTATTTGTCTGACATTTGTATAGCCACTGCACCTTGTTTTTGGTTAATACTTGCATGGAATATCATTCCCCTCTTTTACTTTCAACCTCTTATGTCTTTAGAAATAAAGTAAAACTCTGTAGACAACACAAAGTGGATCATTTTTTAAAATCCATTCTGCCTATCCATGTCTTTTAATTAAAGAGTTTAGGAGAGACAGGAAGATGGCGGCGTAGGAGGACGCTGGGCTCACCGCGCGTCCTGCTGATCACTTAGATTCCACCTACACCTGCCTAAATAACCCAGAAAACCGCCAGAGGATTAGCAGAACGGAGTCACCGGACCCAAGTGCAGACGAGAGGCCCACGGAAGAGGGTAGGAAGGGCGGCGAGGCGGTGCGCGCTCCACGGACTGGCGGGAGGGAGCCGGGGTGGAGGGGCGGCTCGCCGGCCAAGCAGAGCCCCCGAGTCCGGCTTGCAAAAGCGGAGGGGCCTGACGGACTGTGTTCCAACAGCAAGCGCGACTTAGCATCTGGGAGGTCATAAGTTAACAGCTCTGCTCAGAAAGCGGGAAGGCTGGAGGACAAAGGGAGGGTGAGCTGCGGAGCCCCCGGACCACAGAGCTCAGTTTGGCGGGGAACAAAGGCGCTCGCCAGCGCCATCTCCCCCGCCCATCCCCCAGCCAAAATCCCAAAGGGAACCGGTTCCAGCCAGGGAAATTGCTCGCTCCGCGCAAACACCCAACTCTGTGCTTCTGCGGAGCCAAACCTCCGGCAGCGGATCTGACTCCCTCCAGCTGCCACAGGGCCCCTCCTGAAGTGGATCACCTAAGGAGAAGCGAGCTAAGCCTGCCCCCCCTGCCGCCGTGCACCTTGCCTTCCCACCCCAGCTAATATGCCAGATCCCCAGCATCACAAGCCTGGCAGTGTGCAAGTAGCCCAGACGGGCCACGCCACCCCACAGTGAATCCCGCCCCTAGGAGAGGGGAAGAGAAGGCACACACCAGTCTGACTGTGGCCCCAGCGGTGGGCTGGGGGCAGACATCAGGACTGACTGCGGCCCCGCCCACCAACTCCAGTTATACACCACAGCACAGGGGAAGTGCCCTGCAGGTCCTCACCACACCAGGGACTATCCAAAATGACCAAGCGGAAGAATTCCCCTCAGAAGAATCTCCAGGAAATAACAACAGCTAATGAGCTGATCAAAAAGGATTTAAATAATATAACAGAAAGTGAATTTAGAATAATAGTCATAAAATTAATCGCTGGGCTGGAAAACAGTATACAGGACAGCAGAGAATCTCTTGCTACAGAGATCAAGGGACTAAGGAACAGTCACGAGGAGCTGAAAAACGCTTTGAAGGAAATGCAAAACAAAATGCAAACCACCACGGCTCGGATGGAAGAGGCAGAGGAGAGAATAGGTGAACTAGAAGATAAAGTTATGGAAAAAGAGGAAGCTGAGAAAAAAGATAAAAAAATCCAGGAGTATGACGGGAAAATTAGAGAATTAAGTGATACACTAAAAAGAAATAATATACGCATAATTGGTATCCCAGAGGAGGAAGAGAGAGGGAAAGGTGCTGAAGGGGTACTTGAAGAAATAATAGCTGAGAACTTCCCTGAACTGGGGAAGGAAAAAGGCATTGAAATCCAAGAGGCACAGAGAACTCCCTTCAGACGTAACTTGAATCGATCTTCTGCAGACATATCATAGTGAAACTGGCAAAATACAAGGATAAAGAGAAAATTCTGAAAGCGGCAAGGGGTAAACGTGCCCTCACATATAAAGGGAGACCTATAAGACTCGTGACTGATCTCTCTTTTGAAACTTGGCAGGACAGAAAGAATTGGCACGAGATTTTCAGGGTGCTAGACAGCAAAAATATGCAGCCGAGAATCCTTTATCCAGCAAGTCTGTCATTTAGAATAGAAGGAGAGATAAAGGTCTTCCCAAACAAACAAAAACTGAAGGAATTTGTCACCACTAAACCAGCCCTACAAGAGATCCTAAGGGGGACCCTGTGAGACAAAGTACCAGAGACATCACTACAAGCATAAAACATACAGACATCACAATGACTCTAAACCCGTATCTTTCTATAATAACACTGAATGTAAATGGATTAAATGCGCCAACCAAAAGACACAGGGTATCAGAATGGATAAAAAAACAAGACCCATCTATTTGCTGTCTACAAGAGACTCATTTTAGACCTGAGGACACCTTTAGATTCAGAGTGAGGGGATGGAGAACTATTTATCATGCTACTGGAAGCCAAAAGAAAGCTGGAGTAGCCATACTTATATCAGACAAACTAGACTTTAAACTAAAGGCTGTAACAAGAGATGAAGAAGGACATTATATAATAGTTACAGGGTCTATCCATCAGGAAGAGCTATCAATTATAAATGTCTATGCGCCGAATACCGGAGCCCCCAAGTATATAAAACAATTACTCATAAACATAAGCAACCTTATTGATAAGAATGTGGTAATTACTGGGGACTTTAACACCCCACTTACAGAAATGGATAGATCATCTAGACACATGGTCAATAAAGAAACAAGGGCCCTGAATGAGACATTGGATCAGATGGACTTGACAGATATATTTAGAACTCTGCATCCCAAAGCAACAGAATATACTTTCTTCTTGAGTGCACATGGAACATTCTCCAAGACAGATCAAATACTGGGTCACAAAACAGCCCTTCATAAGTTTACAAGAATTGAAATCATACCATGCATACTTTCAGAGCACAATGCTATGAAGCTTGAAATCAACCACAGGAAAAAGTCTGGAAAACCTCCAAAAGCATGGAGGTTAAAGAACACCCTACTAACGAATGAGTGGGTCAACCAGGCAATTAGAGAAGAAATCAAAAAATATATGGAAACAAACGAAAATGAAAATACAACAATCCAAACGCTTTGGGACGCAGCGAAGGCAGTCCTGAGAGGGAAATACATTGCAATCCAGGCCTATCTCAAGAAACAAGAAAAATCCCAAATACAAAATCTAACAGCACACCTAAAGGAACTAGAAGCAGAACAGCAAAGGCAGCCTAAACCCAGCAGAAGAAGAGAAATAATAAAGATCAGAGCAGAAATAAACAATATAGAATCTAAAAAAACTGTAGAGCAGATCAACGAAACCAAGAGTTGGTTTTTTGAAAAAGTAAACAAAATTGACAAACCTCTAGCCAGGCTTCTCAAAAAGAAAAGGGAGATGACCCAAATAGATAAAATCATGAATGAAAATGGAATTATTACAACCAATCCCTCAGAGATACAAACAATTATCAGGGAATACTATGAAAAATTATATGCCAACAAATTGGACAACCTGGAAGAAATGGACAAATTCCTGAACACCCACACTCTTCCAAAACTCAATCAGGAGGAAATAGAAAGCTTGAACAGACCCATAACCAGCGAAGAAATTGAATCGGTTATCAAAAATCTCCCAACAAATAAGAGTCCAGGACCAGATGGCTTCCCAGGGGAGTTCTACCAGACGTTTAAAGCAGAGATAATACCTATCCTTCTCAAGCTATTCCAAGAAATAGAAAGGGAAGGAAAACTTCCAGACTCATTCTATGAAGCCAGTATTACTTTGATTCCTAAACCAGACAGAGACCCAGTAAAAAAAGAGAACTACAGGCCAATATCCCTGATGAATATGGATGCAAAAATTCTCAATAAGATACTAGCAAATCGAATTCAACAGCATATAAAAAGAATTATTCACCATGATCAAGTGGGATTCATTCCTGGGATGCAGGGCTGGTTCAACATTCGCAAATCAATCAACGTGATACATCACATTAACAAAAAAAAGAGAAGAACCATATGATCCTGTCAATCGATGCAGAAAAGGCCTTTGACAAAATCCAGCACCCTTTCTTAATAAAAACCCTTGAGAAAGTCGGGATAGAAGGAACATACTTAAAGATCATAAAAGCCATTTATGAAAAGCCCACAGCTTACATCATCCTCAACGGGGAAAAACTGAGAGCTTTTTCCCTGAGATCAGGAACACGACAGGGATGCCCACTCTCACCGCTGTTGTTTAACATAGTGCTGGAAGTTCTAGCATCAGCAATGAGACAACAAAAGGAAATCAAAGGCATCAAAATTGGCAAAGATGAAGTCAAGCTTTCGCTTTTTGCAGACGACATGATATTATACATGGAAAATCCGATAGACTCCACCAAAAGTCTGCTAGAACTGATACATGAATTCAGCAAAGTTGCAGGATACAAAATCAATGTGCAGAAATCAGTTGCATTCTTATACACTAACAATGAAGCAACAGAAAGACAAATAAAGAAAATGATCCCATTCACAATTGCACCAAGAAGCATAAAATACCTAGGAATAAATCTAACCAAAGATGTAAAGGATCTGTATGCTGAAAAGTATAGAAAGCTTATGAAGGTAATTGAAGAAGATTTAAAGAAATGGAAAGACATTCCCTGCTCATGGATTGGAAAAATAAATATTGTCAAAATGTCAATACTACCCAAAGCTATCTACACATTCAATGCAATCCCAATCAAAATTGCACCAGCATTCTTCTCGAAATTAGAACAAGCAATCCTAAAATTCATATGGAACCACAAAAGGCCCCGAATAGCCAAAGGAATTTTGAAGAAGAAGACCAAAGCAGGAGGCATCACAATCCCAGACTTTAGCCTCTACTACAAAGCTGTCATCATCAAGACAGCATGGTATTGGCACAAAAACAGACACACAGACCAATGGAATAGAATAGAAACCCCAGAACTCGACCCACAAACGTATGGCCAACTCATCTTTGACAAAGCAGGAAAGAACATCCAATGGAAAAAAGACAGCCTCTTTAACAAATGGTGCTGGGAGAACTGGACAGCAACATGCAGAAGGTTGAAACTAGACCACTTTCTCACACCATTTACAAAAATAAACTCAAAATGGATAAAGGACCTAAATGTGAGACAGGAAACCATCAGAACCTTAGAGGAGAAAGCAGGAAAAGACCTCTCTGACCTCAGCCGTAGCAATCTCTTCCTCGACACATCCCCAAAGGCAAGGGAATTAAAAGCAAAAGTGAATTCCTGGGACCTTATGAAGATAAAAAGCTTCTGCACAGCAAAGGAAACAACCAACAAAACTAAAAGGCAACCAACGGAATGGGAAAAGATATTTGCAAATGACATATCGGACAAAGGGCTAGTATCTAAAATCTATAAAGAGCTCACCAAACTCCACACCCGAAAAACAAATAACCCAGTGAAGAAATGGGCAGAAAACATGAATAGACACTTCTCTAAAGAAGACATCCAGATGGCCAACAGGCACATGAAAAGATGTTCAGCGTCGCTCCTTATCAGGGAAATACAAATCAAAACCACACTCAGGTATCACCTCACGCCAGTCAGAGTGGCCAAAATGAACAAATCAGGAGACTACAGATGCTGGAGAGGATGTGGAGAAACGGGAACCCTCTTGCACTGTTGGTGGGAATGCAAATTGGTGCAGCCGCTCTGGAAAGCAGTGTGGAGGTTCCTCAGAAAATTAAAAATAGACCTACCCTATGACCCAGCAATAGCACTGCTAGGAATTTACTCAAGGGATACAGGAGTACTGATGCATAGGGGCACTTGTACCCCAATGTTCATAGCAGCACTCTCAACAATAGCCAAATTATGGAAAGAGCCTAAATGTCCATCAACTGATGAATGGATAAAGAAATTGTGGTATATATACACAATGGAATACTATGTGGCAATGAGAAAAAATGAAATATGGCCTTTTGTAGCAACGTGGATGGAACTGGAGAGTGTAATGCTAAGTGAAATAAGCCATACAGAGAAAGACAGATACCATATGGTTTCACTCTTATGTGGATCCTGAGAAACTTAACAGGAACCCATGGGGGAGGGGAAGGAAAAAAAAAAAAGGACTTTAGAGTGGGAGAGAGCCAAAGCATAAGAGACTGTTAAAAACTGAGAACAAACTGAGGGTTGATGGGGGGTGGGAGGGAGGGGAGGGTGGGTGATGGGTATTGAGGAGGGCACCTTTTGGGATGAGCACTGGGTGTTGTATGGAAACCAATTTGTCAATAAGTTTCATATATATATATATATATATATATAAAAAAAAGAAAAAAAAAGAGTTTAATCTATTTACATTTAAAGTGAATACTGATAAAAACTTGCTTCTGCCATTTTGCAATTTGTTTTCATCTCATATTATTTTTGTCCTTCAATTCCCCCATCATTGTGTTTTTGTATCTAATTTTTTTCTAGTGTACAATTTTGTTTCTTTTCTCATTTCATTTATTGTATATATTTTTAGTTATATTCTTAGTGGTAAACTGGAGGATCACAATTAATATTATACTTTAAATAATTAGTTTGAACTAATACCAACTTAATTACAAGAGTATGCAAACACTTGTTTTATTTAACACTGCCTCTTTATATTATTGTCATAAATTATATCTTCATACATTGAATGTCCTAACAGATTTATAATTATTGTCTTATGCATTTGTTTCCTTAATCATGTAGGGAAAAAATGAGGTAAAATCCAAAGATATAATACTGGATTAACCTTTACCTAAGTAATTATCTTTAATGGTGTTTTCTCATTTTATGGCTTTGAGTTACAGACTAGTGTTCTTTTATTTCAAACTGACGGACTACCTTTAGCATTTCTCACAAGGCAGGTCTACTAACAATGAACTCCTTATTTGTCTATCTAGAAATGTCTTCATTTATGATACATTTTTTAAGACAAACTTACTCATATATAAAATTCTTCATTGACAGGTTTAATTCTTTCAGCATTTTACATATTTTTTATATGTTACCACTGCCTCTGGCCTAAATGTTTTAAGAAAAGAAACTGGCTGTTAATCTTGAGGATTCCTTGTACAGACAAGTTCCTTCTCTCTTGCTGCTTTCAAGATTCTTTCTTCATCTTTGGAATTCAACAATTTAATTATAAAATATGAAGTTGCAGATTTCTTTGAGTTTATCCTACTTGGGTTTTATTTAGCTTCTTCAGTGTACAGATTCATACATTTCATCAAATGTGAGAAGTTTTTTATTACTTCTCAAATATTTTTATGCATCTCTTTCCTCTCTTCCTGGGACCCTCATTATGCATACATTGGTATTCATGGCTGTGTCCACAGGTTTTCAGGTTCTGGTCATTTTTCTTCATTTTTTTCTCTCTACCCTTCAGACTAGAGAATTTCAGTTGAACTATTTTCATGTCCATTGATTCTTCCCTCTCCTTCCTCAAATCTGAACCCCTCTTCTGAAATTTTTATTTCAATTATTTCACTTTTCTATGCCAGGATTTTTTTTATAATTCCTATCTCTTTATTGATATTTTAAAGTCAGTGAAAAATATATTCTCCTGACAAATATTTTGTTCTTTGTGCATGGTGGATTCCTTTAGCTCTTTAATCATATTTAAGTGAGTTTATTTGAAATGTTTATCTAGTAAATTCAACATATGGGCTTCCTCAAGGACAGTTTCTAGTAATTTCTTTTTCTCCAATAAATAGGCTACACTCTTCTCTTTTCATGCCTTGTTTTTGTTGTAAACTGGACATTCTGAACATTATGATGTAACAATCCTGAAAAACCATACTTTCCCTAGTCTGTATGATGTTTTTCTAGTTTTTGTATTTGTGTAGTTTGTTTTGTTGTTGATCTAATTTTGAAAAGTCCATATTCTTTGCCATGTGTGACTACAGATGTCTCTGTTCAAATACTCTAGTGGTCAACTAGTGATTTGATATATCTCCCCAGACATTTGAAACACCTCATCCCAATCCTCCCTGCAAAAAAACCATTCTTGCATTCTTCAGATTGCCTCTGTATTGGGACATTGCTTCAGTGCTATGCCAAGCAGTTTGCTTCTCTGTCTTAGCCTTCATTTCCTTCATGGGTGGAACCTGAAGAGTGGCCACAGGTGATAACTCAGGTTGTTCTCTGGTCTCTCTTGAGCATGTACCCGTCCTTCGTGTGCATCTTGCCTCCAGATTCCCTAACAGGAGCTTTTAAAAAACTATTATTTCTCTAAGTACCACTCCTTCCCTAGCTTCTTCCTTCTAGGATGCTATTTCTGCTTATTGTTGGCCTCAAGTTCTACCCTGTGTTTTCAATCAATAATGCCTGAGAAGGTGCCTCAACACTGGGAAAGCTCTGAGACATGTGAAACAAAATTAAAACCTTTAATATGTTTTACTTCAAAGAGTCAAGAGAGTCAAAACACCCAATCACAAGTCTTTGAGAATAAGATCCTTATTTCTCCCTTTGGTACTAGCAACCTCCACCTGGAATGAAGGTTACATTCATCAAAACAGCTGCTGAGGCAGGGAGTAAGAAAAAGTGCCATAGAGCTCTCTTAGCAAAATTTAGTGTTTCTTCTTTCTCATTAAGTATTCTGCTGATTATTCTAAAAAAACTTTTTTATTAGATTCCAAAGTTTCTAGAAGTTTTTTTCTGACATTTTTTCACAAGCTTATTCATCACTTCTGGAGTGATGGAGTTTCAAGTTTCTTATTCTGTTATATTCATTGACATCATTCTAAACATTATACTTTAATGATAGATTTTTTTTATTAAAAAAATAAGTATTTATGGGGCACCTGGGTGGCTCAGTCAGTTAAGCATCTGACTTCAGCTCAGGTCATGATCTCGCGGTTTGTGAGTTCGAGCCCCAAGTCGGGCTCTGTGCTGACAGTTCAGAGCCTGGAGCCTGCTTCAGATTCTGAGTCTCCCTCTCTCTCTGCCCCTCCCCTACTTGTACTCTGTCTCTCTCTCTTTCTGTCTCTCAAAAATAAATTAACACTAAAAAAAATTAAAAAAATAAGTATTTAATGAAGGCAGACATCTTCTCAGAGATAAGTAAGCAGCTATGTCAGAAACAAAAATAGTAATTTGGCACTGAATTCACCTTTTCTTACTTTTTTATTTTGTTTTTTTTTTTTTGAGACATTCTTTTGTTCTTAATTATACTAATCAATTTTTGAATATTTAATTTCCAACAGTAACAGTTCAAAATTCACAATTCTTTATCAAAATTTGCTCTTAATTTTTAATGTTATAATATTAAAAAAATGCTATATGAAAAACATGACATTTTAAAATTGAATAATTATGTTACCTAATCTCAAATGAAAATAATATAAATTGGAAAGTAATATACAAACATTTTATTTTATATTGAAAAATATTAACTATATGCATAATCCTTTCTTGTTTTATAAAAGGAAAAAAAGCTGGGGCACCTGGGTGGCTCAGTCGGTTGAGTGTCTGACTTCAGCTCAGGTCATGATCTCACACTCTGTGAGTTCGAGCCCCGCATCAGGCTCTGTGCTGACAGCTCAGAGCCTAGAGCCCGCTTCAGATTCTGTGTCTCCCCCTCTCTCTGCCCCTCCCCTGCTCATGCTCTGTCTCTGTCTCAAAAATAAATTAAAAAAAGATTAAATAATTTAAAAATAAATAAATAAATAAATAAATAAATAAAAGGAACTTCATTATATTCATGCCAACTTAATCCTATGTATGAAATGGTTTAGTGCCATCACCTTTCAATCAATGGTGTCTATAGGAAGTATTATAAAAGCAACTTTAGAATCAGTAAAATAACTGTCTCCATTACTGTAGTTTACAATTTGGAATTTTCCTTTGAATCAGGAACTGATTTGTCTTTTTATAATATAATTACCTATTCCTCCCAAAAATTATTTGAAAACAATGTAATAGATTTTAATTGCACTATTGTAAAGAAGGTTTACTAAGGGCTTATTGTACACTGAAATATCCAAAGATAGAAGGCTCAGTAAGAGCCTTAGGTTATATTTCTAAAGAAAAAGTACCTCTAAGTAATAAAATATGTTTCATACTGACATCAGTAACAATCATAGGCAAATTACGTTCTTTGCTTGAAGAACAATTTCATAGTCTACCAATACGCACAATTCTGTTACTTCTCAAAATATTGTTTCAGAACTTAATGCCTTGTGTTTCTTTCATGAGAGAGAAGAGAATGTATGGTAAATATCCTGGTGTTAGAAGACCCAGACACAGGAAATCAAATTGTGACTCTGTCACATATGTCCTTAATCTTCCAATCCTTGATTCTTATAACTATTAAAGCAGAACTAAAAGTATCTTCCTTACAGAGTTGTATTAGAGATAATTAATTTAAATGCATAAAAACTTTATTAATAAAATGTCACAAGGGAGCAGTTATTATTGTATAAATAGGGTGAAAGTGCTGAATTCAGTGAATACTTGCTACTGTCAAACCTGGGGGAAAATGTGTTGTGTTACATACATCATAACATATAACCCCAAATTGGACAGGTAGAGACATACTTAATAAGGAAGTCTTTTGTCACACAATATGATCATCATCTACTTCAGCTCTGTGGGCCTAATCAGACAAAGCTATGTGTGAAGTTAAATTAAAGTCAATTCAATGTACAATTTTGGTTAAAATAACTCCTCTGTTATTAACATTGTAATATTTATGGTGGGTTTTTATTCTGCAATGTAGTCTAGCAGTCACAAAAGTAACAAAAGTACATCTTCACCAATACTTGTCATTTCTTGTGTTTTTGACTTTAGCCATCCTCACAGGTATAAAGTAATATCCCATTGTGGCTTTAACTTGCATTTCCCTGGTGATGAGTGATGTTGAGCATCTTAGTATGTATCTGTTGGCCATCGGTATGTCTTTAGGAAAATGTCCATTTGGGTCCTCTGCTCATTTTTAACTCAATTATTTGGTTGTGTGAGTGTGCGTGTGTGTGTGTGTGTGTGTGTGTGTGTGTGTGTGTGTGTGTTGAGTTGTGTAAGTTCTTTATACATTTTGCACATTAACCCCTTATCAAATATATCATTTGCAAGCATCTTCTTCCATTTAGTAGTTTACCTTCTCGTTTTGTTGATGACTTCCTTCACTGTGCAAAAACTTTATATTTTGGCATAGTCCCAATAATTTCATTTTCCTTTTGTTTCCGTAGAAAACATGTTTCCATGGTCAATGCCAAAGAAATTAATGCCTATTTTTCTTCTCAAATTTTATGGGTATAGGTCTCACATTTAGGTCTTTAATCCATTTTGAGTTTACTTTTGTGTATTCTATAAGAAAGTGGTCTAGTTTCACATGTTGGTTACTCAAAACATTGAAAACAGAACTACAGTATAATCCAGTAATTCCCTACTGGGTATTTACCCAAAGAAAATGAAAAAACTAATTTAAAAAGATACATATGCATCCCTATGTTTTTTGCACCATTATTTATAGTAGCCAAGCTATGGATGAAACCCAGGTGTCCATCCATAGAAGAATGGATAAGGAAGATGTGGTATATTCATGTTTATATATAGTATTTATATATTCTATATATTTATATATTTTATTATATATTATACATACATATGTAATTACTTAGCCATAAAAAAAGAACAAATTCTTGCCATTTGCAACAACATGGATGGACCTAGAGAATATAATGCTGAGTGAAATAAGTCATTCAGAGAAAAACAAATACCATATGACTTCACTCATATGTGGAATTTAAGAAGCAAAACAAACAACTAAAGGCAGAAAAAAGAAACAAACCAAAAAACCGGAATCGTAAAAAACAAAGAACAAACTGGTGATTGTCAGAGGGGAGGCGAGGGGGGGAAGGATGGGTGAGATCAATAAAGGGGATTAAGTGTACACTTATCTTGATGAACACTGAAAAATGTATAGGACTGTTGAGTTATTATATTATATCCCTGAAACTAATATAACATTTTAATTTTACTTGAATTTAAAAAGGTAACAAAAGTAATTAGAGAATTCTCAACTATAAAAATTGCAATTTCATATAGTTAGATCTAATACTTTATTCTTCTTAAACTATAAAATCTTCTTAAAGTTTCTTTGAAAAAACATACTTTTGAATCTACTATAGCTAATGTCCTATCCTTTGTATCACGTGTCTCTATTACATTCTCCCAAAATGATCATCCATTCTAGACTTGAATACACAGTGTTACAGGCTCAACTGTGTCCCCCTACAAGTTCATATGTTGAAATTCTTAACACCCCAAATCTCAGATGGTAACTGTGCTTGGAGATAAGACTTTCAGTGAAGTGCTTAAGATAAAAAGAGGAATGAGAGTAACCCCTAATCCAATTTTCCCGATGTTCTACAAAAAGAGACAATTTGGGGCTGGGCAAAAAGGAAAAACCATGTGAAGACGTAGCAATACGGTGGTCATCTGCAAGCCAAAATGAGAGACCTAAAAGGAAATCAGACTTGATTTCTGATTCCTTGATCTTGGACTTCTAGCCTCCAGACCTGTGATAAAATGTACTTCTGTTGTGAAGCCACCCAGTCTGCAGTATTTCATCAGGACACCCCTAACAAACTAATATAGTGCCAGCAACTCACAGCTGAGAAAAGGAAATTATGTTTAGTAAGGCTGTTTGGTTTTAATCATAAAGCTTCAGGAATCTTAAGTTTTTTTCCTGGTTTTGAATTTTTAAATTCTATTGTACTGTTAATCCATATTATACTAAAATCTGCATAAGCTCTGAATTTATTCAGTAATTACTAAGGGTCAGAAAACACAATCAGACTCACAAGATACAAGTAGGCTTTAATCTGATACTGCATTTACTTAGTTTTATGGAAGAGAAAGGGCAAAAGATGTAGCAGATAGTATTCAATCTCATGGAGAGGCCCTGAAGTTATGAAGTTATGGTATTGAACTTCTTTTTACTTCTTAACACATGGATATGTAGGGCTGTCACAGACACATAAAGACCAAGATGTAAGTAGGTCATCTCGTACAGAGAGGCTACAGTCTCAGCTTCTCACTAAACTATGCAGATCCATAGTTTGCATGCAAATTCAATTTGCTTAATTCCAGTAAACTTTACAGATTAGAGGTTTATACAGTAAAAGAGACAAAGTTCCACATTAGCTCTACATGTAATTTTCAAGAAGACAAACAGTGAGATCATTCACCAGCAGGCCAGTATCAGTCCAGGCCAGATGTTAACTCTCTGCTCACAAGCCTAATAGAAAAGTTTAAAGATAATGCATGAAATGAGGAGGTGTAATCTTGGGAAGCCTCCCAGAACCTATAGTGTCCCATTTGTTCTAAACACAAACTCACTCTTTCTTATGGTCTTGCGGACTCAAAGATTCAATTTTTCTAGTTTCTCAAAGTTGATAAGACTCTGGAATGCTATAGGGTAAGGAGGTTCCTAAGCGACAGATGGCATAAAAATCAGAATGCGTTAGAATACACTGAGCAATCAACTAGCAGCAGGACCACAGTTACAGTACATGGACTGATGCATTCCCTCCATGTGAAAAGTTACACAAGTTGTAAGACAACATCCCTTACAGAAGCTTAGACAGTATGGGATCAGATAAAATCTATTACATAAATCACACATTTGGAATCAGTCTGTTAAGTGTCATGCTTATCTCATGCCTTCATGTCCTCCACATCTGTGAGGTGTGCTAAAAGGTTATGTCGGTCCTAAAAGGTACCTTCTTCCAGTTCTTTAGAGAAAATTGTATGAGCTTTATCAAAATTGGTTTCATTGAGAGGCTATCTCCACCAGCCTATCAATATCCTATATAAACTGGTAAGTAAGCATGAATTGTCATTGGAAAAATCAGGAAATAAGACTGTGTATTTTCTTCTATTTCCAAATAAACATTCTTCCTTGGGTCTTTTCTATGTGGAGACCTACCTTCCCTGATTTTCCATTCACTTATTTTGTAGAAATTGTTCAACCCTCAGTTCTTGATTTCACCTTAATTTTGTTCATGGTCACATGCAGAAACTCAGTGCCCAACTCTGTTTTAAACCATTGTGGCCAGAAATGCAGGCCATATTGGGATCACATGGCTACTAGGGTCCAACTTGGTTAGTAGCAAGGTTCTCAAGGGAAGTATATTTTGGGAGATGAGCAGTCACTCGAATGATATCCACTAGTAGGGTTTACAAGTACATTTCATTTTATAAGCTTTAGCACAGCATTCTAATCTCTCAAATTTCCCTTCCCTTCCCTTCCCTTTCCTTCCCTTTCCTTCCCTTTCTTTTTCTTTCTTTCCTTTTCTTTCTTTCTTTCTTTCTTTCTTTCTTTCTTCTTTCTTTGATACTGCCTAAATGACTAAATATCTTTTAGTATATGCTTCAGTAAAATTTTACCTGTAAACTTGAGAAGCAGGTATTCTCTATTTCTTTTCAAACTGAAAGACTTTCAAAAGCTTCAGTAAGGAAAGAATTCTTCAGCCTGCCACTAGGAATTTCTCTGTATGTTGTCATGGATTAAATGATTCTGTAGAGATTACAGAGCTTTGGGTTGCTACCATATAGAAGCAGGTACACATTTATTTTAGGTTAGCAATATTAGTTGTTGGTCACCATAATATTCTTTTAAATGTTTTAATATTTATAAGCCGTTTCAATATCTAGCCTGAATTATGTTACAAATGGCATTTGAGTTTATCCCTTGCTTCTATGTATGGTATTCAGTTTTGTCATTGTTTAAAAATATTAGTAGACTTGAAGCAAATATGTTTAATATTTAAGATAGCCTAGAAACATTACATGTTTGTTCTTGACCACTACACGATATCAGTGGCGTGCTTGCTTTTGAACCATGCAAAACTGTCAAGCACTTTTCTATTTACCTACATATGATACATCATAACTGGTTGGGCTTAACAAGTGGTAAATTCTTTTAAGCTGAAATAGAATTCCATTTGCTTTGGAGTCTGATTTGTATTCCCCAGTAACTGAAGTGCTTTATTCTACTGCTCTCCAGAAGAATGCACACAATTACTTAACCTCTAAAAAATAGTTGCTATAACAAAAACAGCTTCCCCCTCGTTGCTTATTAACTTAAAAGTTTGTATCTTATAAAAGAATTATATCCTACGACCATATATGAGAATTAGAGGATGGAACAGTGTCTCAAGCACGGACTTTAAAACTGACCCTTATTCATTCTGTTTAGATTGATACCAAAGACAAATGCATTCAACTGTCTCTTGGAGACCACTTGGGTATTGCACAGGTGCCTCAGTTTTATCATGTCCAATTACACCCATTTTCTGCAACCAACTACCCATCCTGGAATCATAAGCAAACAGATAAACTTGTGGGTCATTCATTTAGCAACTTAGCAATTCTTACTAAAAGTAAACGTTAGCATTCTCACCAAGGGAAAGAGAACACTTAAAAAATGAGAGCCACAACTTATTTTCAGAGCCAACAGCAGTGGGAAAAAAACAAGTAATTAATAAATATTTATTTAATGAACTGTTGTGATCATATTGCCTTAAATGGTTCCTTGGAATTGAGCACTAATGATCTGGCTACTTGATAGAAAAAAAAAGTATGTCCATGTACAAATGAAAGTGTTTGTAGAGCATTTGTGTTTTCTGTATGAATATTTTACTACTTTTTCTAGTACACAGAAAATGTATTTGGTTATTTAGTAAAAAAAAAAAAAACCTATCTTAACCTTCTGTGATATATAAATTTAAAGACATTATTCTTCTCTATTAATTTTTACTTCTTAATTGCTACAGACATAAAACAAAAGTTTATAAAGCTGTGTGATTATTTCTACCTAACATTACAGTAAGATGTTCACTTTTTGTTCCTCATAAGTTGCTGACGACACAGAGATATGTGACCCCTTTGTTAAATAGTGTTGATAATCTCTATCTACCTTACCAGGAGCACACAGGGAATAATGTGATGATTTATATGCAAAGCACTGCGAACTTGCCTAAAGCAGTCAAACAAATGCCAAATGTTTACTAAGAAGATACCATGTTCCTGAATCTTGATAATAGCAAAATCATGGAATAAGGCTGTGCCTGTGGCCATTTGGCTATTAAAGCTAATGGAAGTCTTCTTTGCAGTTTCCTTATGTGCTTCTGGTATGCAAATTTAATGTCTTACAGAATTTAATAAAAGTTTGGTAACTTTACTGATTTTAGATGTTTTGAATAAATAAAATCAGTGTAATTTTCCCAATATATGCCAGTTATGGATACGACTTCCATGGAAGTGTGTGTGTGATGCAGCCTATTCAGGGTCAGATGCAAAGCTTTCCAGACACAGTGAAGTAAATACCAGGGAAATAATGACAAATGAATATGGTTTCGGTTTCTCTTGGTGCCAACGCAGCAGAGAATTGAAGTACTGTCTTCTACAAACACAATCAAAGAAAGAAACTTGAGAATTAATGATAAAGAGGAAAACTAAAAAAATAAAAAGGACTATTGTGCTCAATATGAAGCAATAGCCGTTGGTTTTCTTTCTTTATTTCATTTTGGGAAGGGGAGGAGAAGTCAGTCTAGATGTCTGAGTCACATTCCCAAACCAAAATTATTGATTTCTAGTAGAGCTCAAAAGAGGATGTGACATATTTACGTTTAAAAAGTTTTCCACAGAAATATAATCTAACACTACATTTAAAAATCATGTCATAAATCAATAGAGTGTATTTCAGGAAAGTAAGGATGCGACAATTTTATTGACATAATTTATCCAGCCATGTCTTTCTTTTTTTCCTGTGCACTGAACTGTATTTTTTCCAGCTTTTTTGAGGTGTAATTAACAAATGAAAATTGCATATTCAAGGCATACAATGTATATATTCTTTTGGTGCATGTATACATTGTTAAAGGAAGACCACAACCAAAGTAGTTAACATATCCATCACATCACATATGTTCTTTTTAAGTTTTTTATTTGTGAAAATCCTTAAGATTTGCTCTCTTTACAAATTTCAAGTATACAATATTATTAATTAAAATCATGCTATACATTAAACCTCCATAATTTATTCATCTTACTTAACTGAAACTTTGTTAACTTTTGACCAATATCTCCCCATTCTACTCTATGCTTCTTTGATCTCAACTTTTTAGATTCTACACATACCTGGCAGTACAGTAGTATTCCCTGATCCATTGTTTTGCCTTCCATGGTTTCAGTTACCCATGGTCAACTGTGGTCCAGAAGCAGATGATCCTCCTTCTGACACATCCCCAGAAGGCCAATAGTAGCCTACATTATTTCACATTGCCTATATCATTCATCTCATCTCATCAAATAAGCATCTTATCATATCATATCATATCATCACAAGAAGAGTGAGTACAGTAGAGAAAGATCTTTTGAGAGAGAGAAACCACATTCACATAACTTTTACTGCAGTGTGCTATTATAATCATTCTATTTAATTTATTGCTGCTCATCTCTTACTGTATCTAATTTATAAATTAAGCTTTATCTTAGTATGTATATACAGAAAAAAGCATAGTGTATGATGCACTATCCTCTAGGGGTCTTGAAATGACTCCCTTGTAGATAAGGGGGGAATTATCTTTGTCTTTGTCTTTCTGTGCCTGCCTTTTTTATTTAGCATACAGTCTTCCAGGTACATCCATATGGCTGCAAATGGCAGGATTTTTCTTTTCTAAGACTGAGAAATATCCCAGCATTTATACACACACTCTCACACAAACACATAGACATATATGTATACCCCCATACACACACACACACACATACGCATATATCACATTTATCAATTCATCCATTGACAGGCACATAGCTTATTTTTATATCTTAGCTATTATAAATAATGCTGCAATGAATATGGGAGTACAGTTATCTCTTCAAGGTAATTATTTAATTTCCTTTAAATATATAACCAGAAGTGGGATTGCTGAATCATATGACAGATATGCTTTTAATTTTTTAAAGAAATCTCCATATTATTTTCCAAAATGGCTACAGCATTTTACATTCCTATTAACAGTGTACAAGGGTTACCTTCTCTCCACATTCTTGTCAACACTTGTTACCCTTTTTTATATATAATAACCATTATAACCGGATATAAGGTGGTATTTCACTGTGGTTTTGATTTACATTTCTCTGAGATTAGTAATGTTGAGCACCTCTGCATATACCTGATGACCAATTGTATGTATTTTTTGTTTGTTTTTTCTTTTCTTTTTTTTTATAGTGTCTATTTAAGTCCTTGAAAATTTTTAATCAGGTTATTTTCTTGCTACTGAGTTGTTTCAGTTTGTTATATACATTATTTTGGATATGAACTCCTTATCAGAGGTATGCTTTATAAACATGTTCTCTCATTCCATAGCTTGCCTCTTCACTCTGTTGTTTCCTTGCTATGCAGAAGCTTTTAGTTTGATGCAGTCCCATTAGCCTATTTTTGTTTTTGCTGCCAGTGATTTTAAATTACATCAAAAATAATCATAGCCAAAAATAATGTTGAGAAGCTTTCCCCCTATATGTTCTTCTAGTGTCTTAACAGTTTCAAATATTGCATTTAAGTCTTTAATCCATGTGACTGGTTTTTATTTATGGTGTGGCATAGGGCCCAATTTCATTCTCCTGCATGTGTATATTCAGTCCGCACAACACAATTTTTAAAACAATTATTCTTTTCCTATGGTGTGTCCCTGACAACTTTGGCAAAGATCATTTGACCATAAACACATGGATTTATTTCTGGATTCTCAATTCTGTTACTGGTCTAAATGTCTATTTTAATGCCAGTAACATACTGTTTTGATTACTGTAAACTTACAGTGTATTTGGAAATCTAGTAGTATGATACCTCTCACTTTGCTCTTCTTGCTTAAAAGTGCTTTGGCTGTTTGGGGTCTTTTGTAGTTTTAAATAAATTTTAAGATTTTGTTTCTATTTCTGTGAAAAATCAAATTGGATAATGATAGGGATTATACTAAATCTGTAGACTCTTTTAGGTAATATGGATATTTTAATATTAACTCTTCCAGTCCATGAATATGGGATGTCTTCCCATTAATTTTTGTTTTTGTGTTATTTCATCAGTGCTTTATAGATTTAATTATACAAATCTTTCACCACCTTGATTAAATTTATTCATGTTTAATTGTTTTTATTTTATTTTTTATTTTTTAAAATTTACATCTAAATTAGTTAGCATATAGTGAAACAATGATTTCAGGAGTAGATTCCTTAATTCCCCTTACCCATTTAGACCATCCCCCCTCCCAAAACCCCTCCAGCAACCCTCAGCTTGTTCTCCATATTTATGAGTCTCTTTAATTGTTCTTTTATGCTATTTTAAATGAGACTGTTTTCTGTCCCCTTCTCCTCTTCTGATTCCTCCTCCTCCTAACCTTCTCCTTTTTTCAATGGTTTCTGTCTGCTAGAAAAATCAATATTAATGACATGTTGAACACATTTCCTGGACAAAATTGGAGCATTTTTCAGTTCAGTTATGGTATTCTTCAGTTCCAATATTGCTATTTGGTTGTTTTTCATTGTTTCTCTTGGTTAATATTTTAATTGTATTCATTTGCTGTTTCTCTCATTTTGTTTAGTTGTCTGTGTTCTCATAACTCACTGAGGTTCTTTAAGATGATTACTCTGAATTCTTGTCAGGTATTCACAGATCTCCAATTTTCTCAAGTTGGTTAGTAGATATTTATTTTCTTCCTTTGATTGTGTCATGTTTTCGAGATTCTGCATATTCCTCGTATGTTTGCTTTATTGCCTATGCATTTGAAGATGTAGATTTTTGTCCTGTGTCTCTTCACAATCTTGGAAATCAGCACCAGCCATAAGAAGATGCTCTCCCCTTGAATTTACTGCTAGTTGTTCCAAGGACCCAGGTTCCACAGGTTGCTCCCTACTCAGTATGAGGTAAGATAGAAACTTAGTTTCATGGAGGGTGCTTTGAAATTCTGGAGATAAGGCTTCCTTCACTTCATTCTCTCTCACGGAGAAAAAAGTCTCAGTTATGTGTGTTTTCCAAATCTCACAGAGTAGCACTTGCTGCAGGAGATGTCCTCCTCTTTCCTTTGCTCTTTGCTGTTCCAGGGGATTGTTCAGTTTGGAATGAAGTGAAACAGAAACAAGCCCAACGGTGTGTGCCTTGAGTGACCAGATGCACAGTCACTCACTTTTCCCCCAGTGGGAGAAATGATGGGCTGAGCAATCATTTTAGTGCTGAGTTAAGGTGGTTTGAAGGAGGAACTCACCTGAGTAATGTCAAATTTCTCCTCTTATCCATATAAATATGACTACTCTCAGTTTGTGCTCCTCTGGAGTATTCTGACTTTTTACTCTGCATTCTGCATTTCCTTTCAAGGCATTTTGCTACCAAAATCATTGTTAGATCAGTGATTCTATGGAGGAACAAAGGTTAGGGGTTCCTACTCTGCTATCTTGCTTACATCACCGCCTCTAATCATATGTGAAAAATAATATTTTTGGGTGGGTTGTAAAACACATTTATCAGTATTTTGTCAGAATTTTCTCTAACATCTAAATTAAAGTAGCCTAGATTAATATTATTTTAGTATATTTTAGTATAGTCCACTTCAAGACTTCCTACCTGGTCAATGATGGAAGTGGGGTCATATGGCTAATCACTTTCGTGTCTCCTTCCACAGAAACAAAGAGTCCAGGCAATCACTGAGCTCTGGGGAAATACTTGTCACTGTCTAAGGATCACATAGATTTTAGATTCTTCCTTTGGAATCAAGCACCTTTAATTAGATTTTTTTAGTCCCACCTGAGATGACTGCATTATTCAGCCAGAGAACAGCAAACTCATTTATGGAGATTCTAGAATGGTAATCCACATAAGATGTTGCAATCAGAAATATACTGAAATCCAGGAGATTATACATATATTAAATTTACTGCCTTAACAATCAACATCAATGAACTATTGGTAACATTCATTTGATGCATGACTAAAACTTAAAAACATTCATTATCAATTTTGGTTCGCATAAATATTAAACTTCTGCCCATACACAATAAAAATCACATTGAAGCCATTCACTAATGGGAAGGACATACAGGACCTTTCAGAAATCCAGATTCATCTGGACCTGGATAAGTACAACTGCAGAAAATGGCATAGGATATTAATAAGTTAGATAGAATACATGGATGTTATATTTTGCATGAATAACTGCACATAAATCCACATCTAAAATCATCTTTAAAATTTGAAAAATAAAAACATCACTGATATAATGAAAAGGAAGGCAAAATGTCCATCTTTCCATTAATATTAACACTGTTCTAGAAGGATGAGCAAATGCAATTAGAAAATAGAAGTGCTATAATTACAATCATGATAAAGTGGAAACAAAATTATCTTTATAAATAATAAAATCATGAATATTAGAAAATCAAAGATAAATACTACTAAAATGTAAAAATTTTACTGAATCATACGGATTTTGGACACCTGGCTGGCTCAGTCAGTAAAGCATGCAACTCTCGATCTCAGGGTCTTAGGTTCAAGCCCCATGTTGGGAATAGGGATTACTTAAAAACAAAAACAAAACAAAACAAAAAAAAAAAAAAAACAAAAACCCTAAAACTTGTATGGAACCATAAAAGACCTGAAATAGCCAAAGCAACCTTGAAAAAGAAAAGAAAAACTGGAGGCATCACAATTCTCAACTTCAAGTTATATTACAAAGCTGTAGTGATCAAAACCGTATCCTACTGGCATAAAAATAGACACACAGATCACTAAAACAGACAAGCAAACCCAGAAATGAACCCATAACTATCAATTAATCTTCAACAAAGCATGAAAGAATATCTAATGGGAAAAAGACAGTCTCTTCAACTAATGGTGTTGGGAAAACTGGACAGCAACATGCAAACATTCAAACTGGACAGCAACATTCAAAAGAATGAAACTGTACCACTTTCTTACACCACACATAAAAATAAATTCAAAATAGATTTAAGACCTAAATCTGAGACTTGAAACCATAAAAATCCTAGAAGAGAACACAAACAGTAACCTCTTTGACATCAGCCATAGCAACATCTTTCTAGATATGTATCGATGCAAAGGAAACAAAAGCAAACATAAACTATTGGGACTTCAAAATAAAAAACTTCAGCATAGCAAAGGACACCATCAACAAAACTAAAAGGCAACCTACAGAATAGAAGATATTTGCAAATGACATAACTGATAAAGAGTTAGTGTCCAAAACACATAAAGAACTTTATAAAACTCAACAGCCAGAAAGCAAATAATCCAATTAAAAAATGGGCAGAAAACATGAATAGACATTTTTCCAAAGAATACATACAGATGGCCAACAAACACATGAAAAGATCCTCCACAGCACTCATCAGGGAAATGCAAATCAAAACTACAATGATATAGTACCTAATACCTGTCAGAATGACTCAAATAAAAAAAACACAAGAAGTAACAGGTGGTTGGCAAGGATATGGAGAAAGGGGAACTCTCTTGCACCGTTGGTGGGAATACAAACTGGTACAGCTACTCTGGAAAATAGTTATGGAGGTTCTTCAAAAAGTTAAAAAGGGAATTACCTTTTTCTTAAAATTTTTTAAAGATTTTGTTTTTAAGTAATATCTACCCCCACTGTAGGGCTTAAACGCACAATCCTGAGATCAAGAGTTGCATGGTGTACCAACTGAGCCAGCCAGCATTATCTCCAATAGCCAAATTATGGAAGGAGTCCAAGCGTCCAACAACTAATGAATGGATAAAGAAGAGGTGATATGTGTATGTGTATGTGTGTATGTGTGTGTATATATATATATATATACACATATATATGTGTATATACATATGTGTATATGTATATACATATATATGTGTGTGTGTGTGTGTGTATATATATATATATATTTACCATCAAAAAGTATGAAATTTTGCCATTTACAATGCCATAGATGGAGCTAGAGAGTACTATGTGAAGCAAAATAAGTCAGAAAAACAATTACCATACAATTTCACTCACATGTGGAACTTAAGAAACAAAACAAGACTCTTAACTAAAGAGAACAAACTGATGGTTACCAGAAGGGAGGTGGGGGGGGGGGTTTAAATAGGTGATGGGGATTAAGGAGTGTACTTGTGATGAGCACCAGGTGTTACATGGAAGTGTTGAATCAGTATTTTGTATACCTGAAAGTAATATTACACTGTATGTTAACTAATTGGAATGCAAATTTTAAAAAAAAGATGAAAAAAGCAATTGAATGTTTATTTTCAGAAAACAATCCAAAAGCCTATTTAAAGAATAGCCCACTTACAAGGGCAATACAAATATAAACTGCTGAAAAATCTCACCTTACAAAAATACAGTCTTCAGGTCAAGAGTATTTTGTGCTTCTGAGATACGGGCATGATTTCCTTTTTTTTTTTTTTTTTTTTTTTTTTTTTTTAATTTTTTTTTTTTAACGTTTATTTATTTTTGAGACAGAGAGAGACAGAGCATGAACAGGGGAGGGAGACACAGAATCTGAAACAGGCTCCAGGCTCTGAGCTGTCAGCACAGAGCCCAAGGCGGGGCTCGAATTCACTGACCACGAGATCGTGACCTGAGCCAAAGTCGGCCGCTTAACCGACTGAGCCACCCAGGCGCCCCGGGCATGATTTCCTTTTAAAGATATTTTAATCTTCAAAGATTCAGTTTTATTTTTTGACTGGAATTTGTTTCATTTAAAGTCCAAAGTGTACCACACCTTAGGAATTAGAAAGGGCACTATGATACGTTTTTCACATTATCTTCCCTCATGGATAGAATTGACTTAAGACATTGACTTTCTTCTGCTTTTCTAATCTGCTTTCAATTTATTGTAATATAGTTTACAGATCCTTGCAAGTCGCCTTGAATGCATTTTTTTGAAGAAAATAGGATATAAATAAGTAAACATAAGAAAAAAAGGAGACAAATACTGAGCATGGCTTATTAATAAGAATAGTTAATATCCTTTCTATATTCCCAAACTATTATAATCACAAGGAAGCTTTTAGTTTAAATTTATGTATAAACAATCTCTACATCAATCCCAATATGTCCCTGAAATACACAAACAAGAACCAGTTCTAGAGCTGAGGATCCGTGACATTTGCTCAGTGCGTTGCTATTTTGTCAACTTTCTTTTTGCATGTACAATTGATCTTTAACCCAAGTTCTTCCTCAAATTCGACACTCTCTTTTCTGACATTAAAGGCTTTTCTTTCTCTTTTTTCCTGCAGATGAAAATATTTTCTGACATTAAAGGCTTTTCTCTCTCTTTTTTCCTGCTGATGAAAATCATCATTATGAAGAAATGTAATAAATAAACCAGATATGTTGAATATATACTGAAAAACATACCTTATTCTAAATACATTAATATATTGCCTGTCAAAACAGTACATCAAAGTATGTGAGGTAAGTGCTATTATTTTAACCATTTTACAGATGATGAACTCCCAGCATTGAGAGGTTAAGTTCTAAAACTGTACAGTTAGTGATAGAGCAGAATTTACCACAGCAGTCTAATATTAGAACTTACACTTCTAACCACCACATTATACTGCCTAATCAGGGATAAATTAGAAGAAATAAGTATGGGAAGATAAGATATTTTAAATGAGTATGTAAATTTAATTATGTAATATATATTAGATGATACAGGCTTATTACCCTAACAAATATTTAAAATAATTTAGCGTGCTATAAAATGAAAACATCAATTAATTAATGGATATGTCATTAAGAATTAATAGCACTATTATTTGTTAAGCATTTATTGTGCTCTAATAATTTTCTATATCATTAAGACCAATAAATCCTTTGATATAGTAACTATCCTAAAACATGGATTTTCTTATCTTCATGTTTACAAATGAGAAAGCTGAAGCTAAAAATGGTTAAATGGCACTTTTTCTCCCTAAGAGATGCTTGTATCAATTCCCTTATACAAACTTAGCCTCTCTTTATATAATATAGATAGATAGATAGATAGATAGATAGATATACACACACACACTTTATTTAGAGAGAGAGAGACAGAGAGGGAGGGGGCAGAGAGAGAGGGAGGAGGCAGAGAGAGAGGGAGAGAGAATCCCAAGCACAGGGTTGGATCCCATGAAGTGTGAGATCTCGGATGTAAGCCGAAATCAAGAGTTGGATGCTTAACTGACTGAGCCACCCATGTGCCCCAGGCTTGGTCTCTCTTAACTAAACTCACCACATACTTATTTTTTACCCTCTGAAGTAGGAAAAGGAGATTAAAATGACAATTTGTCAATGCTTACTACCTTTCTCAAAATAAGTCTCAACTAATTATTGTGTATTTTTTCTCAAAAAAACAAACTAAATTTTCATATTAGAGAAACAAGTAAAGCATGTAATACTTGTGAACTTAGTGTGATATATATCCATTTTTAAAACTCTTTTTAAGTGTCTTCTGAAAACTGTTACTAAACACCAGCTGTACTTTTCTAACCAAAGCCATCTCATACAAAGTACCGAATTATGATTACTTATCATCTCTGCCTACCATCATGCCAGAGAGAGATCCTACAAGCACCCCTCTTTTACACCGGAGATGAATGAATCCTTCTCTGTCCAATAATCCTATATTTTAGAGTTCTAAATATGATTATATATATATGAAGTATACACATATATGAAATACACATATATATCTCACATACTATGTGCTTAAAGCTATTGTTTTCATAGTTAATTTTTAAATTAGCAATGATTCTTACTAAGAAAATCTCAAGTAATCCAATCCAGAAAGTCTTCTGTGATTTGACAAGTGCCTCAATGACACAACTAATATATGTCTAAGTCAGGTTTCTAAAATTCAAAATGACACAAGTAAATATGTACCATTAAAGAAATTCACTGCATGTTGTATTACGTGTGAGTTAGTTCCCCTCTCTGGGCTTTATTCATTTTATTTACTTATAAAATTTGTAACATGGACTGGGTGCTATTTCAGTAGTACAGCATTTTATAAGTCTATAATTCTGCAAATGGAAGTCATTTGTTCTCTTTCAGGAGTTTAACTCCCAATTTATTATCCTCGACATAGTCCATCAAAGCTGTTTATGCCCAAAATCCACATAGCAATCCTGTCATACGTAAATACTGCAAGGGTATATTTTAGTCCTGTTGTCATGAAATCTGAATTAATGAATTTCCAAAAGTCCTGTGCTTTACAGTTTTCATTTCTATGCTCAAAAATGATTTATTTTCTGAGGTAACTTCAACCCTCTGCCTGATGTAATACCTTTCTATTAGAGTAGAATTTTTCAATTTGACTGGGAACAATGGGTACATTTCATTGTTTTCCATTCTTTGTAAAAATTTAAAGTAAATATTATGTACAGTTATAGTTCATTAATTTTCTAATAATATTTCCCATATATTTTTAGACATTTTGAAAATACTTGATAAATATTCATAACTCCAAGGCCACCTTACTGATGGTAGGCAAAAAATAATAATCTGGGAGATAATGGGAAGAGATGTGAGATGCTCATTGCACAGGGTTTATAAAATAATATTTCCCCAACTCAAGAGGAATTGGAGAGGCTCAAAAATTCTTATCACTGACATGCCTGTGTGTGTCTGCTCTGTCTTTTCTACTTCCTCTCTCCCTTCCTCTTCCTATTCCTTCCTTCAGTGGTTTGTGTCTACTGGAAGAACAGTCCTAATGGCATGCTGAACACATTTCCTGGACATAACTGGAGTAGAAAAACTCTCACTATTGCAGTGGCACAACTTTATCTTTTACTCTTTTCTAATTTCTGGAAATATTTGAAGCATATGTGAGGAAGCATTATACGTTAGAGGTAATTAAGACTGACATTTACAAAAAGAAGAGGCAACAAATGTGGAAAAAGAGAACACTGTGCACTGCTGATGGTGTTGTAAAGTGGTCAGCTACAATGGAAAAAACAGTATGGAGTTTCCTCAAAAAATTAAAAATAGACCATCCCTATCGTCCAGAAATTCCACTTCTGAAAATGTACGCATGCCTCGGAGATATTGCAGGTTTGGCTCCAGACCATTAATATAAAGCAAATATTGCAATAAAGCAAGTCAAATGAATTTTTTGGTTTCCAGTGCATATAAGTTATGTTTACACTATTCTGTAGTCTATTCAGTATAGCATAGATAGCATTATATCTAAAAAAACAGTACACATCATAATTTAAAAATGCTTTATTGCTAAAAAATGGTGACCATCATCTGAGCTTTCAGAGAGTTGTTATCACTGATCAAATATCACCATAACAAATATAATGACAATGAAAAAGGTTGAAATATTACATGAATTACCAAAAGGTGACACAGAAACCTGGAGTGACCAAATGCTGTTTGCTCAATGGTAACTATTAAACTTGCTCAACCCAGGATTGCTACAAAACTTTAATTTGTAAAAGACACATTATCTATAGAGTGCAACAAAGTAAGATGTTATAAAATGGAAGTATGCATGTATATCCAAAGGAAATGAAAACACAAACTCAAAAAGATATCTCTACTCCCAAGTTTACAGAAGCATTATTTATGAGAGGCAAGACATAGAAACAACCTAAGTGCCAATGGATGGATAAATGGACAAAGAAATTATAGAATATATATGCAATTGGAACATTACTCAGCCATATAAAAGGAAGGAAATTCTACAATTTGCAACAATATGGATGGACCTTGAAGGCATTATCATAAGTGAAATAAGTCAGACAAAGACAATACTGTATAATCTCACTAAAACGTGGAATCTAAAAACAGACAAGACCCAACTAAACTCAGAAAGAGAATGGATTTGTGGTTACCAGAGGTACTGGGTGGGGAGAGCAGGAATTAGAGAAAGGTGGTTAAAATGTACAAACTCTCACTTATATAAATAATGTAAAATATGATGACTACAGTTAACACTACTATATGATATACTGAAAAGCTGTTGAGAGTAAATTCTAAGAATTCTCAACATAAGGAAATTTTTTTTATTATATCTCATGAGATGATGGTTGTTAATTATACTTATTTTGATAATCATTTCACTATATATGTAAATCAAACAAGAGTAATATTAATATGTAATAACTTGTGAGAAATAAACATGTGCATGGCAGAACTGAAGCTATAAATAGTGCTGGAGCAGAGTCCTCTTGAATCAGTCTTTACTGCCTTGTTTGGTGGATGGTGGAACATTTCCTGGGAGGGGAGATATGGGGTAGCATCAGGGTGGGTGAGAGCTTAAGCATGAGAGATTTACGAACTTGTATGGAAACATACACTTAAACAATACTTAGGCTGCATTAGTCATCTTTGGAAATTAGAAAGTCTAAATTATTAACAATTTTAAAGTATGTTGTGTGACTTTTGTCCCAAACAGCAGAGATTTAAAATCTAATTAATTACACCATAGTAATGTGGGAAGGATTGAGATGTCTTAAAATCCCCAAATACTCTTCAGGTAGAAGCTAGAAGAGAGCAACAGAAAGGCTTTTTAATCTTATTTTTGTTACCACAAAGATCCCATGTTTGATTAAATTTGAAGTTATATTTGGTAACACTTATTTCCTTTTACACATGAGAGAAAATAATCCTCATGAACTGAAAAATACTGAAGCTATATTTTTAATAGTTAAGGTGAGTCTGTTAAAACAAAGGCATCCTTAAGCTAGGAGAATTAAGGCATAGAGCTGCAACTTCCAGAGAAAAATCTACCTTTTCATCAATAAACAGGATGAGTCCTTGCAATTCTTGAGTTTCTGATACAATGTATAAAAGTACAAAAGGTGTTTTTTCATGCAATTTAAAAATATGTTTTTCTCAACAATACATTTGACAAATAAATTATAATTAAGGATTTTATAGTTTAAAAAACATATGCCCAAATAATTGTAAGAAACTTGAAAAATTCCACCACCACAACAAAATATATTTCTCAGGGAAACAAATCCTCCCTAAACTCTGCTTTGAACCATTTGCTTTGTAGAAGCCATAAAGTCAATCTTATTTCCAGTCTGAATAATTGAACAAATTATATTTATTAATTGAATAAATGAGATTGACATTTCTTTATATCTTCTAACATTTTTCACATTAATCAAATAATGAATTTATTCTCCCTTAAATGTAGCTTCTAATATAACTCCTTATCTAGAATATTCAATCCAGACTTTCCTTTTTATCTTTCTGAACGATATCTATAAGGTACATTCTTACTTTGAAGTCACTCTACTTTTCTTTTTTTAATAATAATGTTGCTCAAAAAATTTTATCAAATTTTCTTACCACTTCAAATTCAAAGAGGTCTTTATAATTTCCAAAGATTCTAGCATTCTTGTATTTGTTTGCGCAGGCATATGTGTGTTTATGTACCTGCATGCGTTATTATGCATACATCAACAATACATGTAATACATACATATTATGTATGTTTTTTTTTAATTAAGGTTTATTTAATTTTGAGAGAGAGAGAGGAGACACACACACACACACACAGAGTACTAGTGGAGGAGGGGCAGAGAGAGAGAGGGAGACACAGAATCTGAAGCAGGCTCTACGCTCTGAGCTGTCAGCACAGAGCCTGACGCAGGGCTCAAACTCATGAAACATGATATCATGACCTGAACCAAAGTCGGAAGCTTAACCTACTGAGCTGTAAGTAAAGTATACAGCTTTACTTCCAAAGTCCCTATATGACAAGTAAAATCAATTCCTTAGCATCATTTTATAGATGAGCACATAGAACATACAAATATTAATTGTCCTGTAGCCTAAAAGAAAGTTCAAGGTCTGAAACTAGAACAGAATCTGTTGAGCTTCCAAACTCAGTGCCTACTATTATTTAATACAATTAATTATATGCATAGAAATGGATTTCCTCGTAAGTTATGTAAACGTGTAGATAATTCCTATGACTGAATATAGGGACTAGTATTGGAAAATCTGCCATGGTCCATTTCTAGAACACCTGTCATTGGCCTAAAATTCAGAATTGATTTAAATAGGTTTGTTCTCCCCAAAAATAAATAAACATTAAATAGGTTTGTTCTCATTTTATCAATTCAAAATGGATACTCTTAACTCATAATTCACAATGGATACTAGGAGGGAAAAATTATCATTTTAAAGCTGTTTTATAATGGGGAAAAATAGAACTCGGGCTTAGAAACCAAACTTCAGCAAACCAAACTTATTTATTATTTAAGGTACAGCTAAAAACAATAAAGTATTTATGAACATATCCTCTTATGCCCACTGCATTTGTGAGGAATTCAAATAGGAACTGCTCTTAGCATCCAGTGGGAGTCTGAGAGAGAATTCTAACTTTGTGAGCATAAAGGCATTTCTTTCAACAGAAGATAGAAGTCAAACTTCTATATTATAGGTCCAAATAAGTTTCAATTGGCCAGAATAAGGTGAAAGGGGGATTCCTGTGAGTTTAATTCACAAGAGAACTAAGGTTTCACAGAAAATATCTTGTTGGTACTACCTTTCTTGAAAGTATTCTAAATTGTCTGAGTCTACATTATGGTCAGGTAGGTAGGTCAGGTAACACGAATGAATGTAAATAAAAGCTTTCTAAGATGAGGATCAGATTCCCAAGAAATACTGGCGTATCTTCACTGGAATCAGAGTCATGGCTAAAAAGCAAAATCACACTATAACGTGTAAAGTGATTACTCTCCTGTGAGATGTGCATTTTCCCAACTTACATTAAAAAAATTCAAAAAAAAACAACAACAATGAACAAGATACTTTTAGGGTCTTACCTAGAACTAACATATATGAATTTTTAATTTTAGTGTATTGAAAAGAAAGGAAAAGGTGACTTTGAGCAATATTAAGAAAGAAAAATAGTATCATAATGCATATTGTTTATGTTTCTAAAAACCTGAGCTGAAACACATCTTAACTAAACATTTCTAGAAATGTAGAAACCCCATGAATAATCTGCTGGCTAGCAGACTCAGTCCCATCTAAAAGGCTAAAATGAACAAAGTTTTTACCACAGTTCTTAAATTATTTTGAATAACTTCAACTACTGAGGAGAATGTAAAGAAAGTTTTTATTCAAGAACACTCTAATGCTCCAGCTGTGCTGTAGGAAAAATGAAATTGAAGAATGTGATGTGCAATTTTGTTAATACATGAATATTTTTCAGAATAATTGACTCATTCAGGGAAAATAATAACAGCATTTTCTGTGATGGTCTTTAAGAAAATCAAATTTTAGCAAATTTAAAAGCCATTATTTAAAAAGAATATATGTAAAGAAATTCACTATTCATCTGCTTAATATTACTGTAGGGCTTTTTTTTAAAGAACAAGATTATATCTTGTTTTTCTAATATATATGTATATATATAATTATGTAATTTTTATTGATTTATAATATGCAAAAATGTTTCTTAAACAAAATTAGTTTGGTTTTTAAATGTGATAATAATTTTTTACATTTTCTTTCCCTTGTTTCTGACAAATATCTAGTGATTTGTGAGTTTCAGATGACAATACTCCTTTTCAAGTACCTGAAGGAGATAGTGAGGAAAGGGTTATTTTGTTGTTGTTGTTTGTTGTTGTTGTTTTTCTTCTTCTGTTTTAATTGATACTATGGGTACCTCTAAGGCAAGGATGGAATAAAACTAAAAATTACAAAATGTGGAGAAAGTTTAGGAAATACTGTTTTAGCCAAATAATGCAATATCTTTTACTGAAAGAGGCTAATATCACCTGGGCTCTCTACTTGATAGTAAACTCATTTGCAGAGAGAAGAGAGCTGCCCAAATTCCAACTGAGAGTTGATAATAGACCAGAGACCCAAACAAAATCAAGTTCCTTGGACTACTATCCAATTCCTTACTCTGTTGTATCATAAAATTTCAAAACTTAATTATTTCTAATTTAAATTGCATACAACCAAGTTTTAATCTGTGGTAGATTGCCTAATAAGAGTCAACACTAATGACATGTTTCTTCATTAATAATGCTAAACCTTTTGCTTTGAGCTATCCTTATGTATTAGTAGAAAATGCCAATGCCTATATAGTGGCTTACAAAGGGCTAAAGCCCCCTTCCCAAACACACTTCTGTTTATGACTTAAAAATATAACCAGATCTTACCAATAAAGCTCATGTTTTTAACACCATTATTGAAAATAGCTTATATAAATAAATAAATAAATAAATAAATAAATAAATAAATAAATTTATTGAAAATCATAGCTTATATGGGTACAGAATTTATGAATAATATCAATGGAGATGATATCTGTAGCCTCAGAAAGCAGAACTTTAAGAGTAATACATTACACAGGAAAGGTGAAAGGTAGATGATAAGAATACTTCTGGGAGTGCTTTGTCATATCAGCCTCTATCAGACATAGTCTTATATTAATAGTACAAGAACCACCAGCTAGATACTTTCGCACTTGTCTGTTATTAGTATTTGAATTTTCATACTTAAATATTAATTCATTTTAGGTAAACAAAGATATTTTCCTTTAGGAAAGGACCTTGTAAGAAATACCATTTGTCGGGGTGCCTGGGTGGCTCGGTCAGTTGAGCGTCTAACTTCAGCTCAGGTCATGATCTCGCAGTTCGTGGGTTCGAGCCCCGCGTCGGGCTCTGTGCTGACGGCTAGAAGCCTGGAGCCTGCTTCAGATTCTGTGTCTCCCTCTCTCTCTACCCTTCCCCGTTCATGCTCTGTCTCTCTTTGTCTCTCAAAAAGTGAATAAACATTAACAAAAATTAAAAAAAGAAATACCATTTGTCTAGCTGCATAAAGGTTTGAAATATCAAAAAAATAAAAAAAAAAAAAGGAGGACTTAATTCTGTTGAAGTAAGTCAGTTGAGGTAATGTCTGTCAGCCTGTAAGCTCAGAAAGATAGTCTTGCCCATGCTTTGTTCCCAGTGCTGTATTTTGGGTACATAGTGACTGATCAGTAAATATCTGTTGGGTAAACTAATATGTAACTAGTTTACAGGTAATTAACTCAGCATTAGGAACAGGAAATGGTTTTACTTTTCAGAAAGCAAAAAAAAAAAAAAAAAAAAAATCCCCTATTGTATCCCACCCAGACCCACTTCCATCTACTGAGTTATTAGTTTCTCAATATTAGGTTTTCAGCCATTCCTAAATAACAGTCCCACTGGGGTTCCTAAAACTATGTTCTGTTTCTATTTCAAAGCTTTAATTTTATTTTTTTTTAATTTTTTTTTTTCAACGTTTATTTATTTTTCGGACAGAGAGAGACAGAGCATGAACGGGGGAGGGGCAGAGAGAGAGGGAGACACAGAATCAGAAACAGCCTCCAGGCTCTGAGCCATCAGCCCAGAACCTGACGAAGGGCTCGAACTCACGGACCGCGAGATCGTGACCTGGCTGAAGTCGGACGCTCAACCGACTGCGCCACCCAGGCGCCCCTCAAAGCTTTAATTTTATACACATTGAAAATTCTTCTTGTAAGTTCCCCATAATACAAGCTAGAGCAGGAACAAGGTTACCTGCTCCATTCCTGGGCAAAATAAGGAAAAGGCAAAAGAAGCAGACCGTTATCATACTTGAATGTGAGTAGCATTTCTCTCCTTGGAAGTGTTTGCTGTACTCTATCTGATGCAATTTTTGTACTTGGTGTGGACTTGGCAGTAAGGGGAGGAAATTCAGAATTCTGAAAACAAAATGCTCACTTCTGAGCAAGCACCATGGTTAGTCACATCCCACTAGCCTCCTTTCAGACCTGCTGATCCCTGCTAGGTATCTCTCTTCAGATACTCTGCTCCCTGTTCTGAAAGCATGAGTATGCATCAACAGGTCTCCTGCCTGAGCAAAGAACAATTAAGGAATAAAACGATGGCCCCTCTGTTTCCCAGCTACTCTTCAGTCTTTAGACTTGCCTCCAGGAGGACAGGCATCTATCCTGAAACATCTCTCTGAAAGGCGCATGAAGAGAGAATAACTGACCACTGTAATCCTGCAAAAGGCGTATCTACTCTCCTTATTCTCTGAATGTCGGACTGAAGAGGAAGACTGGTCCCTGAGATGTTGAATTTCTATATGCCTTTGAAGAGAGAGACTGGCGCCAGCTGCTCCAGGTTTATTTTCTTTAAAATGTAAAACAAATGAAAACACATACTCTCAGTAGTAGCACTTTATCACAGTTACAGGACAAAAGCAATAATTCTTTTGAAAATTCCTGTTAGAAATTATTTAAAGAAGCACATTGATTAAGGTAGTACTTTGAACTGTGTCAAAAAGCTGAGTAAGGATTGCTTCTTCAGAAGTCCACAGGGTAAGCAAGAAAAAGGAGGAAAGCAATAATTGAGGGAGACTGGACTTTGGATGCATAGTGCAATATTGTATGAATGGACTTGATTTTAAGAACCAGCTGTGCATAATGTTAAGGTTTGGGATATTATTCAGAAAAGGCACTGGAGCATATTAAGTTGTAGAGACATTTTACCATGTCTGTTATCAAAACATAACACTTAAATAAGCATACAAGTTAGGACAGAGTGAAGGTAGTATCTTGCATAGGGAGATGCTGTAATATTCCACGAAAGAACTAACAAGGGTAATACAATCACAAAAAGACTGGAAATTAAAAGTAAAATGAAATAAACAGGATAAATTTTAGAGCAATATCAGATGCAAAGAACTTACTTCTACAAAGATGTGGTGGGCCAAAAGAGAAAAGGTTGTGTCCAAGATTCGTCTCAGAGAAGATCTAAAACATGTAATTATAACTAACTAGGATAAGAAAAAAGGTGGGTTTTTTTTAGTAAGTCCAGAATGGGAATTGGAATTCTTTACTTGTATTGGTCTAATATTTCTGAATATGGAATGCATGGTTTCTGGAGAAAAAAAAAAAGGTAACTTCATGCAAACTACCTCAAATTTATAGAAGCATTCCTACACCTACTTTGAGGTATAGTTTCTATAAAACAATGGAAGATTCATGGTTTGTCTTCATCTACTTTGAAAATGCAGGGTATACATCTTGATTATGTGTCCTTCAAAAAAATAACAACATAATTTCTTTGTCTCTGCTACAAGAGTTCAGAATTCAAAGGGAGATGCATCACCACAAGTAATGCAGGGAAAAGGATCTACCCTCTTAAACCACCTCTGGCAGAGCTATTTATGTAAACTGAAGTCTGACCTGCCATGCCTATTTATTAGTCTGCCAACTTTTTTATTGCAATTCATTGCCTCCCTTGTTCTTATGTTTTCATGTTAGAGTTCCCAGATGAATTTTTAATGGCATGACTTCAAAACACTAGGGAAGTAAATGATGTTTATATTTTGCTTGCAAAATCAGCACTTGAGAGAATCACTTGCTTACAAATTGACCCTGGTAAGTTCTTAAAAGCTTAACCTCATGTAAACTTTCAGATGTGAAAATTTGGACATATCCTTTAGATAACTCCAGCTACTTGTATGACAATGATGGGATAGAGGCAGAAAATAAACAGTAAAAAGGAATATTGGACCTATGGATTTGTTTCTTAGGAATTTCATCATGTTTGAGTGATGTAAGTCATTACTTCCTCAAATGTGCAAAACACATCCTTGCATTGAAAACTGGTGAAATCACAATTTCAGGTTTGGATATACAGGAAAAATTTACAATATTTACTATTTATTGCTTTACTATAATCTAGAATCTGTTGTTCAAACTGATTATGTCTTGAATTTTTCCAGGTTCATTTGCTGATGAAATCAGCATTTTGTGCGCCAACATTTCCTTGGCAGAAAGTAACACACCCTATCATTGAGGAAGTTATTGTTCCATTAAGGAAGTCAGGTATTAATCTGCTCAGAGTATGTGGTAATAAATGTAGGTCAAGAATATATAACATCAAGGGCTTAAGTGTCATACAGGTTAGTCATTAAAGACATCTGAATAAAGTTTTGGGAACCATCTTCAACAAAGTAATAGAGATGGTTTTACATTAAAAGATGAATATATGGGAAGAGGGGGTGAGATGAACATATGTATTGCTACTGCACATCTTCAATTAATAGTTGGTCCTATTGGACTTTTTTTTTTTTTTAATTTTTTTTTTCAACGTTTATTTATTTTTGGGACAGAGAGAGACAGAGCATGAACGGGGGAGGGGCAGAGAGAGAGGGAGACACAGAATCGGAAACAGGCTCCAGGCTCTGAGCCATCAGCCCAGAGCCTGACGCGGGGCTCGAACTCACGGACCGCGAGATCGTGACCTGGCTGAAGTCGGACGCTTAACCGACTGCGCCACCCAGGCGCCCCTGGACTTCTTACTCCTATTCATTAAAGGATGTATACAGTGATATACCAGCAGTTTTAATTTGCATTTCTTTGATTTCTAATGATAATTATCTTTTTAGAGCCATTTTTCTTTGTTGAATCATCTTCAAATCTTTTACTGTTTTTTAAATAAAACGTTTATTGAGACAAGTGTGTATTTATGTAGTTTAAAAAATAATACAAGGAAATCCTATGTAAACTTTATAATTTCATCCAGTAAAAACATTTTTTAAAACTGTAATATATCGCAAACAGTTTACTGGAATAGATACAGCCCACCAATCTTATTCAGATTTCACCAGATTTACTTCTGGTGAAACACTATGGTGTTTTATGTGTGTGCATTTATTTCTAAACAGATTTGTAACATGTAGGTTTCTGTATCCACCACTGTAGCCTAAATAGTGAACAATTGCATCAATGACTCCCTGTTGCCTTTTTATAACCAAACCCACCTTCCTCTCTCCTGTTCTACTTCCCTAAACCCTGGCAACCACTAATCTCTATTTCTAAATTTTTTTTCATCTCAAAAGTATTTTACAAATAAAACCATACAATGCTTAACCATTTAGGATTGGATTTTCTCATTTAGCAAAATTTCCTGAAGATTCATCTGTTTCCTTTGTATCAATGTTTCACTCTTTTATTGCTAAGTATTATTAAATTGCATGTTTTGCCAGTTCTTTTGTCATTTACCTGTTGAAGGACATCGGGACTGCCTTCCAGTTTGGGACTATTACAAATAGAGCTGCTATGAGCACTTGAATATAGGTTTTTGTGTGAACATAAGTTTTCAATTTCCTGGGATAAATGCCCACAAATGCAATTGCCTGTTTCTATGCAATGGCAAGTTTAATTTTGCAAGAAACTGCCAAAATTTTTCCAGAGTGGTTGTACAATTTTAAGCTCCGATCAGGAATGTCTGCATGATCAAATTCTTCCACATTCTTTCAAGCACTTAGTGTTGCCACTTTTTTTTTTTAATTTTAGCCACTTTGAGGGATGTGTGTGTAGTGATTATTTCATTGTGGTCATAATATACATTTTTCTGATAATAAGTGATATTGAACATCTTTTTGTATTCATTCACCATCTATATGTCCTCTTTACTGTTTATATCTTTAGCCCATTTTCTCATTGCATTGCTTTTTTTTTTTTTTTTGCTGTTAGGTTTTAAGACATTTTTATTGTATCAGTCTGAGTTCTTGAGAGAAACAAAAAGGATATATTGATATCTATAGAAAAAGATTTATTATGAGACATTGGTTCACACAGTTATGGAGGCTGAGAAGTCCCGTGATCCACTGTCCACAAACTGGAGGCCCAGGGAAGCAGGTGCTATGGTTCCAGTTCCAATCTGAATGCCAGAGAACCAGAAGAGCCAATGGTATGTCATCTAAGAACCAAGGACACCAATGTCCTGGGGAAGGAAAATGTCCTGACTCAAAGAAGAGAGCAAATTCATCCTTCCCCCACTTTTTTGTTCTATTCATGCCCTCAACCTATTAGTTGATGTCCCCACCTGCATTGGTGAGGCTGACCTCCTTTACTCAGGCTACAGATTTAAACATAAATTCGTCTCTTCTGGAAACACACTCGCTGACACACCCCGAAAACTGTCTCACCAGCTATAGGGGCATCCTCAGCCCAGTCAAGTTGACACCTAAAATTAACCATCACTTTTATCCTCTAGATACTAATTCTTTGTCAAATATATGGTATAAAATATTTTCTCCCACTCGTAGCTTGTCTTTACAGTCTCTAAATAGTCTTTCCCAGAGTAAAATTTTGTTGTTTTGACAAATGTTTTGATATCATAAGACTGCTATGATAAATCACCATAACTCTGGTGGCTTAAAACAACAGAAATGTATTCTCCCACATTTCTACAGGTCCAGGATTCAAAATCAAGGGTGTAAAGGCTGTACAAGAGACTCTCTCACATCTTCCAGCTTCTGGTGGTTCCAGGGGCCGGCCTTTGCATGTAGCTCATAACCTCATCTTGGCCTCTGTCTTCATACGGTCTTCTTTCTTTCTCCCCGTATGCCTCTTTTAAGGACACTTAACATTGGACGTAAGACCCACCTATACAAACCTAGGATGATCTTCACTTGATTCAATATCTTTAACCTAATTAAATCTGCAAATATGTACAGGTATGTATGTGTGTATTTTTTTTTTTCCAAATAAGATCACAGTTACAAGTTCAGGGAGGTGAGCATATGTTCTGGGGGGAACACCACTCAACTAAATACAGTGAAGTCCAATTTATCAAATTTGCATTTGATTCTTTTTTGTAACTTCTACTTATTTTTGAAAATTTTCTGTTTTTCATTTGTTTAAGAGAATTGTAATTTTTATTCAAGATTCTGTTTGTTTGATGGCTGCCAAAAATCCTGTTCAGAAAATCCTATCATATGATTTATCTCAGTGCTGGAATCAAACTTATCTCATTCAGGTTTGTTATTTTCTTGGTTCTTATTCGATTTTTTTTTATGCACCCTAGACATTTTGGGTATTATGTTAGGAGACCCTAGGTCTTATTTAAATCTTTTATTTTAGCAAATGCGCACCCTGATTAGCTTTAGCACATAGGTCTGGCCTATATTTGTGAGCTGTGGATCCAATGGCAGTTTAATTTTCGAAGCCTTTATGGTATTTTTGTGTGTGTTTGGTTTCCCTAGTGATGCTGGGTACACCCACTTCTCATGTTGCCTGAGGCACAGGAAACAGTTCCCCCTGGATTCTGGGTGTCTCATAGCCAAGTAGAAGACTCTCAAGCCTGAGGTAATAAAGAGGCTTCCCTGGTTGGGCAAAAGCTTCCTGGTTGGACACTTTTTGTACCTGTGTCCCTTGTTCATGATCCACATGTGCAATAATGTCTCTAGGCAGGTAAGGGGAGTTTTAGGTTCCTGGGACAGAAAGACCCAACAGTATCCCAAGTCCTGGCAGCCTGTTGTGGCTAAGTTGTTATATCTTCTGCTCTGTCACATCAGTATCTCTCTTGGGGGAATCTCAGGCATGGGTGGGGAGGGAGAAGGAGAACACTTCCTCTCATCACTTACTGTTGCCAAGATCTACTGATCGATCCCTACTATAGTCAACAGCAGGTGACTATCAGGCTCAACTATCATCAGAAAGATACATATTTGACCTAGGGGAGAGAAGTGCCTATCCGTGCTGCCTTCAGCTACTAAACTGGAGATGGGAATTGCTAGGTCTGGGTTTCCTGCTTTGGTTGGATGGGGGTATGTAAAACACCCTATTGCTGTGTTGTTGCTCCAGGTCTGACTCCTCCAACAAGTGTTTCTTCTAACCAGCTTCCACAGGCCTTCATCAGTTGCCTCTTGTGTTGGAGGATTTACAGTTGTGCTTAACAGGAGTAGGGAGAAACCGGTCTTCCTCATCATGTCTGGACTTAACAAGTCCCAGTTATATTTCAGAGCAATGAAAACTAGGAAACATCGATTTTATTTACATTCATTCCATTTTTAGAGTTTCACTTATTTCTGTCTTGCAGAATTTCCCTCTGTTTAAAGAACTTTCTTCAATATTTCCTGAGATTATACTACTGGAAGGAAATTCTCAGTTTTTATCTGAAATTTTAAAATTTTTGTCTTTTTTTTACTAGATATTTTCACTGGGTATAGCATTCACAGTTGACAGGGATTTTTTTTTTCTTTTGTCACTATAAAGCAGTCACTATCGTCCTACAGATTGCATGGTTTCAGAAGGAGTCTAATTCTCACCATTGTACCTCTTTATATAATAGGATTGTTTTCTTTATCTGCCTCTTTGGTTTCATTTTTATCACATTGAAGATGACATGTTTCAGTGTTTGTTTTTGTTTTGTTTTGTTTTTTTCTTTTTTTTTGTCTGTTATTACTATTTTTGGAAAAATCTCAGCTATTATTACCTCAAATATTTCTTCTGGTCTTTTTTCTCCTTGAGATTCCAGTTCCTTATAAGTTAGTCTACCTGATATTGTTCCACAGCTCTTCTCCCAAAAGTCTAGAACCTCTATTCTTCCATCTTTTTATTTTTCATTTTTATCTTATATTTATATTTGGATAATTTCTGCTGATCTGTCTTCAGAGTCACTTATTATTTCATTGGCTATGTGAGGTGTACTGATGAGCCCAGCAAAGACAGTTTTCACCTGTGTTACTTTTTATTTGTACCCAGTTTATTTTGCACATTGTCTACCTTTTTGGTTTAGGCCCTTAACATATTTAATATAGTTATTTTAAATTTTCTGTCAAATATTTTCAACATATGTGTCACAGGAGTGAGTTCCAATGGTTACTTTACCTTTTTGGAGTTTTGTTTTTCCTGGACTTTTCTCATGTCTCCTAACTTTTGTTGAAAGAAAGATAGGTATTTTATGTAGAACAGTAGAGGCTAAGGTAAATCATCTTTATGCACGGTATTAGTAGTTCTTTATCTCTGCTATGATTTCAGTTTTGGGTCCTCTGTTAATTTAACTGGAAACTGGGTTTGCCTGTTGTTACTAGGGACAACTTAAGTGTATTGCAGGTTACAAATCTTTCCACTGATACCTCCTTTTTATGGTATAAATTTGCATGCCAGAGGCTGTTTTCTTAAAGTCTGTTCACCTCTTTGTTTTGTTTTGCTTTTGTTTGTTTACTTTTTCATTGCACCTGAAAAGGAATAGGTCTCTTGAAGCTCTCTTCATTGTATTCCACAGTTATTCTATCCAATTCATATTATTCTGGAAGTAAAGATCAGTGCAGAGAACTATTCTCTGATGTTCTGACTTAGCCTCATCTTATGCAGGCACTGTGCGCCCAAGGACCTCATGAGTTGGGGCCCTTGCAATTACCCCTGCCCCTTCTCCATTTGTAATGGGGGGGTTTGGCACTTATCCAAGTCCCTGCCCAGGGACAAGAATTTTTCTCTCTCTTTTTCTCTTCCCTCAGCATCCAGGGGTTACTGAGTCCCCTGAGAGAACAATATTCATTTCTCTTTTACCTGGACACCAAGACTTGTTCAATAGAGAAGAAATATAAAATTCATCAAGCCAAATTTCAGCAGTTTAAGCTATTCCCCTGCTGTGGTTTCTGAGAATTCTCTCCAATTTTCCCTGTGAATGCCTGATCAGATTCACAGAGAAAAAGATACATAGTAAGAGGTGTGAACATTCCCCAAATCTGTAATCTCCAATGGATTTACACTTTCCTATAAACCACACCTGGCCTTTAATAATAATATGTGGCATTTCAGCTGAATTCTTACTGGCTTACTTGACATCCAGCCACACCTGCTCAATGTAAGGAAGTACTCCTGTCACTTCTCTCCTCTCACATGCCTGGCTGTCCCAGATCTGGGGTTAATTGGATGCCATGAGAATTCAGTTCTCTACTCTGTTCCAAAAACTCATTAATTTGCAGTGCATCTAGCCTTTTCCTTTTTTATATGGGTGAGAACAATGGTCTTTTCATCAAAGTTTTCTGAGCTAAGAATCAAAAGCTTTCCGTTTTTATTTTATACAGGTATTTACTTAATAACATAATGGACTTTAGTGAACCAGTCAACCCAAAACCAGCTCATTACAAACAACACTTCTCTAATAATGTGCTTTTCCCTATCACATGTCTGTCTCCTTTCAGATGAAAACACTATTTAAATTATATGTCTTTACCACTTTGTGACCCTCTCATTTTTAGTTTTAACACACACACATATATTTCAAATATATCTCTGATTTAACAGAATTTTGCTTTTGTTAATTATTTTCATTATTCTACTTAAGCAAACACTGGTTTCTTAGCTATTCATCTAAGATGGCTTGCTTCTATCTATGTTTTTAAAACTTCTACTCTACTCTCCAGCATTAAAAATGGTTTCAGGTATAAATGTAAAGAGACAGTTACCTTCAAAGGACGTCATTTAACCAATTTTCTGGTACACTGGTTGGGATATATGGATTATTTCACCTTGATGAGTCTCAAGTATTCAATTTCTTGGACTAGAACAAATTCAGAATATCATCAAGAATTTTTCCTATTCTATTTAATCAAAATAAATATTAATGATTAACAAAAAAACACATTCCAAAACAAGTTGCAAAAAGCTACAACAAAATTTGATGTTATTCACACTTGAAAATTGAATCTGTAAGAATGTAACTTTGACATCTGCTTTTTTAAAACCCTAAACAAGAAGATTTGTATGCATTTAAGTGTGATTCTTACAATACAGCTACATACTTTAGTAATGTATAAATAAGTTGCTTCTGAAGATATTTTTCTCATAGTTACATGAAAGCAAATATAATTTTTTGAAATAATTTTGCCTTTGGAAAATTTGGACAGAGTTTTACATTCAAGTTTACATACACACACATTCACAAACACACACACAATTTATTCTACCAGAAAGGTTTCAGTTCCAGTAAGTGCCCAATATTAAATCCTAAACAACATCAGAGAACTCTTATGTTCTCCTTTCTCTATGAGCTCTTAGACCAAGATGGCTTTTACAGACAGTGTTGCTGTTCTAGTATACAAAGAAAGGTTCAAGTAGCATTTGATCTAGTTGAAGTATTTTAAAGTTAGAGACTGTCATTCCACAAAGCTTGGTACCGCAAGTATTTGAAAACCATTTAAGTTATTTCTTAGATGACCTCCTATTTTTGAAATTCCAATACATCATCTATTGCATATTAAATATAAGCATACCACATATAAATGCAGAGAAAATTAGTAGAACCATGTGAAATGTATAAATGACTGGTGCTGTCAGTTTTTATACTGTGCTATATTTTTATATACTGTATTATATAAATATACACATACATATATATACACATATATGTATACACACATATATACATATATGTGTATATATCTGTATGTATATGTGTGTGTATATATATATGCATATATATGTGCGTATATATATACATATATATATACATATATATACACACACATATATATACGCATATATATATACATGTACATATATATACATATACATATACATATACATATACATATACATATATATATACAGTCTAAAAAAACACCACTTACTGAGATTTTATTCTGAATCGTACACCATGTTACCTTTAAGCACACACTTTCTCTAATGTTTAAATAAAGCCCAAATAAATAAAATTGGCAAGGCATAAGGCACTCACTCTTTAGCAAACACTAGGTAATGCCAATGTAACCTAAATCTGTGATTTGCAATAAGGGAGTGGTTGACATTCCAAGCACGTGCTAATGTGTAACAAAATTAGACTGGAAATATATTAACATTGGAGAAGTGTCAAATCTCTGAAATAAATTCACTCCAACTTGGTGGAACCTGCAACTCCAGCAGGGAAAAAGGAGCTCCTCCTGTGCTGTATTATGCCTAACAAAATAAAGAAGGTTCCTTTAGTAAACCGTGAGTTCTTAGAAATCAGAAAGCAAACTATGCTGGCAAAATAATTGCATTCCTCTCCTGGCCATTGTGGAGATGGCAAAATATTGATGAAACAGAGGTGGCAAAACAGACATCACTGGATGATTTTGCATGTTTCTGAAAAAGGATGATTGGTTCAGAATTGGTGAATATTTATGAACCTTAGTTTCTCATCATCGCTTTAGAGGTACTTTCTGCAAAGATTTATCTAAATATTACAAAAATCACAGTCATTTGTATGAACAAAAAGCTTCCTCAGGAGAAACCACAGGGATGTTTAGGTTGGGGAAGCAAGCCATTAACCTTACCTACCGTCAACTTTCAAATGGTTGACAAAATCATGGAGTGGAGATATGTTTAATTAGATGAATATCTTTGATGACAGGTTCCAACTATTATTTTAAAATATCCTAAAATATATGCATCCATTTGAATATTTTAATAAATGGAAACAAATTAACAAAATGACATTCTCATCCCCAAAACAACCCCTGCCTATTAATTTCGAATCCAATTAGTCATGAGTTCCTATTGGTATACAAAACCGACCTCTACTTCTCATACTGTCATGGCCTTTAGTTACCAAAAATCTCAGTAATTTCCACAAGAATCAATGCCAACATTCTTTCATTACATAAGTTACACCGACAGCATAGAAAGACATGTCCTAATACACACACACATACACACACAATTTGTTCAAACTGTGGTTGAAAATATAAAAATATTAAAACATCCACTGTACTCACAGCAAAGCCCAAAATAATTTGCATGTAAAGACAGTTTAGGTTTTGGTACATCTTACATTCTAGGAACCTCACCGCTTCCTTAATTGTAATTTCTGTTTTAGTCTAAGTGATTTATTTTCATTCCTCTCTCCCTCTCTCTCTCTCTCTCTCTCTCTCTATATATATATATGTATATATACACACACACACATATATACATATATGCTATTTCTCACATTTCTGTTTTGCTTCCTCTGCCTTAAACAATCCATATTTCTTCTTTCTCACAATTCTTTACTAAATTCTGTGATAAACACTGGGGAATGTGTTTTGGACTTTGTGTCCTCAGGGAACATTATTTATTATAAACATTATTTATTACAATCTCCTCACTTGTCTGATTATTCTACTAGACCATGAGGAACTACAATTCTTGGTGATTAGTACAGTGCCTGGCACAAAACAGCCAATGCATCCATGTTTGCTAAAAGCAGTAATTTGGAAAATATCTCAGCTTTGATTCCCACAGTTTATAAGAAGAGAAGATCTGAAATCAGACTCTCCAGATCCAGTCCCCCGCTCTGTTACTTATTAGCTGTGCAGCTTTAAGAAAGTTACATAACTTCTTTAAGTCTCAATTGCTTAATCTATAAAATGGAGTACTAAGAAATTCTAACTTGCCTAGTGGCTAAGAGAATTTAGTAAGATCAGAGTTAATAAAGTGCCACTTGGTAGTATTATCATTTGTTTTCAAGAAGGATAAATAATAGCAGGGAATATATTTTGTAACATGAATGACAATTTCTTTTTAATTACCTGAAAGGTAAACTGGACATAGAAATCACATATGTGAGGTACATTTTATGAAGAAAACTGAAAATAAGCTCATCTATCAGCCATTCAAATCTGGAAGCCTAACTGTCATATATTCAAGAATGAAAGGCAACTCCTTCTATTTTTGAAAGCCACAAATGAATAAACTCGCTCTCTACAAAGGTAATTTTAAGTATTATCTACTTCCTTTTTTAAATTTATTTATTTTGAGAGAAAGAGCAAGAAAGGGAAATAGAATCCCAAGCAGGGTCCACAATGTTAGTGCAGGGTCCCACATGGGGCTGGAACTCATGAACCGTGAGATCATGACATGAGCTAAAAGTCAAGAGTCAGACGTTCAACCAACTGAGCCACCCAGGCACCCCAGTATCATCTATTTCTTAAAATCTCTCCCTCACATTATAATATATACCACACACATGCACACACACCACATTATCCAGTAGTTTTCACAGTGCTATAGAAATAATTGATTCTCAACATTAACACAATGGTAAATTTCTCTCTTCGTTTTCAAATGGCTTTCAAGCTTAATTCAGTGGAGAAAAAGACTGACCAACTACTAAGTGATCATGGTAGAGTCTTCCTCATCACTTTAAATGAACTTGACCCACCCACACAAAGGCACTGCTTGAAGAGAACTAAAAACCAGTAATAAAAATGAATCTGCTAAATCTGTATTTAAAAAAAATTAACATTTATTTATTTTTGAGAGACAGAGAGAGACAGAATGTGAGCAGGGGAGGGGCAGAACAAGAGGGAGACACAGAATCCAAAGCAGGCTCCAGGCTCTGAGCTGTCAGCACAGAGCCCAACGCAGGGCTTGAACCCACAGACTGTAACATCATGACCTGAGCCAAAGTCAAATGCCCAACCAACTGAGCCACCCAGGCACCCCTGCTAAATCTGTATTTTATTTGACTCTTATCAAGGATTTCCTGAACCAAACAGGCTCCTGTATTCATTCTCCTGCTTATACTGACAAGACAGTTTCTTCCTACTCTCTTCAACATGTCATAGAAATAATTTGGGTCAGACATGCTCTCTCTTTGTGACACTAGCACCCGTTCCAATACTCGAGGTACTCAGTTGAGTACTGATTTACTCATTTATTCATCAAGGAGTGTAGAATAAATTACCAAGAAATTACTGCAACCATGAGCTTTTTTTTTTTTTTACATTGAGAATGTCATTTCCCACAAGTCTCCTTGCTACAATTTTTTGCTGTCTGCAATTCACTGTTGCTCATAATATAGCAAGAACCAACTTTCAAAATTTGTAATTCCAGTTATGTCACATCTCATTTAAAATATTTCAGTGCCTGCATCACTCAGAATCAAATGCAAACTCTTAGGCTGACATAGAAATCCCCCTTTTGTTTTCAACTCTGGCTTGCTCTTCTCTTTTATTACCCTTTCACAGAATGTTGTTTTTTGTTTTTGTTTTTTTTTTCACCTAGCTAATGTCTTCACAAATGTTGTCACTAAATGCAATCATCACTTCTAGCAAAATTTCTAGAGCCTTAAAATTTCATTCAACTGCCCCTCTTTGAAGCTCCAAAATATCACAAATCATATTATAATTATAATTTTACTTAATGTCTCCAACATTCAATTTGAGTTTCTTAAGGGCAGAGATTACATATCCATATTTCATACCTAGTTCTGAGTACTGCATACTGCAAGTAATGAGTGATCAATGTTTGTATAATAATTTAGTTTTTACAAAATATTCATATAGATATTAATTAACTTTATTGTCTAATAGATAATTGTCTAATAAATATTTTCTAGTAAATAATAAATATTGTCTAATAAATATTGTCTAATAAACAATTAACTTTATTGTCTAATAAAGACAATTTCAGGGGGTGTAGTATAATAGATGTTTCTCCTTCCAGTTTTCACCAAAAAAAAGAAAAAAAAAAAAAAAAAAGAAAGACCTGTAACTTGCTCTTGAATTTCTGGACTTAAAATTTGATAAAATTTCTATTCAATTTTATCATATAAAATCAATCCAAGGCTGAGTTCCCCTAATAAATAATTTCCATTCCAGTGTCATGGCTTTGACAGGTAAGTTACTTCAGACAAACATCCATTATTCAAATATTAATTCAAATACATAATGTATATGCAAAGAATCAGAAAAAGAGTCACCAAAGATATACAGATCTGTTCAAAGTCCTATATATGGGCACAGCAGTATCTCAGTTACTTATATCAAGTAGTTTCCAATTGAAAATTGCGTTCTGCTGCTTGAATAAGTTAAATGTGTTTTAAAGTGACTTGTGATGTGCATCGCTAATATTAATCTGCCACTTTACTTACTTTTTCACTTTTTACATTTTGTTTTGATCAGAACATTTTCTATCAAAGCTCAGTCTTTATGCTGATTTTAAACTCCCTCATATAAATAGCAGGCACTGTAATAAAAGGTCACCACCCACCCTAGTGATTTAATCAGTATAAAGTGAAGGAAACACATTCTTCAAAGATCCCACAGGCATGTCCTCTTGTTTCCTTTACATTTTCATATTCACTACTGACCTCGACTTTGCATTCTTAAAGTCTATTAACCCTAGACAATAAGCAGTGAAACACTGTTTCTATGGGGACTTTTAGACAGCTAGTCCACAGACTGAACTAAATTATCTGGACATTTTCTTCATCTCTGAAATAAATTGCTTTTAACAGATTAACTCCAAGGGTCTTTCCAGCTCTAATATTACGCTATGTTGAGGTGGGGCATAGATTTTCATATTGAGAAATAAATACTTAGGACTTAACTATTTTATAGTTAAACCATAAAGTTGGGCATGGCAAACAAAGTGTAATAGCCCTATTTTCAGGCTATATTCATAAAGTATGAAGAAAAAAAGGTTAGCCTCCTCTATAGAGTTTTATGGTCAGTGCTGGTTTTCATACTTCAAATGATACCACCACTCCCTGCTTCCGCTTCAAGTTGATTTTCATCATGAAGAGAGGAGTGGGAAGTGGTCTTCTACCGGATGCCAAATAAATTTTATCAAAATCAAATGCTTATTCAGTTCCCTGATTCTCATTTGGATTCCAAATTCTTTGTCCTGTAGTTTGTATGACAACAATGGATTTGATGCCCTAAATGCATCAATTTTCTTCAGCATGAAACTGGTTTGCCATGTATCAATTTGGGCCTCTGTTTCACGTTTGGAGCATGCATTTTCTCTTCATTTCTCACATTTTTTCTTTCAGTTTTAGTCAATCTACAGTCTTTCCTATGCCAGATTATACAGGTATTTTTTCATTACAACTCATGCTGTTCAGTGCTCCATGTTCATGAGGGGCATCTTTTCTCTTGATGGTAGTTTCTTCCAAGACATTGCCAATTTCAAGTTTCTCATTTATTGCATCAGTTTCTCTTCATGTATTTAACTCCTGGAGTTTCTGCTCACTCTGCTTCATTTGATATGTTAGCGTCACAATCATTACTTCTCAACCTCCCCGGGTTCTAACCAAGGAAAAAAGTAGCATCCATAGGGTAACTATAGGGAAAGAAGGATACCAAGGTGTTGCTTTTATTAAATGAGATCCAGTAATTGTCAAAGTAAAGGATCTTGAGTAAGACAGATTGCAGAAAAATTTATTATTTTACATTACTTTTATAGTATTTATTTACTGCTACATATTTCATCCAGCTTCTTATAGTACAAAAGGTTTGACTTCTAGAAGTGTCCTTAGTTCAGAGAAAATGAAACAGAGAGAAAGCCAGTTAGTGCATTCCTAACACAGTATGCCTTTCCCTCTTAAAGATGTCTAATGAGGGGCACCTGGGTGGCTCAGTTGGTTGAGACTCTGACTCTCCATTTTAGCTCAGGTCATGATCCCAGAGGCATGGGATCAACCCTGGCATCAGGCTCAGTGCTGAGCATGGAATCTGCTTAAGATTCTCTCTCTTTCAGGGCTCCTGGGTGGCTCAATCAGTTAAATGTCCAAAACTTGATTGCAGCTCACGTCATGATCTCATGGTTTGTGAGATCGAGCCCCCTCACTGGGCTCTATGCTGACACTGCGGAGCCTGCTTGGGATTTCTCTCACCTTCTCTCTCTGCCCCTCCACTGCATATGCGCTCTCACTCTCTCTCTCTTTTTAACTAAATAAATAGTTTAAAAAAGATTTGGGGCACCTGGGTGGCTCAGTCCATTAAGTGTCCGACTTCAGCTCAGGTCATGATCCCGTGGCCAGGGAGCTCAAGCCCCGTGTTGGGCTTTGTGCTGACAGCTCAGAGCGCAGAGTCTACTTCAGATTCTGTGTTTCCCTTTCTCTCTGTTCCTCCGCCACTCATGCTCTATCTCTGTCTCTCAAAAATAAATAAAAATGTTAAAAAAAAATTTAAAAAAAGATTCTCTCTCTCTCTCTGCCCCTCTCTCTCCCTCTCCATCTCTCTCTCTCTCTCTCTCTCTCTCTCTAACACACACACACACACACACACACACACACACGTGATTGTGTATATAATTTTATATTTAAATTTAGATTAATTTAAAAAAATTAATTTTTATAATCTTATTTTTTTTAATTTTAAATAATTTTAACATTTTAATTTTATTTTTTTTATATATATGAAATTTATTGACAAATTGGTTTCCATACAACACCCAGTGCTCATCCCAAAAGGTGCCCTCCTCAATACCCATCACCCACCCTCCCCTCCCTCCCACCCCCCATCAACCCTCAGTTTGTTCTCAGTTTTTAACAGTCTCTTATGCTTTGGCTCTCTCCCACTCTAACCTCTTTTTTTTTTTTTTCCTTCCCCTCCCCCATGGGTTCCTGTTGAGTTTCTCAGGATCCACATAAGAGTGAAACCATATGGTATCTGTCTTTCTCTGTATGGCTTATTTCACTTAGCATTACACTCTCCAGTTCCATCCACGTTGCTACAAAAGGCCATATTTCATTTTTTCTCATTGCCACGTAGTATTCCATTGTGTATATAAACCACAATTTCTTTATCCATTCATCAGTTGATGGACATTTAGGCTCTTTCCATAATTTGGCTATTGTTGAGAGTGCTGCTATGAACATTGGGGTACAAGTGCCCCTATGCATCAGTACTCCTGTATCCCTTGAGTAAATTCCTAGCAGTGCTATTGCTGGGTCATAGGGTAGGTCTATTTTTAATTTTCTGAGGAACCTCCACACTGCTTTCCAGAGCGGCTGCACCAATTTGCATCCCCACCAACAGTGCAAGAGGGTTCCCGTTTCTCCACATCCTCTCCAGCATCTATAGTCTCCTGATTTGTTCATTTTGGCCACTCTGACTGGCGTGAGGTGATACCTGAGTGTGGTTTTGATTTGTATTTCCCTGATAAGGAGCGACGTTGAACAACTTTTCATGTGCCTGTTGGCCATCTGGATGTCTTCTTTAGAGAAGTGTCTATTCATGTTTTCTGCCCATTTCTTCACTGGGTTATTTGTTTTTCGGGTGTGGAGTTTGGTGAGCTCTTTATAGATTTTAGATACTAGCCCTTTGTCCGATATGTCATTTGCAAATATCGTTTCCCATTCCGTTGGTTGCCTTTTAGTTTTGTTGGTTGTTTCCTTTGCTGTGCAGAAGCTTTTTATCTTCATAAGGTCCCAGGAATTCACTTTTGCTTTTAATTCCCTTGCCTTTGGGGATGTGTCGAGGAAGAGATTGCTACGGCTGAGGTCAGAGAGGTCTTTTCCTGCTTTCTCCTCTAAGGTTCTGATGGTTTCCTGTCTCACATTTAGGTCCTTTATCCATTTTGAGTTTATTTTTGTAAATGGTGTGAGAAAGTGGTCTAGTTTCAACCTTCTGCATGTTGCTGTCCAGTTCTCCCAGCACCATTTGTTAAAGAGGCTGTCTTTTTTCCATTGGATGTTCTTTCCTGCTTTGTCAAAGATGAGTTGGCCATACGTTTGTGGGTCGAGTTCTGGGGTTTCTATTCTATTCCATTGGTCTGTGTGTCTGTTTTTGTGCCAATACCATGCTGTCTTGATGATGACAGCTTTGTAGTAGAGGCTAAAGTCTGGGATTGTGATGCCTCCTGCTTTGGTCTTCTTCTTCAAAATTCCTTTGCTATTCGGGGCCTTTTGTGGTTCCATATGAATTTTAGGATTGCTTGTTCCAGTTTTGAGAAGAATGCTGGTGCAATTTTGATTGGGATTGCACTGAATGTGTAGATAGCTTTGGGTAGTATTGACATTTTGACAATATTTATTTTTCCAATCCATGAGCAGGGAATGTCTTTCCATTTCTTTAAATCTTCTTCAATTACCTTCATAAGCTTTCTATAGTTTTCAGCATACAGATCCTTTACATCTTTGGTTAGATTTATTCCTAGGTATTTTATGCTTCTTGGTGCAATTGTGAATGGGATCAGTTTCTTTATTTGTCTTTCTGTTGCTTCATTGTTAGTGTATAAGAATGCAACTGATTTCTGGACATTGATTTTGTATCCTGCAACTTTGCTGAATTCATGTATCAGTTCTAGCAGACTTTTGGTGGAGTCTATCGGATTTTCCATGTATAATATCATGTCATCTGCAAAAAGCGAAAGCTTGACTTCATCTTTGCCAATTTTGATGCCTTTGATTTCCTTTTGTTGTCTGATTGCTGATGCTAGAACTTCCAGCACTATGTTAAACAACAGCGGTGAGAGTGGGCATCCCTGTCGTGTTCCTGATCTCAGGGCAAAAGCTCTCAGTTTTTCCCCGTTGAGGATGATGTTAGCTGTGGGCTTTTCATAAATGGCTTTTATGATCTTTAAGTATGTTCCTTCTATCCCGACTTTCTCAAGGGTTTTTATTAAGAAAGGGTGCTGGATTTTGTCAAAGGCCTTTTCTGCATCGATTGACAGGATCATGTGGTTCTTCTCTTTTTTTTTTGTTAATGTGATGTATCACGTTGACTGATTTGCGAATGTTGAACCAGCCCTGCATCCCAGGAATGAATCCCACTTGATCATGGTGAATAATTCTTTTTATATGCTGTTGAATTCGATTTGCTAGTATCTTATTGAGAATTTTTGCATCCATATTCATCAGGGATATTGGCCTGTAGTTCTCTTTTTTTACTGGGTCTCTGTCTGGTTTAGGAATCAAAGTAATACTGGCTTCATAGAATGAGTCTGGAAGTTTTCCTTCCCTTTCTATTTCTTGGAATAGCTTGAGAAGGATAGGTATTATCTCTGCTTTAAACATCTGGTAGAACTCCCCTGGGAAGCCATCTGGTCCTGGACTCTTATTTGTTGGGAGATTTTTGATAACCGATTCAATTTCTTCGCTGGTTATGGGTCTGTTCAAGCTTTCTCTTTCCTCCTGATTGAGTTTTGGAAGAGTGTGGGTGTTCAGGAATGTGTCCATTTCTTCCAGGTTGTCCAATTTGTTGGCATATAATTTTTCATAGTATTCCCTGATAATTGTTTGTATCTCTGAGGGACTGGTTGTAATAATTCCATTTTCATTCATGATTTTATCTATTTGGGTCATCTCCCTTTTCTTTTTGAGAAGCCTGGCTAGAGGTTTGTCAATTTTGTTTATTTTTTCAAAAAACCAACTCTTGGTTTCGTTGATCTGCTCTACAGTTTTTTTAGATTCTATATTGTTTATTTCTGCTCTGATCTTTATTATTTCTCTTCTTCTGCTGGGTTTAGGCTGCCTTTGCTGTTCTGCTTCTATTTCCTTTAGGTGTGCTGTTAGATTTTGTATTTGGGATTTTTCTTGTTTCTTGAGATAGGCCTGGATTGCAATGTACTTTCCTCTCAGGACTGCCTTCGCTGCTTCCCAAAGCGTTTGGATTGTTGTATTTTCATTTTCGTTTGTTTCCATATATTTTTTAATTTCTTCTTTAATTGCCTGGTTGACCCACTCATTCGTTAGTAGGGTGTTCTTTAACCTCCATGCTTTTGGAGGTTTTCCAGACTTTTTCCTGTGGTTGATTTCAAGCTTCATAGCATTGTGGTCTGAAAGTATGCATGGTATAATTTCAATTCTTGTAAACTTATGAAGGGCTGTTTTGTGACCCAGTATATGATCTATCTTGGAGAATGTTCCATGTGCACTCGAGAAGAAAGTATATTCTGTTGCTTTGGGATGCAGAGTTCTAAATATATCTGTCAAGTCCATCTGATCCAATGTCTCATTCAGGGCCCTTGTTTCTTTATTGACCGTGTGTCTAGATGATCTATCCATTTCTGTAAGTGGGGTGTTAAAGTCCCCTGCAATTACCACATTCTTATCAATAAGGTTGCTTCTGTTTATGAGTAATTGTTTTATATACTTGGGGGCTCCGGTATTCGGCGCATAGACATTTATAATTGTTAGCTCTTCCTGATGGATAGACCCTGTAACTATTATATAATGTCCTTCTTCATCTCTTGTTACAGCCTTTAATTTAAAGTCTAGTTTGTCTGATATAAGTATGGCTACTCCAGCTTTCTTTTGGCTTCCAGTAGCATGATAAATAGTTCTCCATCCCCTCACTCTGAATCTAAAGGTGTCCTCAGGTCTAAAATGAGTCTCTTGTAGACAGCAAATAGATGGGTCTTGTTTTTTTATCCATTCTGATACCCTATGTCTTTTGGTTGGGGCATTTAATCCATTTACATTCAGTGTTATTATAGAAAGATACGGGTTTAGAGTCATTGTGATGTCTGTATGTTTTATGCTTGTAGTGATGTCTCTGGTACTTTGTCTCACAGGGTCCCCCTTAGGATCTCTTGTAGGGCTGGTTTAGTGGTGACAAATTCCTTCAGTTTTTGTTTGTTTGGGAAGACCTTTATCTCTCCTTCTATTCTAAATGACAGACTTGCTGGATAAAGGATTCTCGGCTGCATATTTTTGCTGTCTAGCACCCTGAAAATCTCGTGCCAATTCTTTCTGGCCTGCCAAGTTTCAAAAGAGAGATCAGTCACGAGTCTTATAGGTCTCCCTTTATATGTGAGGGCACGTTTACCCCTTGCCGCTTTCAGAATTTTCTCTTTATCCTTGTATTTTGCCAGTTTCACTATGATATGTCGTGCAGAAGATCGATTCAAGTTACGTCTGAAGGGAGTTCTCTGTGCCTCTTGGATTTCAATGCCTTTTTCCTTCCCCAGTTCAGGGAAGTTCTCAGCTATTATTTCTTCAAGTACCCCTTCAGCACCTTTCCCTCTCTCTTCCTCCTCTGGGATACCAATTATGCGTATGTTATTTCTTTTTAGTGTATCACTTAGTTCTCTAATTTTCCCCTCATACTCCTGGATTTTTTTATCTCTCTTTTTCTCAGCTTCCTCTTTTTCCATAACTTTATCTTCTAGTTCACCTATTCTCTCCTCTGCCTCTTCCATCCGAGCTGTGGTGGTTTCCATTTTGTTTTGCATTTCATTTAAAGCATTTTTCAGCTCCTCGTGACTGTTCCTTAGTCCCTTGATCTCTGTAGCAAGAGATTCTCTGCTGTCCTGTATACTGTTTTCCAGCCCAGAGATTAATTTTATGACTATTATTCTAAATTCACTTTCTGTTATATTATTTAAATCCTTTTTGATCAGCTCATTAGCTGTTGTTATTTCCTGGAGATTCTTCTGAGGGGAATTCTTCCGCTTGGTCATTTTGGATAGTCCCTGGTGTGGTGAGGGCCTGCAGGGCACTTCCCCTGTGCTGTGGTGTATAACTGGAGTTGGTGGGCGGGGCCGCAGTCAGTCCTGATGTCTGCCCCCAGCCCACCACTGGGGCCACAGTCAGACTGGTGTGTGCCTTCTCTTCCCCTCTCCTAGGGGCGGGATTCCCTGTGGGGTGGCGTGGCCCCTCTGGGCTACTTGCACACTGACAGGCTTGTGATGCTGGGGATCTGGCATATTAGCTGGGGTGGGTAGGCAAGGTGCACGGCGGCAGGGGGGGCAGGCTTAGCTCGCTTCTCCTTAGGTGATCCACTTCAGGAGGGGCCCTGTGGCAGCAGGAGGGAGTCAGATCCGCTGCCGGAGGTTTGGCTCCGCAGAAGCACAGAGTTGGGTGTTTGCGCGGAGCGAGCAATTTCCCTGGCAGGAACCGGTTCCCTTTGGGATTTTGGCTGGGGGATGGGAGGGGGAGATGGCGCTGGCGAGCGCCTTTGTTCCCCACCAAACTGAGCTCTGTCGTCTGGGGGCTCAGCAGCTCTCCCTCCCTTTGTCCTCCAGCCTTCCCGCTTTCTGAGCAGAGCTGTTAACTTATGACCTCCCAGACGCTAAGTCCCGCTTGCTGTTGGAACACAGTCCGTCAGGCCCCTCCGCTTTTGCCAGCCAGACTCAGACACTCTGCTTGGCCGGCGAGCCGCCCCTCCGCCCCGGCTCCCTCCTGCCCGTCTGTGGAGCGCGCACCGCCTCGCCGCCCTTCCTACCCTCTTCCGTGGGCCTCTCGTCTGCGCTTGGGTCTGGCGACTCCATTCTGCTAATCCTCTGGCTGTTTTCTGGGTTATTTAGGCAGGTGTAGGTGGAATCTAAGTGATCAGCAGGACGCGCGGTGAGCCCAGCGTCCTCCTACGCCGCCATCTTCCCTCCAATCCCCAACATTTTAATTTTAAATCAATTAAAAAATATGTCCAATGAAAGCCAGTTTTACTAAACTTTAGATAGGTTTCTTTGTGACTATAGGCCTTCTTTTTCTTAAAACATTTAACATGTTTTCTCTGTCTCTTTGAGATGCAGATTTTCTCCCAGAGTCCTGCCTGTTTTCCAGGCATTTCCAGGAATGTCTTCCTCAAGAATCTGATAATCACCCCTTTGAAATGTAATTATCAAGAATAATAGAACCCCTACCTTTCAGTCTCTGTAAGAGGATAGGTAGGAGTCTAACTTTGATAAGCTTCAATTAGCAAACACAGACGTCATAATCACACTGATCACTTTCCTCCTAATGTCCTAGAATACTTTCCCACTAGCTCAGTCCAGTGCATAAAATTTTTCCTGCCTTTTATTTCAATGGAGGTTAGTTCAATCTCTCTCCAATATTGCAATGCCCTTTATCCCTATGTAATGGTCCAGTACAATTTCTCTTTGACAGTATTAACCCTTCTTTGGGAAGAAGCCAATAAAAGAATGGAAGGGAAAAACTGGAAGGATTCAATAAATTTCCACTCTAACCCCTATGGGAGAAAGGAAGAACACATAAATGTTTATAAAAGCAGTAGAAACAGAATGATCTTTCATCCCCTCCACTCTCAACAGCTCTGTTCATACTTTATTTTCCTTGAGTAGAATACAATGAATGCCCTAACATACATGAACAAGAGCATGGTGAGAGAACTAAAAACCATGACTTCTATAAATTGTTGAAACTTTTATTGGGGCCGGGGAGGAGATTCACCAGGGTGCATGCTTGCAAACATCAAATATTTAAAGGGTTTGGAAAGGGGAAAGTTATAGGGAAAAGGGATTCAGACTTCTTTTACTGGTCTCAGAAAACAGTACCAAGACTAATGTATACAAGTTAAAATGAAAAATGTTTCAGTTCAACATAAAAAGAACTTTCCAAAACCTTGAAATAGTCTGAGATGGGATACACTCAGCAAACCTGGAAGGTGGTGAGTACACTGTCAAGAGATATAAGACACAGTGGTTTTAGGAAGTCTAGATTGAAATACTGAAGAGAAATTTCAAACACCGCAGGGATGCGTGGGAAACCAAAGGTGTAAATTTTCTTCTAGCTTTGAAAATCTCCCTCTTTTTTAACTCAAAACATAGGGAATTTTTTAATTTAAAATATGGAGAATAAACTCATGTGAGGTTGACAAGAAGAACACAGTATTAGGGTGCCCAGCTGACTCAGCAGAGCACACAACTCTTGATCTCAGGATTGTAAGTTGGATCCCCATGCTGGGGGTAGAGATTGCTTAAAATTTTTAAAATGAAAAATGAAAAAAAAAACTGTATCAAATAAAAACATTAAATGGTTTAAACACACACACACATGCACACACACAAACACACACACACACACACACACACACACACACACACACACAGTTTCCCTTACTAGTTTTTCTGAAGACACTTACTAGGAATAAGGAAAAAATACACAACTACTATGAACATAAAACCAGAGAGCCACATTACTGTGCATCCTCTGTTAGCAACCAATAGTCCCCGCAAGGATGAGAGAAACATTTTGTTATCACTGCATCCTTTATGGTCATTATTAGCCTTTAAAGCTGCAAGTGCTGCATTTCAAAATTCTTTTCTTCACTTTGCTTTCTTAACTGCATCTTTCACCTCCAAGCTAGATTAAGCTATCTATCACAGGAAACATAAAGTAGACCAATGACCTTAAGAAATTCAGAAATGGTGGGATCTTTGATTTTCAAAATAGATTAAAAATAGGATGATTTCAGATGTCCCTGTCGAATGACTCCTCTGGGAAGATCAGTCTGTGACTATTAGTGTGAATTGTCCACTATGCTGGGCTGCTAAAAGACTGTCAATTGCCATGCAGAGTATGCTTTACAGAAACCTTCTCTGAAATGTGTAATAGCTTTAGCAGCTGGATAGAAATTACCACATACTTCCTGGTCACCAAATAGAAGAGTCAGCTACCACAGTGATATGAAATGAAGGCTCACAGCAAGGTTATAAATCCAAACCAATTTCTAATATTCATAAGATTTCCTAAGATTCACAGGTATAGACTCATCCCATGCATTCTCTGACTTACAATGGATGAACTGGATAAAACAGACTCATTGGCATTTTGAACACCAGATGAAACATATTACTGAAGGGGGGCTGTCAACAATGTCTGCATCCAATAATAGAATTTTTTATTATTCAGCTATTCTTTATATACTATGAGAATATAAAATTATAAAACAAAAGAAGTGGAGAATCTTAATATTACTAAGTTTATGTGGTTTTCTATACAGATGAGACTATCACCATGAAACCACAGTGCACAATTTTAACATAATATATTCACATCCTAAAATCTTGTTCAGATGGTTTTCCATTTAAACATTATTCAACTGATCTAATAAAAAAGTTGATGTTTAAAAAAACATAGTTGAGTAGGGGTGCCTGGGTGGCTCAGCTGGTTAAGTATCCAACTCTTGATTTTAGCTCAGGTCATGACCTCAAGGTTCATGGGTTTGAGCCCCCTGTCAGGCTCTGCACTGACAGCGTGGAGGCTGTTTGGGATTCTTTCTCTCCCCCCCTCTCTCTCTCTCTGTATGTGTATGTATATGTATATATATATGTCTCTCTGTATATATATATATATATATATATATATATATATCTGTCTCTGCTGTATATATACAGAGAAACAGAGAGAGAGAGAGAGAGAGAGAGAGAGAGACGGAGAGGGGTAGAGGGGGAGGGAGGGAGGGGGGAGGGGGGAGGGGGGGAGAGAGAGAGAGAGAGGAGTAAAATGTGTTATATTCTTCTTTAAGGATCTTGTCCTAAATGTTTCTCATTTACTTTCCACCAAAATAAAAGTGAATGTGTACCTCATGCTTCCTGTTATGTATAGACATCATCAATCAAGACCTAAACCAGAAAGGAATTTTAAAATCTATAAAGTGCTTTTAAAATAAATAACACAGGACACCTGGGTGATTCAGTCAGTTAAGTATCTGACTCTTGATTATGGCTCAGGTCATGATCTCAACGATTCTTGAGTCTGAGACCTACTTTGGACTCTGTGCTTACACTGCACAGCCTGCTTAGGATTCTCCCTCTCTTCCTCTTTCTCTGTCTTCCCCTGCTTATATGCTATGTCTCTCTCTCAAAATAAATAAATAAACTTAAAAAAAATAAGGAGGGGTACCTGGGTGGTTCAGTTGGTTAAGCATCTGACTTCAGCTCAGGTCATGATCTCACAGCTCATGTGTCTGAGCCCCGCATCGGGCTCTGTGCTGACAGCTCAGAGCCTGGAGCACCTTCAGATTATGGGTCTCCCTCTCTCTCTGCTCCTCCCCTGCTCACATACTCTCTGTCTCTCAAAAATAAATAAACTTGAAAAATAATAAGATAAATAAACAAAAATTTTAAAAATAGATAGATAGAAATATTGCAATAATACATACCAGTGACATTAATATTAGGTAGTCTTGCCTGATTCTATAGAATGTCAAGGCCTGTGCCTCTTTTTATATGCTAAATAGTTTATTCTTTCTTAAGTAAATGACCCAGATCATTGAGTATGACTATAATTCCAACTGGTCTACTGCTTCCAACTGTCTCCATTCCTGGAACTTCTCACTTAAATTTAGGTGACAATTTGATTTCACTGGAGGTTACAAACCTTGCTCTTCATATCCTTAACGAGAATCTCCTCTAATCACATTGTTAAAACCAAGGAAAAATTGAAACTTTCAGCATCTCCAGCTCTCTAACGTCAAGAACATTTTATCATTTGTTTTTCTATCTAGAGACAGAAACAAGAAGAAAAAAGAACATATAAGATGGACTATATAACTAGTGTAAAAGCCCATGGTTTTTCTCAAAGTGTATTAATTTTTTCTTATCTAGCAATTAGGCCTTTGAAGGCAGATAATCGTTTTCATTGCATGATCTCTTAGCAGCATTAAATAACCCAGAATAGATATTAAAACTGTATTTTCTTACAGTTTTGAAATGGAATTTCCAAATATGCACAAGATTTTTTTTCAAACCAGTGTGTAGCATGGAATCGTTATCAACAAATTTGTAACAATAAGGACTTTTTTTTTTTTTTTTTTCCTTACTGGAAGGATCTTGTCTCTGGTAAGTTAGCTTGGATTTAAGTTTGTACTAAACTGGCAAGCACTGATATTTCTTTATAAAAGTTCTTGTATGTGTGCATTTTTACCCCCAAATGAATTTGCGTGCCTTGAAACAAAATCCTTCGCATTTATTTATGATAAAACTCTCTTGAGTTAATTATAGCATTTCAGATGTGGGAAGTGTGTGCACACTGCTTACTGACAGGTTGACTAGTGAAACTGAACACTGAAATTACTCTAATGAGCAGAAAGAATACTCAAGATAAATGATTGGATGCCGGAACTTTCTAAATTTTCTTGAAAAAGTCAAAGGGTGCCAAACCTGGGGGGGAAACCTGTGAAAGAAGTGATTATCACTATTTGTATAGAACAACACACACACACACACACACACACACACACACACACACACACACAAAAAGATAATATAGATCTGTGCTGTCCAGTAAGTAGTCAGTAGCCATACGCAGTTATTTAAACTTGAATTAATGAAAATTTAATTTAAATATAAATTTCTTACCTGACAAAATTGTAAGTGCTAACTAAGTAGCCTCATGTGGTTAGGGCTGCCATATTTGACAGTGCTAATCAGTAATAGTTCCACTATCACAGAAATCTCTATTGAACACCAGTAATATAGAAACATTTGAACACTCTTTAAGCCAGGAATCTCCTCCCCAATATCTTCATTCATAATATAAGTGTTCATGCATTGCTTAAGCTCACATACAAATGTTCTAGGGATGCAGGAAAGATTTATTCTGGTACAAAAAAGAAGTTTTGGGGCACCTGGTTGGCTCAGTTGGTTAAGCCTCCACTTCTTGATTTTGGCTCAGGTCATGATCTCATGGTTTGTGGGATCAGCCCCCATGTCTGGCTTTGTGCTGACAGCACAGACTACTTGGGATTCTCTCTCTTTCTTGCTCTTTTTCTGCCCCTCTCTACTCACGCATTCTGTCTCTCAAAATAATAAAGTTTAAAAAAAAGCTTTTACTTTCTCTGTCAACCCTGCCTCTGATAAAAGGTAAATCTCACTCTCCTTTAAATGTCCTGTTACTCCTTTTCTTACTATCTACCAAGTCCAGTTTCAAGAAAAAGATCAGCTTTTAGGTACTTAAAGCATAGGGTGAATCTTCCTTCCTTGCCTTGCTGAAATATAACTCACTGCGTCATATATATATATATATATATATATATATATATATATATATGTGTGTGTGTGTATATATATATACACACATATATATATATACACACACATATATATACATACACATACATCTATATAATACATAATACATATTATATATACATATGTGTACATATTATACATAATAAACACACATATATGTACACATATATACATATGAAAATCATCACATTTTGTCAGGAGATCGTTTGGGGAAAAGAAAGATTTTTTTTTCCCAAAAGCCTTAATTAAAGCAGTTATTTGCCTATTTATAGCATAGCTGGGAAAAGTGCTAATGCTGTAGTTCTGACAAGGCTATAATGGAAATCCGTCCACCAATTAGTTCTGTTCTGCACAACAACATTATGTACAGAGCACAGAACCAACAGCAACCTAAATGAGTTATTCATTCATATCATTTATTCATTCAGTAAATAAATATTATTTATTTATTCTGTGGAGCACATTTGGTTATTTCAGAAGGCAAAGTAGCTTAAACCGTTTCTATACTTCAGAAACTTACACTCTTGAAGAAAAATCCTATTAAATACAATTAAAACAGGAAGTAATAGGGTGTCTTTTCTTCTTTAGCTACATGTAGTAGGGACATACATTTGAATAAATGATATTAAATGATTACAGCTATCAGGGTGCCTGGGTGGCTCTGTGGGTTGAGCGTCCGACTTCGGCTCAGGTCATGATTTCATGGTTTGTGAGTTTGAGCCCCGTGTCGGGCTCTGTGCTGACAGCTCAGAGCCTGGAGCCTGCTTTGGATTCTGTGTCTCCCCATCTCTCAAGCCCTCCCCTGTTCATGCTCTGTCTCTGTCTCTCAATAATAAGTAAATGTTAAAAAAATAAATTATTACAGCTATCACTTACTGATTTCTTAGTATATTGCAGGTGCTGTGAGAAATATTTTACATACATAAACCTAATGTTCCCAACAATTCTATGTATTTGAGATATTATCATCTCCATTTTACAAATAAAGGAAAGAAAGCATATGGTGTTTCAGTCACTGTTTCAAAATTAATATCTAGTATGTAAAGGATCATCATGCAAACCCAATTATCTGATAAAACAAGATTGTGGTATGTCAGAACCATAATGCACTAAGGACACAGGTTACTGAAACATGGAAGAAAGTGCCATTCCAACAGTCTTATCAGGGTAAGCTTCACAGAATAGGTAATATATGACAGGGACCTTGCAGGTGGTAGTGATAATTTCTGAAGAGGGAATCGGTATACCAGCCAAGGAAGTGTATGTGCAGAATCACGGGGAACTGAAAGAATGACAACAGTTCCATTTTATTTAAGCAGAGAGTATTAGAAAATGACAGAGGGGAGGTTATAAAGGTGAGTCAGAGAAAGCTAACAAATAGTTTTGTAAAGCTAACTAGGTTAGGACTCTATTATATAAGTAATAGTGAAACTATGAATGTCCTGTATATAGGGGAGTAACCTATATAAAATTTACTCTTCACAGAGTGGAGGGACCTGGATGATGAAGTAGGTGGCTCCTGAACTCCCCTGCTCCCACAAATGCACCAAATTTACACCAACACATACAGCAACCCCCTCTGAGAGAAATCCAGAAGCCAGGTGAGTGACTCTTACAGACTGAGTGAAAGAGAAAATAACCACACCGAAACAGGTAGGAAAGGCTGAGACACACTCTCACCATAAACTTCACCCCTGGCACATTGCCATATAACCAAAAGAAAACCAGTAAGTTTCAGCTTCTCCCTTAGGATCAAAGGGTTTGGACTGGACATCTAGCAGCACAACTTTTAAGGCGACCCAAGGGACAATCACCCTAAACACCTAGCTCTAAAAGCCAATAAGACACAAGTCCCACAGGACTAGAGCAAACAAAGAAGCAGTTCTTAAATGGGCATATGAGCATTCACTATGACTATCCCCCATGCATCAGCAGAGAGGAAGCAGGGAAAACACCCATCCCCAAGTCTTTCCATTGAAGGAGTTTGATTGCATACTTACTTCTGATTAACATGCTTTTAGGGGCTGGCTGTGATCCTCCCTGGAGCCCAGGGAAGCTGGTGGGCACTTCTCCACCTTTTCCCTCCAGCTCACTCCAACAATAAAGTCAAGTTGACAGTACTTCCCTGGAAGGAACTTGTGCACATACCTAGCACTCCAACTTTTATGGCTGTCACTCAAAGCATGGTACCCAAGTCACACAGCTATGACAGCTCATGACTTAGATCCACAAGTCCCCTAGGACTACAGCAAACTAAGCAGTTTGTAAATGCCTGAGAATTCAGCACCTAATCAGTATGCATCTAGGTGCTGACTGCAATCTTCCCCCTGGAGCCATAAACAGGTATTCCATCTCCTCACCTACAGGGAAACACAATTAACAGCTTGTAGTAAATATGGTGCTCCCATGCTGACTGAAGCATTAGTCACAACAGCCAAGATATGAAAACAACCTAAGAGGCCATCAACAGATGAGTGAAGAAGATGTGATACACCACCCACCCCCCAACACACACACACACACACACACACACACACACACACACACACACACACACTTTTCAGCCTTAAAAATGAAGGAAATGCTGGCCTTTGCAACACCATGGGTGAACTTGGAGGACATTATTCAAAGTGATATAAGCCAGAGGAAGACAAATACCACATGGTATTAATTATATATAAAATGTAATAAATAAATAAAGCAGTACTGGTAACTCAGAAACAGAACAGAATGGTGTTTTCCAGGCATGGAAAGGTAAGGGAAATGAGTAGATGGTAAAAGGGTACTAACTTTAAGTTATAAAATAAATCAGGTCTGAAGTTCTAAAGTATGACATGGTGACTCTAATTGATAATACTCTATTGTTCCTGTATAATTAAAAATTGCTCGGGGTGCCTGGGTGGCTCAGAGACCCGAAATACCCATCCATATTGAATATGTGACTCATAATTAAAAATAATTTTAGCTCTAGGGGCACCTGGGTGGCTCAGTCAGTTAAGCATTCAACTTAGGCTCAGGTCATGATCTTGCAGTTTGTTACAGACCCATGTCGGGCTCTGTGCTGACAGCTCAGGGCCTGGAACCTGCTTCCCATTCTGTGTTGCCCTCTGTCTGTGTTTCTCTCTCTTTTTCTCTTTTTTCTCTCAAAAATAAACGTTAAAAACATTTTAAAAAAGAATTTTAGCTCTGTATGTCATGACATGAATAGATACCCAGGATACATTTCTAAGAGATAAAGAACACAATAAACTCCAACATTCATAAAATAACCAAAATTTTGTTTAAAAAAAAAGAAAAAAAAAACAGGGTGCCTGGGTTGCTCAGTTGGTTCAGTGTCCGACTTCAGCTCAGGTCATGATCTTGGGTCCGTGAGTTCGAAACCCATGTCAGGCTCTGTGCTGACAGCCCAGAGCCTGGAGCTTGCTTCAGATTCTTTGCCTCCCTCTCTCTCTGCCCCTCCCCCACAAGCATGCTGTCTGTCTGTCTGTCTGTCTCTCTCTCTCTCTCTCTCAAAAATAAACAAATATTAAAAAATATTTTTAAAGAAAAACATTAGGGGCGCCTGGGTGGCTTGGTCGGTTAAGCATCTGACTTCGGCTCAGGTCATGATCTCACGGTCCGTGAGTTCGAGCCCCGTGTCGGGCTCTGTGCTGACAGCTCAGAGCCTGGAGCCTGTTTCAGATTCTGTGTCTCCCTCTCTCTCTCTGACCCTCCCGCATTCATGCTCTGTCTCTCTCTGTCTCAAAAATAAATAAACATTAAAATAAATTTTAAAAAAAAGAAAAAAAGAAAAACATTAATAATGTAAAGTAAATTTACTAAAATTATTGAAGAAACATTCATTTAGGCATGGTTATCTTCACTGAGGGTTATCCTTCAAGTGGACTTCCAAGAATTTAAAATTTTTCTACATTATATAATTTATATTATTTGAATTTTTATAGCACTGATTATTTTTTAATCAGAGAAGAATGTAACATTTATAAAAGCTATTGATTCCCTTCTTACTCTGTGTAAGATAATGATAATAAGCCCTGTCCTGTCAAATTCACAGGTATGTAGCCCGGCTGAAATAAGATAACATACAAAAGTTCTCTGGCAAGTATAAAGTGCTCTGCTACTACCACACGAGGAGGCTCTTTGCCAGGAGTCAACAATGCTTGTGTTCTTGGGAAGAGAAAAGACTGTTGCCATGTCACATCTACCTTGTTATAATTGCAGAATATAAATCCTTATTTCTGGATTGACACCACCTACTGAAGATAGTTGTTAAGAAAGATTATCAAATTGTGAAGAACTGTTAACACACAATAAAATGCTACAAAAAATTACCATTTAAAGCATGAGAGTCAAGAGGAACTAGACTGAGGGATTCCAGAGAAGAGACTGAGAAAAATCTTACCTCTTTGAATAAATTTGTAGCCATATTTAAATAGCATAAATTTCTTCAATAAAGTTATTTTTTTTACCTTTTTGTCTCCTTTCTTTGTATCTTTACTCTTTCTTTCCCTCTCTCCTCCCTTTCTTCCCTCCTATTTCCCCCATCTATCATTTGGCTATTTCTTTCTTTCTTTTTTTTTTTTTTTGAAGTATAGCTGATACACATGGTTATATTAGATTCAGGTAGACAACATAGTGATTGATAATTTTATGCATTATTCAGTGCTCACCACAGCAAGTGTAAACTCACCATCTATCACCATCCCATGTTACTACAATATTATTAACTGTATTCCCTACACTCTGCTTTTCATCACCTTGACTTATTTTTTTTTTATTTTTTTTAATGTTTATTTTTGAGAACTGGAGAGAGAGTGTGAAAGGAGGGAGGGGCAGAGAGACGGGGAGATCCAATGCAGGCTCTCTCCAGGCTCTGAGCTGTCAGCACAGAGCCCAATGCCAAGTTCAAACCCACGAACCGCTAGATCATGACCTGAGCCTAAGTTGGAGGCTTAACTGACTAAGCCACCCAGGCACCCTTTATATCCATCTCTATCTCTGTCTTTGTCTCTATCTCTATAGATAGATATATAATTCTTTTAATTGACATTTATTTTAGAACAGCAAGTTTGCACCTCTTAAGCCTTTTCATCTATTTCACCCATCCACCCCCATCTCCCCTCTGGCAACTACCAGTTTGTTCTATTTAAGAGATTGTAGTACACTTGAAATTAATAACACTGTATGTTCATTATACTTCAATTAAAAATAATACTTTAATAGAAACCCCAGAACTAGACCCACAAACATATGGCCAACTCATCTTTGACAAAGCAGGAAAGAACATCCAATGGAAAAAAGACAGCCTCTTTAACAAATGGTGCTGGGAGAACTGGACAGCAACATGCAGAAGGTTGAAACTAGACCACTTTCTCACACCATTTACAAAAATAAACTCAAAATGGATAAAGGACCTAAATGTGAGACAGGAAACCATCAGAACCTTAGAGGAGAAAGCAGGAAAAGACCTCTCTGACCTCAGCCGTAGCAATCTCTTACTCGACACATCCCCAAAGGCAAGGGAATTAAAAGCAAAAGTGAATTACTGGGACCTTATGAAGATAAAAAGCTTCTGCACAGCAAAGGAAACAACCAACAAAACTAAAAGGCAACCAACGGAATGGGAAAAGATATTTGCAAATGACATATCGGACAAAGGGCTAGTATCTAAAATCTATAAAGAGCTCACCAAACTCCACACCCGAAAAACAAATAACCCAGTGAAGAAATGGGCAGAAAACATGAATAGACACTTCTCTAAAGAAGACATCCAGATGGCCAACAGGCACATGAAAAGATGTTCAGCGTCGCTCCTTATCAGGGAAATACAAATCAAAACCACACTCAGGTATCACCTCACGCCAGTCAGAGTGGCCAAAATGAACAAATCAGGAGACTATAGATGCTGGAGAGGATGTGGAGAAACGGGAACCCTCTTGCACTGTTGGTGGGAATGCAAATTGGTGCAGCCGCTCTGGAAAGCAGTGTGGAGGTTCCTCAGAAAATTAAAAATAGACCTACCCTATGACCCAGCAATAGCACTGCTAGGAATTTATCCAAGGGATACAGGAGTACTGATGCATAGGGGCACTTGTACCCCAATGTTCATAGCAGCACTCTCAACAATAGCCAAATTATGGAAAGAGCCTAAATGTCCATCAACTGATGAATGGATAAAGAAATTGTGGTTTATATACACAATGGAATACTACGTGGCAATGAGAAAAAATGAAATATGGCCTTTTGTAGCAACGTGGATGGAACTGGAGAGTGTGATGCTAAGTGAAATAAGCCATACAGAGAAAGACAGATACCATATGGTTTCACTCTTATGTGGATCCTGAGAAACTTAACAGGAACCCATGGGGGAGGGGAAGGAAAAAAAAAAAAAAAAAAAAAAAAAAAGGACGTTAGAGTGGGAGAGAGCCAAAGCATAAGAGACTGTTAAAAACTGAGAACAAACTGAGGGTTGATGGGGGGTGGGAGGGAGGGGCGGGTGGGTGATGGGTATTGAGGAGGGCACCTTTTGGGATGAGCACTGGGTGTTGTATGGAAACCAATTTGTCAATAAACTTCATATAAAAAAAAAAAAAAAAAATATGTACAAATTGTCAAGGGCAAAAAAAAAAAAAAAAAATAATACTTTAAAAAAGTCTTTGTTCATTTGTTTTGATTTTTAGATTCCACACAAAAATGAAATCAAAACCACAATGAGATATCATCTAATACCAGTCAAAATGGCTGGCATCAAAAAGACAAGAAGTAACAAGTGTTGAGGAAGATGGAGAGAAAAGGGAATCTTTGTGCATTGTTGGTGGGAAAGTAAATTGGCACAACCTTTGTAGAAAATAATATGAAGTTTCTCCAAAAAATTAAAAATAAAAATGCCATATGATCCAATCATTCCAGTACTGGGAATTTACCCAAAGAAAATGAAAATACACTAATTTGAAAAGATATCTGTACCCCTATGTTTATCACAGCATTATTTAAAATAGCCAAGAAATGGAAGCACCTCAAATGTCCATCAATAGATGAATGGATGTGGCTTGCACACACACACACTGGATTATTATTGAGACACAAAGAAATGAAATCTTACCACTTGTGATAACATGGTGGACACAGAGAATATTATGCTAAATGAAATTAGTCAGACAAAGACAAATCTGAATAAAGTTCTTCCTAGCTAGTTTTTTTTTAAATCAGGATCTAATTAAGATTTAATTATTTCATTTAGTTGTCATGTCCCTTTTTTTATTTATTAATCTAGGAGTTTGCCCTATTTTAGTTATTTCTTTTTTTTCAGTTTTTATTACACTGACATTTTCAAAGAGATAAAGCCAGATGGCTTATAGAAGTCCCTCAATTTGAATCACTCTAATTAGATTCTCATGATTTCTCATGATTAGATTCAGACTGAATACTTTGGTAGTGATATTATATAGATAATGCTTTTTCCTTCTCAGCTGACTTATATCAGGGTACAGATGATGTCATTTATACACATTATAGATGATGTTGAATTGAGTCACTTGATTAAGATGTCTCTGCTTTCTCCAATGTGATGAGAAATTTTTCATCTATGTAATTAATAAGTGTTCTATAGAACATTTGGATATTTTTTACAATGTCATTTACACAAAAACATGAAGCAATGCATGTCTCCTGGAATTAAGAAATATACATAGGAATAGATGAAATCGATTAATACAGAGAATATTTATTTATTTATTTTTTTATTTTTTTTTTATTTTTTTTTATATATGAAATTTATTGACAAATTGGTTTCCATACAACACCCAGTGCTCATCCCAAAAGGTGCCCTCGTCAATACCCATCACCCACCCTCCCCTCCCTCCCACCCCCCATCAACCCTCAGTTTGTTCTCAGTTTTTAACAGTCTCTTATGCTTTGGCTCTCTCCCACTCTAACCTCTTTTTTTTTTTTTTTTCCTTCCCCTCCCCCATGGGTTCCTGTTAAGTTTCTCAGGATCCACATAAGAGTGAAACCATATGGTATCTGTCTTTCTCTGTATGGCTTATTTCACTTAGCATTACACTCTCCAGTTCCATCCACGTTGCTACAAAAGGCCATATTTCATTTTTTCTCATTGCCACGTAGTATTCCATTGTGTATATAAACCACAATTTCTTTATCCATTCATCAGTTGATGGACATTTAGGCTCTTTCCATACTTTGGCTATTGTTGAGAGTGCTGCTATGAACATTGGGGTACAAGTGCCCCTATGCATCAGTACTCCTGTATCCCTTGGATAAATTCCTAGCAGTGCTATTGCTGGGTCATAGGGTAGGTCTATTTTTAATTTTCTGAGGAACCTCCACACTGCTTTCCAGAGCGGCTGCACCAATTTGCATTCCCACCAACAGTGCAAGAGGGTTCCCGTTTCTCCACATCCTCGCCAGCACCTGTAGTCTCCTGATTTGTTCATTTTGGCCACTCTGACTGGCGTGAGGTGATACCTGAGTGTGGTTTAATACAGAGAATATTTAGAAAGACTACCTAGGATCTTACTTACTGTGCAAGAGTACTGAATCTTACTATAGGCGTTTTTGTTTTGTTTTGCTTTGTTTTCTAGTAAAAGGGTATGTTGAAATATAAGGAATAAAAGCAGTTATAGTATGGCATAGGGTAGCAAGAATGTTTTACAGTATTTGATATTAGGTAATAAACACGCAATAATAGGAGCCGATATGAGAAATCACATTGGGGGCTTGTGATTAAATTTTAGGACTTTTTATGAGTAAACAGACAGAAATAGATTCATAATTTGAAGTCTGGATAATTATTAACAAAGAAATAATTTTAAATCACTAGGTATGGGATTTAAGAGGAAAATGGTTACTGCTCAGTTTTGGTTAAGTTGCATTAAAGATAACCACATGCCACATATGTTAAAGATGTGAAGTGTAAGTGGTTACTCATCACTAGAACAATAGAAAAGCAGTGTCAAAAAATAGATTTAAATGTAAGTCAAATGCAGACAAAATTTGGAAGCATGGATGTTTGAAGCAAGAATGATAAAAAGAAGCATGGAGATTAGAGCACTGATCCCTGGGCAATAATCCTCATTGATGCACTGTTTTGGAAAAAAATAGGAACAAATGGAAGTAAATCAGAAAAGGAAGGGACACTTAGAGAAAGAAAATATCCAACCACACTGCAATACTATAGAAATGTAACAAAGGAAGCTGGAAATTTCAACAAGTATGTGGCTGACTGAGCAATTTACCAAATGATGAAGAGAATTAAGGAAAAATAATTATGGAGAAAATTTAGACAATTAGGAGATATTGTTGAGTTCTGAAAAACTATTTCAATAGTGGGAGAAAAAGCCAGACTCAAGACATAATAAGGAGATAATGAGTAGTGCGAAAAACAAGGTGGGTGGTGGGAAGTAGTATTTACCCTGGAAATAATTTTCTTTTTTATTTTTTTAATGTTTGTTTATTCTTGAGAGAGAGAGCAAGAGCAAGAGACAGAAGAGAGAGAGTGAGAGAGAGAACATGAGCAAGGGAGGGGCAGAGAGAGAGGGAGACACAGAATCTGAAGCAGGCTCCAGACTGAGCTGTCAGCACAGAGCCTGACGCGAGGCTCGAACTCACAAGCCATGAGATGATGACCTCAGCCGAAGTAGGGCACTTAACCGACTGAGCCACCCAGGTGACCCAAGGAAAGAATTTTCAATTACAAGCATTGTTTATGTTAAAATTCTATGACTAGAAATTGAAATTGTTCAAAATATTCATATAAATATATCTTGTTATCTCAAGAAGCTTTATGAATCTACATAGTCTGTACAACAACCATACAGAAAAAATTGGTACATTGATGTCCCACTGATATTTACATATATATTTATATTGATGTTTATGTTTGTTTATATTCATACTCATTTTCATATTCATATTCAAGAGTCAGTCATGTGGCCCTTCATATCTTCACTCAACACTATTTAGGCTGATTTGCTCTCTTCATTGTCCAGTGAAGTCCAAATCTCCCCGTTTGCTACTCTGCCTTGTGCATCTACAATAGCTATTATATATGATTATTAAGCATTTTCCATAACATTTACAGCTAGCAATTTGGGGGTACAAAATGGGATTCCAGGAGGGAAACACAAATTATTAATCCATGCTTACAGAACATTAAGTTTAGCTGGCAATGTTCATCTAGGTATGAATTAGGTATCTTCAAGTTTAGAATATCATATAGGAATAATGAGGTTCTATAATTCCCAAAAGCTTTCTGCAAATTTTATCTCCACAGTTCTGAATTTTTAATAATGACATTCTGTTCTTATATTTTAAATAAAAATTTATTCCCAATTTCTCTACTTTTCCTTTTTGAATAATTCTAAACATCCATTGAAACAAGCATGTTTTTAATAATGAAAGCCTGTGAATATTGTCTGATTATAAATGGAAGGTTGTTGTCAGGTTTTATCTCCATATCCGATGCCACAATACCTAACTTCTTAAAAAAAATCTGTGCTAGAAGGAGGAAACCTGTGTTGAAGTTATACAAAGAATTACTAAAAATGGTGCTGAAACACTGAAAAGACTCCAAGGTCTAATTAATTTAATTAGAAAGGAGAATGGCAAGGCTATTTTTTCAAGATGAGAAATGGTGGGACAATATACAAAAATTAAAGAAAGAAAAGAAAAGATCCATGGCATGGATCTCTGATCGCAGGCCACTTTCAGCCCTGTACTTACTGAACCTCTGTTCTACATTGGTGAGAGTGTACGAATGTAGAAATGTAAGACATATTCTGGGCTTGAAATCTGTACTGTGGGGGCTTAGACTTTAGTGATGAGTGGCATTAATCAAGAAGCAAACATAGCTTTATGGAACCCTGTGTTGCTTGCTCTTTTAGGAATACTACCTTCCAGTGTTGTTGGAGGCAACTTATCATTCTGGATTTGTAATTTCCAAGATGTGGGGACAAGGGGCACTGGGGCACAACTGTGACGGCACTGGGGTTTGTCAGCCTTGATGATGGTCAAAGACAGATGGGCACATTTGAGTCACCAGGGCATGGACAACTCTGTACCTGCGTTGCACTTATATCACCTATAGACAGGCATTTTTATGACAGGACACTTGAAAGGGAGAGCCTCGAGTATGAAATATGAAAGAATGAGCAAAAAGAATACATACTTTCTATTTTTTTGTGATCACTGAATCCTAAAATTAGCTGATAATTAAAACAACCATCAGATTTCATTATTAACATGTTCAGTCACCAATGTCCATGCATATTCCTCCCTGACTTAAACATTGTTGATTAAATAAATTTCCTAGATATTCCTTCTTACTATTTAAAGATGTCCAATATATTAAAAAGCAGAAAGTAGAAACCATTAGTTGAAAGGATATAAGCTGAAAATATATTGATTAAAACTATGAATATTGGGGCACCCGGGTGGCTCAGTCGGTTAAGAGTCCGACTTTGGCTCAAGTCATGATCTCAAGGTTTGTGAGTTTGAGCCCCATGTCGTGCTCTGTGCTGACAGCTCAGAGCCTGGAGCCTGCTTCAGATTCTGTGTCTCATTCTCTCTCTGTCCCTCCCCCACTTGTGCTCTGTCTTTGTATCTCAAAATAAATGTAAAAAAAAAATTAAAAACTATTAATATTACTAACGTATTCCATGTGATTGTTTTTTCCTCTACTCATCACTTTGATATTCCATCACTGTTCATTTTATTTATTTTCTTAGGCTTATTTATTTATTTTGAGAGAGAGAGAGAGAGAGAGAGAGAGCGAGCAGGGGAGGGGTAGTTAAGAGAGAGAGGGAGAGAGAGAGAATCCTAAGCAGACTCTGCACTGTCAGCTCAGAGCCTGACATGGGCTCTAATTCATGAACCGTGAGATTATGACCTAAACTGAATCAAGAGTGGGATGCTTAACCAGTTGAGATACCCAGGTACCCCAAATGTTCATTTTAAATGTATTTTTGCCTTTTGTGAATTTTTCACAATCTGTATTCATTTACTTTTTCATTTTTTGACAAATATTTGTCAAGCACTTACTCTCTGCCAAATACTCTATAGATTGATCCTTGTCTTCAGAGACATTTAGTAGAGCTTACAAACATTAATTTATCAATCATATAAATGTTAATGTGCATCTATGACAATTTCTGCGAAGATGAAGTTCACTGAAAACTTATGCCTAATAAGGGTGGTCATATAAAAATAACTTCAGATTAGAAGAATAGAATTTAATTAATAAAATGTATTTATAAATTTAGAAAACACCATGAAAATACCTTGTAATAAAAAGGAACTTGTTGAATAATTATGCTATTAATGCAGACCACTCCAGAAGAGAGGGGGAAAATTTAGAGATGAGCTGACAAGATCAGTAAGGTGATACCATGTATCTCTTCTATTATGTTATATTGCCCTTCAAAATATTTACTTCAGTCAGGATGGCATTTTGTCCTATCATTAAGTACATGTGTATACATACACACATATATGTATAAACATAGCACACCACACACACAGACTCAACTTTTAAGCAGCTTTTACAAAATATAATAGCATTCTGTGATTCTGTATAATCAAAACTTTTTAAAGTTTATTTATTTATTTAGAAAGAGAGACAGTGGGGGAGGGGCAGAGACAGAGGGAGAGAGAGAATCCCAAGCAGTCTCGGCACTGTCAGTACAGAGCGCGATGTGGGGCTCAAACTCAACAACCATGAGATTATGACCTGAGCCGAAGTTGGACGCCTTCAACTGCCCACCCGGGTGTCCCTGTATTGCCAACATTTAATGGCATGCATCATACTCATAAATGAAGCTCCAGAGAATAGAATCTGAAACCTCTATTTGGATTCAGCCTAAGTTCTGCTTTAATAATATGATGGTATGAACAACTATTAATAGTAAAATTACATTTGCCAATAAAATTGGACATTTTATTATAGTATAATCTGAAGCCACTAAAGATTCTAAAGTTATTTCCTTTGTATTTTACCTACAACCAAACATAAACATTACTGCCACCTCAATGCCTGTTAACAGCTTGAAAATAAGTTTGAACTTTAAGATCTTATTCAATAACTTGATGTTTTCTCTTCTGTCTTTGCATCATGAAGACTTACTGAATACAAATTATTGGCAGATACACTGGATTGTAAATTAGCTTATGTTCCAGGCAGATTTGAACATTCAAATAGTTCTGATCACCTAATAAATTTTCAATAATTATCTTTCTCTTTGTAAATGCATATGCATTGTTTTATATGCAAGTTTAAAATTTGGGTTGTAGTCATTTTGACTTCTCTTTCACCATCTCTATCACCCACAATTCCCCAAAACCTATCCGGTGTTACCTAGACCATGGAGCCCTTTCCAAATGCTACAATTGGACATAATTTGTCTCTCTTTTAAATCTGATTACATTTAATTTCTCTCATGGTACTTAACTTACTTGCTACATTTTGTAATCTTTGTGTTTACTATTAACGCCTCATTAAAAGATACGTTTTTTAGTTGACAACTCTAATATCAAACATCCCAATAGTGTTTTGTACTGAAGTATTGAATACATATTAACTGGGACATATTAAACTATAGCCTAAAACCAAGTACAGAATACTTTGTATTAAACCATCTCTTTTTTTCACAGAACAAAATTACAATATGACATTAGTGTATAACAATATCCTTAGAACATGGAATCTAATACAATCTGAAACTGTGAACAAGTCTTAGAACCGAGTGTATATGCAAAAGTAGTGGGAAGAGGATGGAAAAAGGAATTTGAAATAAGGACATAAAAGGGAGTAAACAACAGTTTAAAGATTTTATCCTAGACTCATTAAAGAGTTAAACTCTCCTGATCAAGAGAGCTGATAAAGGGGAATTATAAGGAGATTAGTACATATATGCATATGAATACAGACAGAAAATTAAATTGAAGAATATAAACAGAAATGTGTACATAAAAAGTAGTTTTGCATGTTTTCTATATAATAAAGGAATCATCTGAGAAAGAAGTTGAAAAATAAGTGATAACCAAAAGAATGAATTAATAATTCAGTAAACAATTGAATGGCTTAGTAAATAAAATGATGTGCAAGTTGGCTTGTTGTTGCTAAAGTATGCAGACATGCAAGAAATATCTCTTCACCATTTCACAAAGACCTCAGAGGTGGGAAGATTCAATCTTTAAATAGCACTAATTAATTGACTTAACTGGTTCAAGGTGGAAATAGAAAATCAAAACAATTATATGTGCCTATGGTATGTAATTTGTCTTGTAAAGGCAAAATCCTTTGTTTACTCATATACAGAGATATTTCCATTAATTCAAGCATTCTGTTGCAATCAAAAGTATACATTTCAAATGTGTCCACAATGGAAAATGCTTTTTATGTGTGATGGCATCATCAATATGTCACATTTTATTGTTTTACCAGTTGATAATTAATGACTACAGAGCATGAAATTAATCTCACATAGTCATTGAGTTCATCTAGCTGCCAGCCTCTATGTATGTATATATTAAAATTGATATTAAAAGCATTCTACTTTTAATCATTGTAGAAGACAAGATTTCATTAATTTCACTGAACAGAAAAACTAGAAATTCTAAGATTCCTTTTAACTAAGAAAATTGATGTTTTCTGTAATATTAATCCTACTGCAGTAAAGCACTTTACAACTTTTCCTGGTGTTATTAATGATGTAATTGGGAATTTCAGCATATCTACAGTTAGCTCAAAATTAGTTCTGAATATGAGAAGGTTTGGTCCACCAAGGACTATCTATGTTTTTTCTTTCCTTATATGGTTTCTTCTATGTCACATTTATGTACAATCAAGCCCTGAGATTAGTACATACAGTCTTGGATAATATTACCAATTCTCTGCAAATGCATACTCCCAAAGTGTTTTTACTTAGGTCAACGAAAAATGTGTAAAGAAGAAGACACAACTTTTTTTTTTTTGAGTTGTCTTAACAGTTAATAATGAGACTATCATGATCACAGATGAAAATATCCTTAATTGAAATGTTTCAATCAAATACCTCCTATAAGTATTTAATTAAATTTTTTTTTAATTTTTTTTTCAACGTTTATTTATTTTTGGGACAGAGAGAGACAGAGCATGAACGGGGGAGGGACAGAGAGAGAGGGAGACACAGAATCGGAAACAGGCTCCAGGCTCTGAGCCATCAGCCCAGAGCCCGACGCGGGGCTCGAACTCCCGGACCGCGAGATCGTGACCTGGCTGAAGTCGGACGCGTAACCGACTGCGCCACCCAGGCGCCCCTAAATATTTTTTAATTCCTGTGAGTCAAGTCTCAGATTTCTAAATGCAATAATTGAAAAATAATAAGTTTAGCTAGGCTAATCATTTCTCTCTTATTTGCCAAATACCCAACGTGCATTAAAAAAGTGGTCCTCTATGATTTTGTTAGGACTGACCCAGAAAGAATGCACAGACCTTTACTTGAATACACATCTGTTTTCCAAGACAAAAAAAAAAAAAAATACAAATACAAATTAAAAAAAAATAGAAAAAAACAGAAAATGCAAACATTTTTAGAAAATATATATTTACGGATGTTTCCAAATTTCACAGCTTTCCTTGTTAAGATGTTTTTCATAAATTTCTACAGAGAAGTATAATAGTTTATTTATTTAATGTGAAGAACTGTGCAAATTCAAACCTTTATTCTACTCTAGCCTTATGTTTTTAATATATCAAAATATATTTAATATCATTTGTAAACGAAAGAACTTCCTATCCCTGGTAGCTCAATTCATTTTGCATTTAGTGTCACACAGTCACTAACTAAGTACCTGGAATAAAACATTATTTTGGTAATCTTAATTGAGGTTGATGCATGACCTTTTCCCTCTGTTGGCAGATATGTGCATTTTGTCATTTCACCAACCTGCACATGTGAACTTAAGTGAATTGTGTATTTATGAAAGAGAGGAGAGGAAAGGTAAAACCCAGAGATGAGAAAGGTTAGCAAGAGGAGAGCAACAGAAAGATGGGAGTCAAGTAACCAGCTCTCTTAAGTCACAGTATGGTTCTTGCTATGTGATAATAGCTATTTGTTGAATGGATGGATTTTGGGATAGGTTGGTTGATTATGGGTTATAGAATTGAAGTTTTCATCTTCAGATTTCTTAAAAATTTTAAGATCTAGGAAGCCATTTCATTTGCTCTTGTTGTCATTGCCTTTGAAGGTTACTGTTCATTTGTTTCTTATGTTTACCATGATTATCTCTACAACCGTGAACTCATTAATTTTTCCTGGTTGTATTTCCTTTACAAATAACGTTGCATTTTGCACTGACTCCACACAAGTTTTTCTTCTGAATACATTTGTCTATGGTTCATCACTTTCAGTTCTGGATATATATGAAGAGGAACTCTGAACTGTAAAAGGACATCTACGTAAGTTCATCAAGTCATTCTTGTTTGTGTAATGAGGAATTAGAGATAAAGCAGATCACTGATACAAAAACAGATAAAAGAAATGTGGCAAGTGCATACTATGGAATGCCATGCAAAAGTCAGAAGCAATGGAATAAATGTGTGGAAAGCAGCTTCTAAAATGGTTCCTGCTGGTCCCTGTCACCTGGTATTTATGTCCTTGTGTAACCCTTTCTTCTTGTTTATGGAGTAAACCTAGTGAATGGTTTCTAATAAACAGAAGATGGCAGAAATATTTCACATTAGATTACAAAAAGACTGTAGCTTCTCATATTAGGTCACCAAAAAAGCCTCAATGAATTCCAAAAGATCAAAATCATTCTATGCATCTTCTGATCACAACATTATGAAACTAGGAGTCAACCACAAGAAAAAATTATGTAAAGACCACAATACATAGAAGTTAAATAAAATGGTACTAAACAATGAATGGGTCAGCCAGGAAATAAAAGAAGGGGGAAAAAGTATATGGAAACAAAGGAAAATGAAAACACAATGGTTCAAAACCTTTGGTACTCAGAAAAAGCAGTTCAAAGAGGGAAGTATGTAGCAATAGAAGCCTATTTCAATAAGCAAGAAAATCTCAAACAAACTAACCTTATGCTTAGAAGAGCTAGAAAAAGAACAACAAACAAAACCTAAAACCAGCAGAAGGAAGGAAAGAAATACTCAAGATTAGAGCAGAAATGAATAATACAGAAACTAAACAAACAAACAAACAAACAACAGATCAGTGAAACCAAGAGATGGTTCTTTGAAAATATCAATACAGTTGATAAACCTCTAGCCAGACTTATCAACAAAAACAACAAAAAAAGGATACAAGTAAATAAAAATCACAAATAAGAGAGGAGAAATAACAACCAACACCACAGAAATACAATTACTACAGAATATTACAAAAAAGTATATGCCAACAAACTGGACAGCCTGGAAGAAATGTATAAGTTACTAGAACATACAACCTACCAAAACTGAAACAGGAAGAAATAGAAAATTTGCACAGGCCAATTACCAGCAAATAAATTAAATCAGTAATTAGAAAATCCTTCCCCCGTCAAAAAAAAACAATGTCCAGGACCAGATGACTTCACAGACAAATTCTACCAAACATTTAAATAAGAGTTAATACCTTCTTGGGGCGCCTGGGTGGCTCAGTCGGTTGAGGTCCGACTTCAGCTCAGGTCACGATCTCACGGTTTGTGAGTTCAAGCCCTGCGTCGGGCTCTGGGCTGATGGCTCAGAGACTGGAGCCTGCTTCCGATTCTGTGTCTCCCTCTCTCTCTGCCCCTCCCCCATTCATGCTCTGTCTCTCTCTGTCTCAAAAATAAATAAACATTAAAAAAAAATTTAAAAAAAAAGAGTTAATACCTTCTCAAACTATCCCCCCCCAAGAAAAAGGAAGGGAAACTTCAAAATTCATTCTATGAGTCCAGTATTATCCTAATACGAAAACCAGAAAAAGACTTCACTAAAAAATTTGCAATAAAATATTAGTAAAGTTAATTCAACAATACATTAAAAGAATCATTCATGGTCAAGTGGAATTTATTCCTGGGTTACAACGGTGGCTCAATATCCACAAATCAATCAATATGATACATCAGATCAATAAGAGAAAAGATAAGAACCATATGATCTTTTCAATAGATACAGAAAAAGTATTTGATGAAGTACAACATACATTCATGATAAAAACCCTCAACAAACTAGTTTTAGAGGGAACATACTTCAACATAATAAAGGTCATCTATGAAAAACACAAAGATAGTATCATCCTTAACAGAGGAAAAACTGAGAGCTTTTCCTCTACGGTCAGGAACAAGACAGAGATGTTCACTCTCACCACTTTTATTCAACATAAACCGAGAAATCCTAGCCACAGCAATAAGACGACATAAAAAAATAAAAGGCATCAAAATCATCAAGGAAGAAGTATAACTTCAGCTATCTGCAGAATCCATGAAACCATATACAGAAAACCTAAAAGACTCCACCAAAAAACTGCTGATATCAATAAATGAATTCAGTATCGTCTCAGGATACAAAATCAGTGTATAGAAATCTGTTGTATTTCTGTACACCAATAATGAAAGAGCAGAAGGAGAAATTAAGGAATCAATCCCATTTAAAAGTGATTCAAAAACAATAAGCTACCTAGGAATAAACCTAACCAAAGAGGTAAAAGACCTGTACTCTGAAAATTATAAACACTGATGAAAGAAATTCAACAAAATTCGAAGAAATGGAAATACACTCATCTGTCATATTTAAAAAATATGTTAACACGTTAATATTTAACAAATATTTTTAAAATGTCTACACTACACAAAGCAATCTACACATCCATCCCTCTGAAATGCCATCCATCCCTATGAAAATAACAACAGGATTTTTCACAGTGCTAGCACAAACAACCCTAAAATTTGTATGGAACTACAAAAGACCCCCAAAATCCAAAGTAACCTTAAAAAAGAAAAACATTGCTGGAGGTATCACAATTTTGGACTTCAAGTTATAATACAAAGCTACAGTAATCAAAACAGTATGGTACCGGCACAAAAAACAGACACATGTATCAATGGAACAGAATAGAAAACCCAGAAACAATGCAGTTATATACTCAATTAATTAATCTTCAGTGAAGCAAGGAAGAATATTCACTGGGAGAAAAGATAGTCTTCTCAACAAATGTTGGTCCAGAAAAACTGGACCAACAAGCACAAGAATGAAATTGGACCACTTTCTTACACCATACACAAAAATAAATTCAAAATGGACTAAAGACCTACATGTGAGATCTAAACAATAAAAATCCTAGAAGAGAACACCAGCAGTAACTTTTTCAAGATCAGTTGTACAACTTCTTTCTAGATAAGTCTACTGAAGTAAGGGAAACAAAAACAAAAATGAACCATTGGAACGACATCAAAATAAAAAGCTTTTGCAAAGGAAACAATCAAAAAAAAAAAAAAAACTAAAAGGCAACATAGTTAATGGGGATTATTTGAAAATGACATATCCAATAAAGGCCTAATATAAAAAAATATAAATAACTGATACAACTCAACACTCAAAAGGCAAATAATCCAATTTAAAACTGGGCATAAGACAAGGGGCACCTAGATGGCTCAGTCACTTAAGCGTCCGACTTCAGCTTAGGTCATGATCTCGCAGTCCATGGGTTTGAGCCCTGCATAGGGCTCTGTGCTGACAGCTCGGAGCCTAGAGCCTGCTTCTGATTCTGTGTCTCCCTCTCTCTCTGCCCCTCCCCTGCTTACTCGCTCTCTCTCTCTCTCTCTCAAAATTAAACCAAAAAAAATTAAAATAAAAATGGGAAGAAGAAAAAATCAGAAATTTCTCCAAAAAAGACATACAAATGGCCAAAAGACACATGAAAAGATGCTCATCATCACTAGTCATCAGAGAAATGCAAATCAAAACCACAATGAGATACCACCTCATACCTATCAGAATGGTTCAAATAAAAAACACAAGAAATGACAGGCTTTGGTGAGGATGTGGAGAAAATGGAAACCTCTTGCACTGTTAGAATACAATCTGGTGCAGCCACTGTAGAAGACAGTAGGGAGTTTCCTCAAAAAGTTAAAAATAGAACTAGCCTATGATCCAGCAATCACATTACTGGGTATTTACCTCAAAGAATACAAAACCACTAATTCAAAGAGATACATGCACCCCTATGTTTATAAGAGCATTATTTACAATGGCCAAAATATGGAAGGAGTCCAAATGTCTATCAATTGATGAATGGATAAAGAATATGTAGTATATATACACAATGGAATATAATTCAGCCATAAAAAAGAATGAAATCTCACCATTTACAACATGGATGTAGCTATAAAAAGTATAATGGTTCAGTGAAATGAGTGAGTCAGAGAACAACAAATACCATACAATTTCACTCATGTGGAATTTAAGAAACAAAACAAATGAGCAAAAGAGGGAAAAACAAAGAAAGGGGCAAACCAAGAAACAGACTCTTAACTATAGAGAACTGACGATTACCAGAGGGAAGGTAGGTGGAGGGGGTTGGGTGAAACAGGTTATGGGTATTAAGGAGTGCACCTGTTTTGATGAGTACCACATGATTTTAAAAAGTGGCAAAATTAACAAAACAAAACAAAAGGGCTGTGGCTTCTGTATTTGGGTGTGTCTGTCTCTCACTCACTCACTTTGGGGGATGCAACTGCCATGTTGTAACCAGCCATATGGAGAAGCCTTCACAGCAAGGAACTGATATCTTGTTCCAGCAGCCAGTGTGCGCCTGCGAACTGTCTCAAGCCACACATGCAAGTTTGAAACTACTGGATCTTTTGAGACCGACCAAGAGCCATTTTAATGAACTTGAAATGCAACTCCCTCCAGTCTAACTTTGCAAAGACTGTAACCAAAGAAAACATCCTAATTGCAGCCTTGTGAGAGTCGCTGAAAGGGCCCAGCTAAGTCCACTTTGATTCTTAATCCACAGAAATGTGAGATCTTAGAGGTTTCAAATTTGGTGATAATGTAGCTGATAACTGTATAACTACATGGTACAACTTACTTATATTGAAATAGCTTGTACTCTTTGTATGGGAGTTGGTGTGTCTTTTTTGTATGCTGCTTCACCATCATGTAGAGACAACATAAGAAAAACATCTGACATTAAAAAAAAACATTAAATAACAACAAAAAATGTACCATGGGTGTCTTTTAAGAGAAAGTGAGGCTTGAACTGAGCATTGACTTTGTTCAACAAACATCTGAGAGACCTAAATATGTCCATCACATTATTTTAGATGGAGAAGGATAGAAAATGTAGTTTACATTCTACCACTAAGGACTTATGGAGGGGACAGAGAGACGAACTAATGTTCAAACTCAGAACAAACTAAGTGCTAAATAGAAGTCCAAGTGTGCACTCTCTAGACACCAAGAATTTCCGAGAGCTGATAAAATATCCAAATTGATATGTTATAAAGATATGGCATAAGGAAACATACAAATGAATCAAGAGAAACAGAAATGAGAACTGCCTTGATAAAATTAGGGCATAGATATTGAGGAATGGTAAAGGTGTTCCTTTCTCCTATATGCTGAGTTCATTTTATTGATCCTAGAAGACACCTATTGGGAGAATGCTAAATAAAAACAGCATGGCTGAGCCCCTATATTTTTAGCTCTGAATAGCATAAGCCCAAATTGATGAGTTTTCATTTTTTAGCTTTGCTAAAGATTGTTAAGCATAAAGAAAACTTCACCATACTTGTAATTGAAAGAGCTACAAGAGGGGCACATGGGTGGCTCGTATGGTTAAGCTTCCAACTCCTGATCTTGGCTCAGGTCAAGATCTCAGGATTATTTGTGCTGGGCTCTGTGCTGACAGCTTGGAGCCTGCTTGATATTCTGTCCCTCCCTCTCTCTACCCCTCCCCTGGTCTCACTTGCACTTTCCCTCAAAATAAATAAATAAACTTACAAAAAAGAAAGAGGTGCCAGAAACTTCAATGTGTTTTGCGGGGTAACTATGTCAGTGTGTGTTTGGAATCAGATGAATTATTTTACAGAAAAGAAGTGAAAAATCAAAAAAAAAAAATGCAGTAACATATATATATAACACCTTTATACCTTAACTTATAACATAAACAAGCAAAATAAAACTATGCAAAGACACCACTGCTTTTTTTTTTTACTGTTTACACGTTATTCCTTTATATTAATACTTTTCCTAGGTGATATTTTGATGGCGAATAAAATCATACAATTAAAATAATAATAAAACAAATGCTCAGCCAAAAATATAGTTACATTTTGTAACTATGGCTGGAGAAAGGCAATGTCATAACCATTTTCTGGATAATTTTAAAAGACCAATATTGTCAAAGGACCAAAAAAAAAAAGACGAAGTAGAAGTGGTAAACCCAGACCTTCTAAATATCCCAGGTCACTTCTATAAAGAGGAGCCTGGAAACAACAGTAGCAACATCAAAAATTATGAGCAGAGAAACATATGTGGTAAGTACAGCAAATATTACTTAAGTTGCAGATCCCAGGAGATAAGTAAGCTCTTCAATAATAAATTCAGAGAGGTGCCAAAAAATTAGAGGAGCTACTAGGATTCAATTGGGTGCTATTGTAGTCTATCAAAAATGAGTCCACTGGAACCAGGCCAGAGCACTGCCAAAACTGGGATAGACCTTTGAAGTAAGCACCTTCCTCTACTCCTGATGTGTCATGTTAATTTCCCTAACAATAGAGGAGCACTACCTGTCTACAATGGATAAAGCTTGTTCAAACAACTGGGAATTGACTATTAAGCATTTTAAAAACAAAATCTTAATCCAGTATGTCTTAAACTAATATATAAGGAACTCTGGTGGCTAACAGATATATGTTGGAGGAGGCATGTTCTAAGAAATTTTAAATCAGGGGATCTGCATTTCAAAAATAATCTGAACATACTCTAAAGAATCTATCGCTATATTATACAAAAGTATTGCTTCAATTGCATTGATTCCATTTGCTTTTAGATTTTATGATCTTCTTGGCCATAATTATTTAAAGGGAAGCTCTTAAAATGTAATGTAATGTTCCTCACATTGGTGTTCATATAGCCCTGGGAGTCTATCAACATAATTTCAGAAGTTTATAATTTCTCATGTTTGAGAAACTCTCAATTAGGTCCATTAAAAGGAAATGTGAAAGAACCCAACTCTAGGAGTAATCATTAAAAGCTGTGAGTTTGTTTTGTGAAAATATCTATAATCACCTCTGACAAAATCAAGAATTGACAAATGTGAGGAGGTTTCTCTATTAAGACTGGAATAAAAGCTACACACAGGAACAGCAAATCCCCTAGACACTTTTCAGTCCCCCAGCCTCCAAGCTTTCCTTCTACTTGAATAATTCATCCAGTTGTCTATTATTTATAGACCTACAAAATGCCTCCTCTTCCATGAAGTATGTATGCTCTAACAAAACCATCACTAGAGAGTAATTGTTTTCTCCTTTTAATTTAAAACAACTATAACCCATATTCTTTTGAAAATTATATCCTTGGTTTTATGACCTAGGAAAAAAAAAACTAGTGATAATTATTATGTCCCCAAAAAGCAAGTCGTGAAGTAAAGAGGTAACTGCAAGTTTATTTGGCAATGATCCTATGAACCACAAAGATGGGAATGGGGTAGAGAGATGGAATACTGTAAAATGTCTGAAAGGTTACTATGATAGGAAACTAAGCCTCTGTCACCCTGGGAAATTCTGAGAGATAACCTAGACCTGTATATAAAATCTCAAAGTTACTGCAACCAAAGGCAAGAGAGTTGGGGTCATTATCCAGCTCCCCTTCTATCATTAGTAGACAGCTACTTCTGGGGACAACTGCTCTCCAACATTTCAGATTTGGGCTGCCAGGAACAAATTTGCAGACATTTGAGATTAGCCCTTGAGCAGAGCCTCAGGTTGTTATTGAAAGAGATCCTGGACATGTGGGTGCCTAGAGAATATGAAAAAGGCAGGCAATACATCTGGTTCAATAGCTCACAATGATAATAATACACAAGGAGTTACTAACCACAGCTCTTACCTAATGGCCCTTGTGTATGTTTTGTCCCTCCACCAGATTAGAAGAATCATCCCATGAATTCATGGAACTCACTTTGGAAATATAATAGTAGTTACAAATAAAACTTGCAATGAGCTATCACTTCACACATGTCAGAATGGCTAAAATTAACAACAGAGGAAACAACAGATGTTAGAAAGAATATGGAGAAAGATGAACCTCTTACACTGTTGGTGGGGATGCAAACTCACACAGCCACTCTGGAAAACAGTATGGAGGTTCCTCAAAAAGTTAAAAACAGACCCAGCAATTGCACCCCTATAACCCAGCAATTGCACTACTAGGTATTTACCCAAAGGATAAAGGATACAAAAATACTGATTCAAAGGGACACATGCATCCTGATGTTTATAGCAGCATTACCAACAATAGTCAAACTATGGAAAGAGCCCAAATGTCCACTGATTGATGAAAGGATAAAGAAGAGTAGTACACACACACGCGCGCACACATGCACACACACACCCAATGAAATATTACTCAGCTCTCAAAAAGCTCTCACCATTTGCAACAATGTGGATGGAACTAGAGAGTATTACGCTAAGCAAGTCAGTGAGAGAAAGACAAATACCGTATGATTTCACTCATGTGGAATTACAGAAACAAAACAGATGAACAGGAGAAGGGGGGATAAAAAGAGACAGGGAGACAAACAATAAAAGACTCTTAACCATAGAGAACAAACTAAGGGTTGATGGAGGGAAGGTGGGCAGGGGATGCCCTAAATAGGTATTAAGGAGGGCACTTGTTGGGCTGAGCACTGGGTGTTATATGTAAGTGACAAATTACTAAATTCCACTCCTGAAACCAATATTATACTGTCTGTTAACTAATGAGAATTTAAATAAAAATCTGAAACAAACAAAAAAAAAGTAAAAAAGGAAATATAATAGTAGTAACATATCCACAATAACATAAAGAGTTCTTAAAAACATGTAAGTAAAACAAAACAAAACAAAAATAACATATTGCTTTTTAATTAAAAGTTCTTGTAGCACCTGGGTGGCTCAGTTGGTTACATGTCCAGCTCCTGACTTTGATTCAGGTCATGATTTCACACTTAATGGGTTTGAGTCCCACATCAGGCTCTGTGCTAACAGTGCGGAGCCTACTTGGGATTCTCTCTCTCTCTTCTTCTGTCTTTGCTCCTCTCCTACTCTTGTGCTCTGTCTCTTCCTCTCTCTCTCAAAATAAATAAATAAACTTAAAAAAAATTCTTACATGTAATATAAACCTATTTTGGGAGAACACAACTCACAAACTAAAAGATATGCCTTAAATTCAATAGAATATGTCCCCAAAATGTTTTATATGTAAATAAAACCTAACATGAAATAATGATGTCATTGCTTTCTAGACTAAGTAAGATTTATTCAACCAGATACACCCAGAGTCAAACAATAAAACAGACAAAACGTAATGTATTTGTCAATAACAGCACAAAAGAAGTGAGAACAACACAGTACTGGGCTAAAGAAATGACATCATTTTAACCCAAATTCACAGGAACAAATGAAGAAAAATAAAAATTGTAAAAAAGAAGGTTAATATAATAAATATTATAAATACATATTTACTTTCCTTCTCCTGGCTTTGCTAAAAGATATAAAATTATAGAAATAATAAATATGATAAAGTGATGTGTATAGCAATGTATTATTTATATACACACATATATATGTATAACATAATACCTATAACAATGATTCCACAAAAGGAGAGAGAGAATAATCCTATAGAGGAGTAACATTTCTTTTTCTCAGTGGAATTAGTATATACTTTACGTAGATTTTAACATGTATACTATAAGCCCTAAAACAATCATTAATAATCTAAAAATATACAGTAAAAGATAATAAAATTAAAATGTTAATTAGATGATATTTACTTAACAGAAAATAATGTAGTAAGGAGAAGTAGAAAACCAAACAGGATGCATACAGAAAACTAAAAGCAAAATGGCAAATGTAAAGCCAACTCTATCAATAGTAGCATTGAATATGATTGGATTCAAGAACTCAAAGCCACTGTGACATTCTGTATGACTGAACAACAACAATGATAAATGATTCTAATATATGCTGTCTATAGGACACACTTTTATATTTAAAAACACAGATATGTTCAAATAAAAAGACAAAACAAGATGCAACAGCAACCCTAATGTCTTATGGAATGGCCACACGATATCAGAAAAATTTATTTCGAAGCAAAAATATGTTACTAGAGATAATAAGCCATGCTTTATAATGAGAAAATAGTCAATCTATCAGGAAGATACAATAATCATAAAGATATATGAAGTTACAGAGCACCAAAATACATGAAAGTAAAACTGACAAAAATGAAGGCAAAAATAGACAATTCAAGAATAGCTACAGATTAAGCAGCTCACTTTCATCAATGCAAAGAAAAAATATGCAAAATATCAGCAAAGAAACAGAAGATGTGACAGCCACAAAATCAACTGCAACTAGAAGACATCTCTCTTGAAAACCGCAACCAACAAAAACAGATTATATGTTCTTCACAACTGTACACACACCATTAAAACACAAAAGATATTCTCTGAACACAATGGAATCATACTAAAAATCAAATACAAAAATAATTTGAAAACTTCAAAATTGTATCAAAACCAAGGAGCACACTCTAAAATAACCTAGGGGTAAAAAAATCACAAGGAATAAGAAAATGCATATAGCTTATATATGAAAATATACCAAAATTTATGAAAAACAACTAAAGCAATGTTTGTAAGAAAATATATAGTTATAATCACTTATATTAATAAAAAACTCAAATTTATAAACCTTCACTTTAAGAAACTATGAAAGAGCAAAATAAACACGAATATACAGGAGGAGAGACATTATACAGACTACAGAAAAAAAAATGTAACAGAATAGAAAAACAACAGATGAAATACAACTATAAGTTGGTTCTTTGAAAATATCATTAAAATTAACACATTTTTAGCTAGATTGACCAAGAAAACTAGAAAAAAAAAAGGTTAAAACTGCTAATATCAGAAATGAAATAAAGACTATTTCTCCCAACTTTACAAAAATACACAGAGAATAAACAATAATGACTAAAATTGACAAATTCCCAGAAAGGCACAAAATACTGAAACTCAAACCCAAAATCTGAAGCCTTGTAGAAACTAAACAGAATTTTTTTAAATAACAAAGAAAATATTACCAACACAAAACTATTCACAGAAAGAAAAGCCTGGTAACATATGGTTTCACCAATGAATTCAAATGAACACTTAAAGAAGAAATAATAATTCTCCACTAACACAAAAAGTAGAGGAGAAACTGCTTCACAATGTATTTTAAGAGGTCAGTGGTACTCTGATACCAAAACCAAAGTTATCACAAGAAAACCTTAAGCCAGTATGTCTTATGAATATATGCATGAAAAAAACACACAAAAATATTAGCAAGCCAATTCTAGAAACATAAAAAAAGACTGTCAATCATAGCCAAGTGGGATTTAACCTAGGAAGCAAAGTTGGTTTAAGATCCAGAAATCAGGTAGTGCAATACACCGTATCAACAGAAAAAATACATATAATATACATATTATACATATTAACATATATTATATTATATATTATATATAACGTATATAACATACATAATTATATAAATATAATTATATAACTAATTTATATATATAACCATATCAACAGAAAAATTATATATAACATATATTATATATAAAACCATCTTAATAGATGTAGAAAAGCATTTGATAAAATCCAACACTCTTCCACAATAAAAACTCTCAACAAACATATATAAAGGACATCTATGAAAAGCCACCATTTTCAGTATACTTAATAGTGAATTACTTGACAATGTTTCTATGTGTATTCTCAAATAAGACATTTCAGTCAAAGCTTTGGTAATATCCAACAGGCTTTATCTTTCTTTCCTAGGCAGATTACATTAAAGCTGAAGGAAAACCTTTTATAATTTTTCAGTAAGAGCAGGTCAGTAATGTAAGAAACTATGTGATTTAAACAAAAAATTAGACACTAGTAACAGTATATTAATGTGCTCATGTCAAGCAACCCTTATAAATACATTTATTCAATTCTGGCCACATTTGAGTTCACAATATAAAATTTCTTGTTCACAAACCTGCAAATTTCTATATCCATTTAGATTTTGTCTTGTTCTTTTTCCTTTCCTATTCTGGAATGACTAGTCATTTTACTTCAGACATTATTCTATTTTTCCTTAATAAAAATACAACCAACATTTCTTACATATTCTTCATATAAAAAATCACATATCTTCCAACAATTTATATATAAAATTTTTTCCTATGTTTGTACTGTTTCTAGTTTTACTTTTTACATATTGAACATAAATTTTAACAATTAGTAACCTTTAATTTCCAAGGAAAACTAGGAAACAGGCAATTGTGAACTATCATATAATCCTGTCATAGATGAGCAAAATATAAATACATAATTCTAAAAAAAAAGCCTTTTAGAGACATTGTTTTTAATACTACAATTTTAATGTGGTAAAACATACTTAAAGTAAACCTAAGTATCTTTTGTCTCTCTTTAAAAAAAAATTTACTTAAAGGAGTCTAAACATATTTATGCCAACCAAAGAATGCATTCCATTAATTCAGAGAGGTTTGGGATCCCCTATTTTCAAGGGCATGCCTCATGGTAGGCAGTTTATGTATGTTAAAGTTTCCCTAAGGCAGCCACTACAATTCCAAATTACCAAAAGTTTCACCTATTTCCCAAAAAGACACAGGATTCTGTTCCATAATGGGTATATACTGGAAGCAAGAGTTTTTCAGGAAGCTGGAGAGAGTTTTAGACAACGTAGAACACACCGTTGCCTTTAGATTCCCTAAAACATCTTAACTCTGAGGGGCCCTGTTTCTTAAGAGCTGTTCCAAAACACAGGGAATTACAGGTTTTCCCCCTTGTGAACAGAAATGAGTGACTTACCAAAACTCAACAAACAAGATACAGGTATGCACAATAAAGTCAGAGAGCTCAAAACACAGAAATCAGAACTGGAATCTGACACTTACTTGTGACCTCCATGGCGAGAAAGCCATGAGTTCAATGGATAAAGTGGATACCAGCACTTGGTTTGTTCACCATCCTCAGTAGTCAAAAGGTCTTCTTTAGATCCCAGTTGTGATGCCAAAACTTCAAAAATCCAGAAATAGCAAAATTAAAACCACTAATCAATAAATAGTATTTAGCCAGAGTTTACTGTGCCTATAGCAGCCTGGGAACTAGGAGCATTCTAATTCAAAATCTGTTTTGAAATTCAGGAGCATGACCTTACAGGATGGATTATAAAGAGAATAAGGAAACTGTCTTAAACTTTACAGTGATTGGTTATTACAGTGGAGGTTTCTACACTAAAGAATCTGATTAAAAATGATTATCTTCTACCAGTTTTGGAAGATGACTTAAGTCTCATGATTGTAAGTTTACAAGCAACCCAAGTTAAATTTCTCCTCTTTTGCAGAATATGCAAAATTAGGTTTCACTTATGCAGCTTAAATAGCTTTGTCTACTTAGGGAATTTTCAAATCCAGTCTCTGTTTTGTATTTAAATTTATTTTTTTAATGTTTTATTTATTTTTGAGAGAGAGCACGCATGAGCAGGGCAGGGAAAAAGAGAGAGAGGGCAACAGGGTTCCAAAGCCGGCTCTGTGCTGACAGCAGAGAGCCTGATGTGGGGCTTGAACTCAAGAACCCTGAGGCCACGACCTGAGCCGAAGTCTGATGCAACTCAGGCACCCCATCTGTTTTGTATTTAGATTTAACAGCACCTTGGACTCCCCATCCTGAACACTGCCCTTAATAAAGGAAATTATCAGGGTGCCTGTGTGGCTGTTGGTTAAGCAACTAACTCCAGCTCAGGTCATGATCTCAAGGTTCATGGGTTCTAGCCCCGCGTTGGCTCTGTGCTGACAGCTCAGAGCCTGGAGCCTGGTTCAGATTCTGGGTCTCCCTCTCTCTGCTCCTCCCCTGCTCATTCTCGTTCTCTGTCTCTCAAAAATAAATGAACGTTAAAATTTTTTTAAAAAAATAAATAAAGGAAATTATCAACCTTTATTGTTTGTGGGCCCTGTTTCTGGGCTCCCAGGGAAGCTATACTTTAACATTTACCAAGGTCAAAATGACTCTGAAAAAACCTCAAAGCATGGGGTCTATTTCTGCCCTGAGTACATACTGTACCTCTGCTTTGTTAAAATAAAACGGTGCATTCCAACCATTAAAAAGACACAAAAAACAATAATAATCTCCCTGGTTCCCACAAGGTTAAAGTCATACAGCCTTGCACATACTAAAAACATAAGATAAGGTTTGTAACTTTCCGGAAGGTCCTTCATCATGATCATTTGTATCTCTCTCTCTCTCTCTCTCTCTCTCTCTCTCTATATATATATATATGTAAAAAACCCTGCACCAAAGGTTCCTTTCCCGGAGAACTCTCTTCTTTGTGAAGACTGTGTACCGCTGCAGCTGTTCTAACTTGAGCTGGGATAAAAATAAAACTCTTTTCCTTTGTCTTTAAAATTAAAAAAAAAAAGTTTGTTCCTTTCTCATGGACGCTCTCGAGAAAGAGCAAAGCACTTTATCAGATTCCTGCACTTGATACAGTAGGTAAAGAATAAAAAGAAACAAATGCATGCAAACTCAAACACCCACCCACCCACACAGACTCAGGCACTCACACACATTCTTGGGGTCATTTGCTCTGCCAGCAGCTTCTAAGGCTCTAGAATCCATACCAGATAAACAGTGCCTGCTCCTGGAGGCTTTCCGGTAAAGAAAAACTGTAAGGCAATGGTGTCTCTTTCTGACCAGGCCAAAAGCCAGCACCCTGTGATGGGGGAGCTGGCCGCTTCACGCAAGTCCCGCCATCAGGACATCTTCTCTTTTGAACTCTGTGGAGTAGCCTGCAGACCAGAGCCAGGGCCTGGTCCGAGTGGGCCGAGTTGGAGCCACTCAGGGTGCCCTGTGGGACTTCGGGAATGTGGGTAGAGTAAGCACTGGCCCCGATGGACAAGGCAAGAGCCAGATGCGCGGGCCTGCGCTGAGCATTAGAGGCGGCTCATAGAACGGTACAATCAGCCTCTAGCGCTACAGGCAAGACTACTCTTCCGGGAAGAAACCCGTGATCGCGTAATCGCGTGATCGCGTGAGCTTTACGGGTGCCGACAGGGAAATCCTGGGATGAGAAACAGAGAGATGCCCTGGTATCAGAGGCCCCTGTTCCCAGACTTCTCCCTAAGCGGTCCAGCTAAAAACCACCTATCATGCAAACCCAATCCTCTTGGACGCCTAGTCTATCCCATTCAGAGTCACAGTGCAGCAGTGCCTTATCACAGGGCCCTGAGCAAGTGACTGTCCAAAGGCTGTATAGGGTCGTGTCACCCTAGGCCAGAAGCGGAGCATATACTGCACATGCTCAGGCTGTGTATCTATAACTTTCCAAAAGCCTGAATGGTGTTTGGTCGCAAGTGGGGCTTCTGAGTCCAGAACCTCAACCCCAATCCAACGTCTGCTAAAACATGAATATATTCACTCTTGCGACTTCTATATTGTACTGTTGATTGCCAGAGCAATTAAAGAGTGAAATAAAAGATGTTCAGATTGGAAAGCAATTTGAATCTCTATTCATACGTAGATGACATGATCTTGCATACAGAAAATCTTAATGACTCTGTCATAAACCTATTAGCATTAATAAACAAGTTCAATAGGTATAGAGGCTATGAAATTAGTATATTTAAATCAATTGTATTTCTATACACTTGGAGTGAACAATCTGAAAATGAAATTAAGGAAACGATTTTATTTAAAATAGCATCAAAAAGAATTTAATTATTAGAATTAAATTTAACAAAAGATATACAAAGCTTGTCCCTAAAAATTACAAATCACTACTGAAATAAATAAGAGCAAAATAAATGGAAATATATCCCATATTTATAACTTGGGAGACTTTATACTGTCAAGATGAAAATGCTACAAATGATTATCTTCAGATTCAACTCAATCCCTATTAGAATCCCAGCTAGCTTTTTAAAGAAATTGACATTCATTCCTAAAATTCATATGGAAACTGAAGGGACCCAGAAGAGCCAAATCAACAAAAAACAAAACATGTTTTAACAGAGTAACAAATCTGGAGGACTAATACTCCCAATTTTAAAACTTACTATAAATCCACAGTAATGAAGACAATAAGGTACTGGCATAGGATAGATAAATAGCTCAATGGAATCAAATTGAACCCAAAAGTAAACCCATATATTATGGTCAATTCATGTTTTAAAATATAATTTATTGTCAAATTGGCTAAAATACAGTGTCTACAGTGTGCTCTTGGTTTTAGGGTAGATTCCCATGATTCATCGGTTACATACAACACCCAGTGCTCATACTAACAAGCGCCCTCTTCAATGCCCAGCACCCATTTTCCCCTCCCCCACCCCCTTCCATCAACCCTCAGTTTGTTCTCTGTATTTAAGAGTCTCTTAGGGTTTGTATAGTCAATTCATTTTTGAAAAGTATGCCATGACCACAAATGGGGAAAGAACAGACTCCAACAGTATATGCAACTGTATATGCACATGCAAAAAAAAACAAAAACCAAAACCATGAATTTGCTTTCCTACTTCACATTGTATACAAAAATTAAATCAAAAGGGATCAAAGGCCTAAATACAGAATGTTTTAAACTATACATAAAATACTTAAAAATATTTTTGATAAATCTTTATGACCTAGGATTTTCTAAGAAAAATGTTTTCTTAGATATGACACAAAAACTATAAGCTACCAAATTAAAAACATATGTAGGTTAGACTTTATCAAAATTAAAAACCTTTATATTCAAAGGAGATTACCAAAGAAGTAAGGGACAATCAACAGAAATGGAGAAAACGTTTATAAATTATATATCTGATAATGGTCTACTATCCAGAATATATAAAGAAAACTTTACTCAATAATGAAATAACAAACCAATTTAAAAATGGGCAAAACATGTGGCCAGATTTTTCTCTAAAAAAGATACTCAAGTGGCCAACTAGCACATGGAAATATGCTCAACATCATTAGTCATCAGGGAAATACAAATCCAAATCACATTTTACTCCCCCAAGATTCGCTTTACACCCACTAGGATAGCGAGTGATGTGGGCAAGAATGTGAGGAATTTAGAACCCTCATGCACTACTAGTGGGAATGTAAGGGCACAGCTATTTCAGAAACCAGTCTGGCAGTTCCTCTAAAATTAAACACAAAGTTACCACATGACTCAACAATTCCACTCCTAGATGTGTCCCCAAAAGAAATATAAACAGATGCCCACATAAAAGTTTGTACACAAATTTTCAAAGGAGCATCATATATAGTAGCCAAAATGTGAAAACACTCCAAATATCCATCAATAGATCCATGAGAAAAAATAAGCTTATACAGTGCTGTATTATTTGGCCATAAAAAAGGGATGAACTATTAAGTGAAAAAAAAAATCAGTCACAGAAGACGATGTATAGATAGATAGATAGACAGATAGATAGATAGATTATACCATTACATGTCTATTAAATGTCTACAATGCACAAATCTATAGAGACAGAAAGTAGATTAGTGGCTGCCTAAGGCAGATGTGGTGGGGATTTGGGGGACTGACAGCTAAAAACATGATCTCTTTTTAGAGTGATGAAAATATTCTAAAATTGACTGTGGTGGTGATTGCACAACTCTGTGACTATACTAAAAACCATTGAATTGTTCAGTTTAAGTGGGTGACTTGGATAGTAGTTGTTTTATATATAAATAAAGCAACTGAAATATAACAGACTTTCTGCTCTTGAGCCTGCCTTTTTTGAGAATGTCCTTTGCCAATATATTGATCACCAAGCACATTGCCTGAGATAGGTGCTTAAATGAAAATATTGTTAAATGAATATGTTCCAATATCAAAAAAAAAAAAACAGAGTAAGGCAAAAGAATGTGATGGGAGTTAATAATTTAATAAAGGATATTCATTGAGGACTCTTGTGAGGGCAACATTTCTGTTCCACTATATAAATAATTTTACATATCATATTATAAAATTAATAATTTATTTTATTTTTACTTAGACCAGAATCAGATAACACTTACTAATATGAATATGGGCTCAAACAGTCAGGGTGTTTTGGGGGTTTTTTGAGAGAGAGAGAGAGAGAGAGAGAGCGAGAGCGAGAGAGAGCACACATGCAAGTGGGGGAGGGGCAAAGGGTGAGACAGAGAATCTCAAGGAGGTTCCACACCCAGGGCAGAGTTTCAAGCTGGCCTGGACTCATGGCCTGAGATGAAATCAGGAGTTGGGACACTCAACAAACTGAGCCATCAGGACCCCTCAAACAGCATCTTTGATCTTCATTGACTAAATGGAAGTTAAGTCCAAGGAACTGGTTCTTGTACCATCTCATTCATTGCTTGATTGTTTACCATCAGCTAGAATGCCTGACTGGTTACAAGTATAGGTAAAATGAATGAAGACAAAATTAACGGATAAAAATTGCGAAGGAAAAAGTTTACCTCACCTGATCCTATAAGGCTTACCCTTCATGGGGTGCTATTTGTCTTCAAGTCATATTTAGTTCACTCCTTTCCTTCGCACTTCACCAAAAACACTGCTTCCAAAATGCAGCTGTGTTGCAGTTGCAGACTTTACTTCCTGGTCAATGCTGATACTGGCTTCTAAATTTCAGGTGATTTGAGACTGGTAAAATAAGAACATGATGACCACAGAAGAAAGGGACAATTGGAGCATATAACTGTGCAGCATTTTTTGGTGCCCAGAGTCTCTATCAGGAGCATGACAATGTGGTATTTCCTGTGCAAAGTTAGGTTACTCCAGATCTAGAAGCTCAATTCCTTCTCTTTTATATCTGGAGCTTATATCACCATTCCCACAGAATTTACATTTGAAAATCTGTGTTTTTCCTATTAAAGGGGTGTTTACAAACATTGGCATTTCTTGTTTGGGAACCAAAATTAGCATCAGTAAGGCAATGACTTCCCTTTGAGTGAGCAAGAAGAATTAGTGCCTGGCAGTCTGAATAATATCTCTGCCTCCATTTTTCAACTTTCTAGAGCTCCACATCTCTCTTAAATCCATTTATGGAGTAAAAGAGTTCCAAATGCTATTCTGTGTACATGAAATTACTAGACAAATTCCATCCAATGAAATTGCTTTCTTGGAGTGGTTGGTCGATGGATTTCATTTCCATTTTCATTTTTAACAAATGCTTAGCGTTCTTTCCAGAAAATACCATATGAGTAAGCATCTGTGTTTTTTTAAAAATCCAATAAAAAGGCCTAACTTATGGTATGAATGGTAACAACTGTATTACAAATTATTTCAATCTATCCTACAAGGAAAAAAAGACTGTGTTCCCTACTTCAGATTGTAAATACAAGTATGAGGACTTGGAATAACTATTAATAAAAATATTTGCTCATGGTAGATGTAGATTATTTTTTACAAATTCATCATGATACTGGGTAATAGTATCATGGGTATTAATGGGTAATAGTCAACAGACTATTAATATACCTCTGATAACAGATGAAGAGCACAATTTCTAAAAAAAAAAAAAAAGCAAAAAACAAATCTCTGTTTCTTCTTGTTCAGTCTGTAATACACCAAAAAAAACAGGAAGTGTCTACAGCATATATATTATATATAATATATAAAATATTTATATTATATTATATTATATTGTATTATATATATTTTATATAATATATAAAATATATTATATATAATATATATGTGTGTGTGTTTTATATACATATGGCACACAGCATATATACATACATATATGGCACACATACATATGTACATAAATATATGGCACACAGCATATATATATACATATGCATACATATATATATACATATATACATACATATAATATATATAATATATATACATAATATATGTATATGTGTGTGTGTTTTATATACATATGGCACACAGCATATATACATAGTGAATTAGTGAAACGTTTATTATAATTAAACCATTAATCTTATTTGATATTGAAATATCCTTTCATATATGTATATAATTGTGAAATTATCAAAAATTATTTCCATTAGGATTATGGTGTCAAAGTCAAATAATGTGAGAAAAAGAATATTATCTACAAAGAAATGAAATAACTTAGTGCATTTATTTCAGTTTTATAAGCAATTACTGACTAAACAATTTGCAGATATAATTGTATTATGAATAGAGATACATGAAAAAATATGGTACGCTACCTTGTGCTTAAAATGTATTTGTGGAAAATATATTACAACATGGTAAAATACATAAAATAAACAAACAAAATAGGTGTATGTATAAAGTACAGAAATATAATCATACTGTCAGGTATATTACCTATAAATACTTTTTTCAATGTATTAAGTTTTAAAATTATATCAGTTAATGCTATTTCATTGTATACTACATTCTTTTTTTCAATTCTCAACTTATAATTTAGAATAGTATCCATCACTTGAGAAGCTTTAATTCTTCTCACAGTAATGTGTCATAAAAGTCTCTCTGTCCTGTACAAATTATTGCATCAAATGTCTACATCTCACAAATGTATGGTTTGAATGAGATAATCTTTAATTCCATGATTATAAAATATCCATTAATCTGTGACAAATATAATTCTATGCAGAGTTTTCTTGTTTTGTTTTTTGTTTTTGTTTTTGTTTTCGTTTTTTTACTAATTACCTGTTTTTCTTTGTCTATTGGGTCAGGTCAGTTATATTTAATAATTACTCTCTCAACTTTAGCCTTTGCTGTTTATTTAAAGTAATGTGGTGATTTACTACTAATGGTATAGAATGAATGGGACAGTTTGTTGTGTAAAGATCTTAAACATTGAATTGGTAGCTATACATTTTTGGTACAATTATGTTTGTGTGAAATAAACAACAGTTTCAGATTTATTCTAATTGAAGTATCTCTCCACATGTAGTATTGATGAAAAGAAAAAATAAATTTTTTGATATTTATAACACATTTCCACTCTGCCTTTAGTAAATTCCTTTTCACATATGGAAGGATCCTATTCTCATTGTGCCCTCTTATTTCAGATTTGACATTGTCAGTTTCCTTTGCCTCAATTTTTGCAATTCATAGCTATAACTAAACCTCCTCATTCTCCTCCAGATATTTGGAGGGATGATAATGATGCTTTTTCAAAAAAACACTCGCTTAAGAAACTAAAACCACTCTTGCTTTCAAAAGCCCTTTGTTTATAATTTAATAAGGGAACAGGACGCTGTCACATTTTAAGCAATTCCTATTGAAAGAGGTACCTATTGTTATCTTCTCATTGATTTTACTTTTAGCAGTAAAATCATTCCAAGCAAGCAAACTCTATTATAGTGAAGGTACTTAGATAATAGTTGGCATGAAGGACATGCAATAATGTGAATATTTTTAAAGTTTTAATCACAGAGCTCAGTTGATAAGGTCTTTGTTTATTGGATACTGAGGTCAAGGTTATGTTTCCATATTTGTTCAGATGGGTAACTTGTATATGCTCTGTGATGGGAAATTCATTCTCCATCAGACGTCCGTAAATAAAAGGTTGAATATCTAAGCATACTTATTTAAGAACAAAATCTCTAGAGAATGAATCAGACACCTGACATGAACATAGAATGCTAGGTCAGGAGCTCATAAATATTTTTTTATGAGAAAATATATTTTCCATATTCTTAGGATAGCTATGTAGTTCTGGTTAGTTCTGGTTGGGATAATTAAGTATAAGGGATGCTTTTACTATCCAGTGGGCAATGTCAATTCTTTGCAAAGAAAGGAAAGATAGCTATTTCTGTGGGATGATTCCTATGATGGTAAATTGTTCTACCCAAGTATTTCGCTCAAGGATATGAGTCCGAATGACTTTGTAATCAGAGTCTGAGAAAGCATTGGGCTAACAACAAAAACAAAAAAAGATGTCATTTAAAAGGAAATATTTTAACTGGTAAATTCCTTTAAATACTGCACTTGATTAACTTACATCAGTTTATGATACCAGTTTTTGTCACCTGGCCAAGTACCTGGACTAGATAGGATGAGTTTGAAATTTATAAGTTCTCATTAAGATAAGGGAATAGTAATGATCTGAAACCTAGAGGCTTTAACTAGAAATCTTGTCCACTTCTTCTAGTTACCTGACCTGACATATGTTCTTTCAGAGTACTTATCTAAGAAGTAAAAGTCTGTAATTTATACCAAATGAATAGGCATTAATTGTAGGATTTTACTTCGGTGAATTAAGTGATTATAGAATACAAAAAGACTTCAATGTAGAAACTGCAAGGTGATACAGCCATTTCTAGTCCAATTGCTGACCTATAGATAATATTACCGCAATGGAATAATTCTGAGAAAAGAGCATGGAATCATGAAATTGGCAATATTTGGATCTAAAATCTGATTCTGGGGGCGCCTGGGTGGTTCAGTTGGCTTAACTTCCGACTTCAGCTCAGGTCATGATCTCACAGTTCATGGGTTCAAGTCCCACATCGAGCTCAGTGCTGACAGCTCAGAGCCTCGAGCCTGCTTTGGATTCTGTTTCCTTCTCACTCTGCCCCTTCCTGGCTCACACTCCCTCTGTCTCTTTCTCAAAAATAAATAAACATTAAAACAAACAAACAAACAAACAAACAAACAAAAAACCTAAAATCTGACTCTGCCTACATCCCACCGCCTACCTCTAAAAATGAGAATAATAATAATAGTTGTTTTTGTAGGTATTTTGAGAGGATTAAAATGAGATATACATAAAACAAATACAAATATATGTAAAACACAAAAATATACTTGGAGAAAAAGTACATTGATTAATAACCTTACTATCCTTTTCCTTCCTTTCAACATGTTAAAAAAAATAGAGCACGGAGGTGTTGGGAAATAATTCTTCTCTAAGTGTCTTGTGTTTCTGCACACCTTCTAAGGAAAAAAAAAAATTAAAAGTTTTTGTTCCAGACTACTTTATCATGGATGTTGTACAACAAACATTCTGGAAGATAATGACAGTATTTTCCTTTTGAGTAACAAGTATTTTACTTGTTTTCCATCAAGTAAAATAAATATAAGGTCTCCCCCTTTGGGTAAAGATTGGAAAAATTTGCTAATAGCCTCTTTATAAAACATATTTCCTAAACTTGGGATTTCTCAACTTGAGTCAAATCTGCAGTAAACACAGCATTATCTGGATTACTGTGGAACATGGAGGGAACAGGAAAAAGATGCAAACATGATGTTCATGCATTATGGGCTGTTAAGAGTCCTTTTTCTCTGAACCAGACAGAGTCTTGTGTCTTCTGCTGGCATTCATAAGGCTGTGGTGGCTAATTTTTTTTTTTTTTTTTTTTTTTTTTTTTTTTTTTTTTTTTTTTTTTTGAGAGAGAGAGCAGGCAAGCATGGGAGGAGTAGAGAGAGATAGAGACAGAGAGAATCCCATGCAGGTTCTGCACTATCAGCATGGACCCCAAGGTGCAGCTTGAACTCACAAACCATGAGTTCATGACTGGAGCTAAAATCTAGAGTCACATGCTTAACTGACTAAGCCACCCAGGTGTCCCTGTGGTGGCTAATCTATTAGCTTGTAAACAGGGTAAAATCCTTTCATAGTCCCTGACAGGGGAAGAAAGACTCAATGACTAAATAGATTCAGGGATGGTGACATCCAAGGTCATAGATTTGGAATAACTGAAATTGTAAAAAGAAACAAGGTAGGCAAAACACACCTGTGCAAAGTCTTACAAGAGGATATCAATGAATGATCTAAAGAGGACCTAAGGTGATTATAATAAGATTATAGTATACTGCCCTACCAGGCACACCTAACTCAAATGCGATTCTGATTTTACAAGTGGGAATGGAGCCATGGCGAGGGTGGGGGGACAAAAACAAAAAAACCCAAAAACCACTAAATTTGTCATTAAAGAGTTGGTTCTAGAAAGTTAGTTCCCTTGGCAGCTGACAATAGACTACTGTCAGGGAAAGCATGTTCAGGGTAGATTGTGCAGAACTGGCACCACACATGTGGGGAGAGGCATGAATGGCAAGAGAATGAAGGAAGATGTCTTTTAAAAGAAGATTCAACAGTAGAATTTCAGCATTGAGAAGTGTATTGGACTGGATGAACTACAAGGTAACACCGATTTGGAATGTAATGGTTTTTGAAGTACTGTCAGTTGCTGAAAACACATTTAATGCATTTTCCCTAAGGAAAAGCCATTCCATTTGCAACCTGATAGTCTGCAATGATGTGGGAGAAACATCCACACCCACACCCACACCCACACAATCTCCAAATGTAGTACAATAAACTTTTCAGTTGCAGTATCTTTCATTCCACAGGTGGTGAAGTGGGGCTGAAAGCGGGGAGGCTTGCTACCAGACTCACCAAAGGAGAAGTGGGTTATGCCATTCATTTCCTGAGAGCAGCATTGGAGGAAATGAGGGCTGGGTGATGAGCGAAGTACTGTCCGGATCAAGGACAGATGGAGGTTGAGAACCTCTGAGAAATGTGGACTCCACAAGGGGATACTCTTCGTAAAACTAATTTATGTCCTCAAGGAGTTGTGGAATGGGAGTGTTTGCCTAGATGAAGGTGGTAGTGATCACATGGGAAGGGGGTAGAGTTTTCCAAACCAGAAGATAAATTAATTGCTTTTGGTTGAAAGTATTCATAAGTATGTTGGTATGTTCAAGGAAAATTGTGTACAAATATTTAAGTGAATTAATCGTCCAAAATACAGAGTGAACACTGAAACTCATAACTAAAAGGGATTGACAAATGTTAAATTCCGTATTCAGTTACAACCTCTATTGTTCATTTAGAATCAACTTAAATGCTTCAGTGTACAAAGACATGCTAATATTTTGTGAGTTATACTTAATTACCCTAAAAATGAGAGCAAAAGAAACCAGATAAATAAAATCAGTAGTTAACTCTATTTAATAATTACTTTAAATCAGGTCTTTGAAAAAAATGCTTAAGAAACACCAAGTAGAAATAATAAACCATAGCTTCTTTTTAATCCTGCAGTCTTCTAGACTGCATTAGTTAATGGAATGGAGACATTTTAAGGATAACAAACAAATATGGGAAACCCATTCACATAATTAAACTGAAAAAGTGACAATAGTGACTATTTTGCTTTTCAATCAATGTATCTATATCTATCATATATATATATATATATATATATATATATATATTTCTAAAAAGTACCGTTCCATTCAATATTTTTGCCACCACCCTGTCAAATCATCTGAAAAGATTATTTTTTCCCATACTTTAGAAATAAGGAAACTAAGAAATACAGTTTATTTGAATTGATCAAGATCACAAAATTAATAATATCAAAACTTGTACTAAAAATTTGCTATACTGATTCCTTTGCATTTTATTTTCATTAAAATATAAGTAAATACATGTGCTCATTTAGCATCAGTCTCAGTTTGGAGGTATGAGAATTAAGCATACTTAATTGTTAGAACCAATATTCAAAAACTGAATCTCTTCAACAGCTCTCAAGATTCAACAAAACATATCAAACTGATATTTCCATTCCCAATCATATTCTCCATGGGAATTTATAAAAATAATTGCTTGAATGATTGATTTTGGTTAATGTTGGCAACACCAGCCAATATTGAATAATAGGGTGGCTAATTGTTCTTTTGCTATAGAATAAACTAAGATAGTCTTGGGGAAAAATTTGCTATTTCTTTCTACTTTTTTCTTTTATTTTTCACTTGACCTTTCCTGATTCTCATTACTACCTATTTTCAATCTCTACCTCTGCTGAACATTGCTCAAATGCCAATCGATAAAGTTAATTTGTTGAAGATGAAAACTTTATCATTCTCACTGAAATTTAAGATTTCCTATGGATTTCCTGAAAACCAAAAGGTGGTAAAATGGTAAGCTCATTATTTGAAACATTTTGTTTCTTTTTTCTACCTTTTTTTACTTTAAAGCATATAGCGACATCACATTTATTCACCATATTATTTCAACCTGGGAAACCATTTTAAGAACTGGAAATAGGTATATAAATGACACGTTAAATTTTCATCAGCAAGTCCATGAGGTGTTTTCATATATGACACACCATGGTGTGTAATGAAACATAATGGTAAGAAACTACTAAGATGAAGGGAACTGTATGTGGCCTGCTCACAATATGAAAAAAAACAAAACAAAACGAAAACTTGCTTTACAATATATGAATCATAGCTAAAAAAGAACTGATATGTTTGGGGGTTGTTTTAAATAGAATGATTCACATGGACTTTTATACCTTTGATATTCTTAATTTTTAAGTATGTTTTCTTACATATTCTAGATTAAAGTCCCATTTTCAACATTTCTTCATGAAACAAAAAATAGGTAGCTTCCTGATAAGAAGTTGAATTCCATTTAAATAATGATTTTGATCACTTGTTACTGAAAATGACAACAACAACAAATCTCTATTGTATCATAAACTCTATTACCTGGTTTTTAATATATGGTATCACTTAGTTTCCAAAGTCTATGGCCTCAGTACTATTGTTATCCTTATTTTCCAAATGAAGAAACTGAGGCTTTAAAGAAATTACATGATTTGCTGTTGATAAACATGAGTAAGTTACTGAGCTGGGTTTCAGCATGCCTCTGTCTGCCTCCAGAAACCAACACTCCTACCCCAAATAATTAACTGTGTGAGTTTCTTAAAATTTATTGCAAACAGTGGGAAGTCAATTCGCCACAAGATACAGCATGTGTTTTGAAGGGTCAGCAGAGAAATATTTTGTATCCTTATCGAGGTTGAGGCACTTCAGGTGTGGGTTGAAGGATACTGGTGATGTAGATTTGGAATGGTGGGTGAAAAAAGAAATGGGTAAGCATCCTAGAATAGTGAGCATGGGGCATGGCTTCAATCAGGGGAATTCTGCAATGATCTAAGTCAGCACAAGCTGAATCTTGTTTCATATTTGTAGACTGATACAGTCAATGGAGTTTACACAGCATGAATTATAAATTGTCAGTTTCATAATCCCGAATACCAAGTAGGAGTTTCTTTCAGCACTGAATGCAGATTTTACAATGTTCTTCCATCAGTATTTTGCCTGAGCACCAACAGTGTCTATCCTCCATGGAGTCAAGAGAAGCAGGCTCTTGAGTATTGGGTCCTCAGTAGACATTGCCACTTGACTCTGTATTCAGAGCAGTGGTACAGATTCTTTGTATCATGGTATTAGGTCAAACCAAGAGCTCTGTTGACCACTCCTAATTTTGGGCTCAGCTTTTGAACATCAGACTATAACTGATTCTGGAAAATATTAGAATATATAGACAAAAATCATATTGTGTTAAAAAGGAATCTCTGAGGCTCTTTGAAAAGCGATTGCCGAGGGGCGCCTGGGTGGCGCAGTCGGTTAAGCGTCCGACTTCAGCCAGGTCACGATCTCGCGGTCCGTGAGTTCGAGCCCCGCGTCAGGCTCTGGGCTGATGGCTCGGAGCCTGGAGCCTGTTTCCGATTCTGTGTCTCCCTCTCTCTCTGCCCCTCCCCTGTTCATGCTCTGTCTCTCTCTGTCCCAAAAATAAATAAAAAAAAAAAAAAAAAAAAAGAAAAGCGATTGCCCATAGCAGCCTTATTCTAGCCAAACCTAGAGCCTAAAAGCAGTTTTCTACCATTTTATCTTTTATATTTAAATACTGAAGCTTTGCTTCATGCACTGCTCTCATTGTTTTTCTAATTCTAATCAGTTTTCTCTTTTTATTTGTATTATGTATGTGAGTTAGTTTTCTAAAATTTAACATCAGGCATTGAACAAATAATAAATAACTAAATTTTTTATTTTGTTTTTTCTCTGCTGTTGCTTTTATTAATTTAGTTATTTTATCTTCACCAAATAATGTTTTTGAAACAGGAAGTTAGATTGAGCAGATTACATAAGGTTGTTGTATGTATTAAGTAGGCTTCCTTATAAATAACATTTGTGTGTAAGCTGGAAATTTCCACTAGAAACTTTGAGTGCCAGAATAATAAAAATATTTATAATATTAATAATAATAACTGATAATTTATCAGGTATTTATTAAATTCCAAGGCTAATGGTACATTAATTTTATAATTTTGTTTAATTCTATCAAAAATCCATTGAACTATGTATTGCCATTACTTTCATTTTTATAGTACTGACCAATTGGCTTTAACATTCCCTTCAGATTGATTAAGATTTAGGTAGACTTCTAACTGACCCTAGGCCTCTGATCTCCCTTTTCTTAGAGCATTTACTTTAGAAAGTTTATAATTACACACTCTCTCTCTGCCCCTTTGAGTTATAAATCTTTTTAAAAAATCTCTCCACAGTTTAAAACCCAAGAATGTCTCTTTCAAGGACCTGGGAGCCATCCATTTGAAATATGACCGCCCAGGAAGATGATGTCCTAATCTCCCAGTCTCTGAGGTACAGTAGGAAACTATGGGTACTGATTAGCAAACATAGGTGGCTTAACCACAGAGAAAAACATTTAGATTTAGGAATAGCTCAATCCCACTGTTTTTGCTAGGAAAGAATTAGAATAATACTGAGAAAAATCGACTAACTTGTACAAAGCAACACAAGTAAAAAGTGAAGGAGTCCAGGTTCATACATGGTCTTTCTGTGTAATGAAAATTCTGCCATTTCAGTTTTTTTTAAAAATAGAAGTCAATTATGTATTTTTAGAAGTCTGTGACTTTTCCATTAGTAATAACAGCAACAATAACAGTAACAACAATAATGATGATTCATTAATAGCAAGTGTAATGCTATTAGAAATAAAACTCTCAGGGGCCTGGGTGGCTCAGTCTGTTGAGCCTTCAACTTCACGTCAGGTCACAATCTGATGGTTCATGGGTTAGAGCCCTGCATCAGGCTCTGTGCTGACAGTTCAGAGCCTAGAGCCTGCTTCAGATTCTGTCTCCCTCTCTGCCCCTCCCCTGCTCACACTGTCTCTCTTTCTGTCTCAAAAATAAATAAGCATTTAAAAAATGAAAATAAAAAAATAAAACTCTAGGGGCACCTGGGTGGTTCAGTCGTTTAAGCGTCTAACTTTGGCTCTGGTCATGATCTCACTGCTCGTGGGTTCAAGCCTGGGTCAGGCTCTGTGCTGACAGCTCGGAGCCTGAAGCCTGCTTCAGATTCTGTCTCTGTCTCTCTGCACCTCCCCTGCTCACTCTCTGTTTCTGCCTGTCTCTGTCTCAAAAAAAATTTTTTAAAAACTTTTAAAAAAATTAAAAAAAACTGTCAATATTTTCAGAATATTCTTCTGGGTGACCAACCACTTGATTTGAGATACCTATGGTTCTAGTGCTTTTCTTTTCTTTTCTTTTTTTTTTTTTAGGTTTATTATCAAGTTGAGGGAGTAAGCAGGAAAGAAAAGAGACAGAATCGACATGTAATTAACATGTAATTGATGCATTCGCATCAAAGAAGATGAAAGGATAACTGGGTGTGTGGTATGAACTGCAGTTTTCTGGTAGCCTGCAGAAGAAAACCGTAGAAGAAGCAGCGCACCACACAGCGCAAACTTAGGGCTTGTCAAAGTAAAAAGAAAAAAAAATCAATGCAATCGAAGTGATATTAACACGCTGGAATAAGAAAATTAATGTTGCTAATGTGAAATTATCGGTTCCATAATAGTTTGAGTATAATTTAAATGAGAATATTTATAAATAAGAGGTAAAATAATAAAGTACTTAAATTTGAATTTGTGTGTATTTAATCAAGGTGTGATTGAAATGAAGTTTAGGTCAAATGGGCCATTTTCAGTTTTAAGGGAAAATAGTGCATTTTACTCAAGCCTGAAAAATATTATATTAAGGAACACAGGAAGAGGCGACTCCCATCCTGGAAGAAGGTCAAACATAGGAAGATTAGCATGGTGGCAATCTCAGCTTTATGGACCTGTAAAGAAAATACTGCAATAATAAAGACTGCAAGGTTTATAAAATATTACTAAAGATTAATTTGATGTGAAGAAAGAAAAATGAAAGAAGAAAGGAATGAAGGAATGAACAAACAGATGAATCAAGGAAGGAAACAGCAGTGTGATATTTCACTAGTCCTGCCATATTGAATTATTCGTTTACCAAATTTCTATGCTTTCATTTGCATACTGTAACTGTTTATGAAGAACTAACTCAAACTGATGTTAATGAATGAGATATGAAAATGACATGAGATTTTTTTCTATCCACTGGAATGAATATGGGAAGGAAAGGAAGGAAACATAATAGGAACAATTCTAATACAACTGCACAAAAAAAAAAAAAAAAAAAAAAAAACACCCAAAAACCAAAAACCAAAAAGACCCAACCACAACTTAATTTCTATTCTTTACACAATGGTATACCAGACTTAAATCCAGTCCCCTTAAACACAGTTTATGCTGGATGATTACTTGGCCTGAGTATTTACACATGAGTAATTGTCACATTATATAAATTTATTTTCTTATTCATTTGGTTGTCTTCCAAATATAGATTATTAGATCAAATGTAAACATTTCTAGCAGTTTATGTATAGGCTATAAAGTACCATAAGCATATACATACACGTACATATACAAATATATACACACATATAGCTATATATATCACTATATATAGTCTAAATGTATCCTCCCATTGAATTTATAGGGTGAATATCTGGTTTTATACCTTAATAATTGCACCTAAAGTCATTATTTAGAACATAAAATCATTATTCACAAACATTAGCAAAGACGAGGAGCAGTCTATCTCTAATGACTGCTCCCAAGACAAGCTCTGAGCTCAAAGGAGATAAAGCACAGCAAAATCATAGACTATTTTCAACTGAACACCTTACCTTACTCTCACCACAAATTGCACTGGGTGGAGAATAACAGTATATAAAATATCATTCGTTCATATCAATGGTAGGATATATAATGATCTCACAATTCCTATTTTTAATATTGATCCTATTTGTTTCTTAAATCATTTAAATATTTTCAGTGTACTATGTTAAAAATTAAAATAAGCCATAAAAACACGGAGCACTACCATTTTGTTTTCATGAGCAGATCACTGTCAGCAGTTGCTTGTGCTTCCTTTACAGTTACAGCCATTTACATATAAATATGTACATTTACACATTTTGACTATGTTGGTTTTTATTTTGTACATTGGCAGTATCATGACTGCAATCACTGGTCTGTGGCTTGTTCTTTGTGTAGAGCATTATACCTGTGAGATCTTCCTCAACACGTTCTTTTTTAAAGGCTTCAAATTTTAAAATATAGTTCTGAAACAGCCTTCTTTATTTTATTCTACTGTGGATATATTTCTAGTAATGCAGCCTTTAAAATATGACAACATTGCTGGTTTTTAAACCAACTCTGAGCATTTCTTTCTAAACTAAAACTATAATTTTCTTTTTAAGTACAGTTGATCCTTGAGAAACATGGAGTTTTTTCAATACTCATGAAGTCAAAACTCCATGCATAGCATTTGATTCCCCAGAAGGTTAACTACTAATAAATAGCTTACTGTTAACTGGAAGCCTTACAGACATCATAAACCGTTATTTAACACATATTTTATCTGTTATGTATTATATACTGTATTCTTACAAAAAAGTAATCTAGAGAAACAAAAATGTTATTAATAAAACCATAAGGGGAAATACACTTACAGTACTGTACTATAAAATAATTCATGTACAAGGGGATCTGAGCAGTTCAAACCCATGCTGTTCAAGGGTCCACTGTATGAAAGTAGCTGTGGCACAGTTTTAATGATATAGTCTTTTTGTTATTATAAGTTTAATTGTTAAATATATTAATACTTACAACATTGATAGTGCAGTAATTTACTAACTACTGTGAAAAACACATTCCACAAAATTGTCACCTTTGCCATAAACTTCACTTGTACCTTATTATTTCTCAAAAATAATACAGAACTTTATTTACCAATATTTTACTAAGACTTTTTCAATGATGTTCACTTTTTTTAGTTTTATAGATTGTTTCAACATAATTATTTCCTTTCAAAAGAGTATTTAAAAGTTTGTCATCTTTTATAATGCTTTGACACAGGTAAAATATAATTTTCTTCCTTGAATAGTTAAGGAATAGAACCATAATAATATTCTGATCTCAGTCTGGCACAGTTTGTGACAACTTTCTCATTTGAGGCCCTTACTATTGGTCCTCTAGGTATTTGCTCTTTAAGCTGTTCTTATGAGTCAACTGTATAATAGGGAATTATAAGTCTGGCTTTACCCTTCTTTGCATTAACATCTAATACCCACAGATTTTTGTCATGTTTTTCCAGTTCTAAGAAAAACAATGTGTTGACCAAGAATTTCATGCTTACATTTTTTTTAATTCATGTCTAAAGGTTAAAGACTGAGAGCTTCAACTGAAATGGGTGAGGATTCTTAATTGTAATATACACGAGGCCTTTTGGGACAAAATAAAACAAAGCAAACTTAATGTTTGAACTCTGATGGTGATGATTGAGAAATGGATGAAGAAATCCAGTGAAAAGGACTTGTTGTAAGCATTTAATCCATTTCGAAATAGAGCTAAGATTCTGAAAAATGGTGGAATGTAAACATAGAAGTTAAATGTCATAGATTTTGACGGTGAACGGAGCATTTGAAGAAGAGACATGAGGGGTACTGAGGAGGGCACCTGGTGGAATGAGCACTGGGTGCTGTATGGAAACCAATTTGACAATAAATTTCATATTAAAAAAATAAAAAGAAGAAGAAGAAATGTGAATTTGTTAAGTTTCTTATTTTTCTAGTGATTCTTATATCTATTTTATATTGGTTAACTGATTTTAAATATATTATTCGAAGTTACAAATGGAAGAAACTAAAATATATATATATATATATTAGATATATAGATGTAAATATCTATTTACATCTATCTATCTATCTATCTATAAATGAACTAATTGAGTGTTAGAAAAATGAAGGAGAAGTGGTAAAATAATAATTGTTTTCCTTTCTCATAGTGGACACATCCCAGCTTCTCCTTACTCCCAGATTCAGGTAAGGAAATCAAAGCTAAAGAGGTTTTGTAGCCTTGTTAATATCCACACAAATAGCTAGTGCAATTTTACTATTAAAACTCAAGTGTTCCCTGGGGCGCCTGAGTGGCTCTGTGGTATAGCTTCTGACTTCAGCTCAGGTCATGATCTCATGGTTAGTGACTTCCAGCCGCCGCTGCCCCTCCCCCAAGTCAGGGGAGCCTGACAGTTCAGAGACTGGAGCTTGCTTTGGATTCTGTCTCCCTCTCTCTCTGCCCCTCCCCCACTCACCCTTTGCCTCTCTCTCAAAGATGAATAAACATTAAAAAATAATTAAAAAATAAAAATAAATAAAACTCAAGTGTTCCCTAATTTCCTGTTCATGCTCTAAAACTCTTTAATACTCTGGTTTTAGGGGGTTCCACATTAAATAATTTATCCAATAAATCAATGTTTTCCATTTTCTATAGCACATTTATGAGATTTCAAACACTTATTCATAATTATAACCAAGGTAAATTATGTCAAGCTTACTTGAATCATATGGCATTTAATATACTTGAAAAATTAAAATAATTAAAATTAAAATATTCAATGACATTGCAGCAATAATAATATAGCAGCATAGAAAACATCTGACTACATTTCTTCTTACTGAAATATTCAAAGTAAATGGGTTGAACAATACATTATCACTACTTGAGGTGAAAGGTTCTGAATTTATGTGGTGTATTTTCCATGTTTTCAAGAAACTTTCATACTCATAATCTCAGAAGAAGCTAGCATCTTACTCAGAGTCAGATAGCAATTATAGACAGAAAAAAACCTAGACCCTTCAGCTTCCTCACTCTGGTTTTAGACGCTTTACAATTTTTTTTTAATGCGGAAGCTGATGATTATCCCCGTGTTAATAGGTCTGATTTACACTGTGCTGAAAAAGAGTTATTAGTTGTTTTTGACAAAGGGGCCCTTCTCAGGAGTCTAAATTATCTTCCACTATGGAAGAGAAAGAAACAAAAAGCAATGATAATAATCCATTCATCTTTTGCAACAATCAGTCATACATTCTGCCATCACACAGAGTCAACCTTACCCTGATGTTAGGATCATTCTAACTTGATATGTAGACTACTACCCTTAGTATCATTCTTCCCTGACTCTTGCCAATCTAATCGCAATCTGCCAATATTCATGGTGACTCTTTGCTGCTAATATTCTACTTTAAACTGCAAAGCAAAAATTAAAATGCTTTAAAAAATGTTTAAAGGAGGAATTAAACTCATTCCCCCCCAAATATTAGCTAATATGCCAAAAGAATCCTAATGCAAAAAAATGCTTCAGAGTAAATCAGAAAACCACATAGAACTGGTATAAGACTTTTTAAATATATATATATGTTATTAAACTGTACTTAATATAAATAAGTGAAAAAGGTCTAAGAATATTGTTTGTTTCTTCTCATTCAGGTAATAGTTCTTCACACATGTTAGACTCAAGTCACTCAATTCAGAAATGAACTAGTACACTATAATCTCAGCTTCTTCATATTTATTCTTGCCCATTTCTTAGACTCTCCATGGCATTTCCAAAGAATGTCTCCCTAGCTCAGAAAACTAGAATTTTAAAACAGCATGTCATTCTGGTCTATCTTTTCAACAAAGTGGTGGGATTGATTCCCCCTTTCCCTCTGTCCCCTTTTTTAACACTCCTTTTCCCTTAAACACAGGTTAAAACAGTTAAGTAAGGTAAGAGCCACTAGCTCCCCAATTTCCAATGAAAACAACACTACAAACTAAAACAACAACATAAATATCTGAAAGGGATTCAGACAAGTGTGAGAGAACGGCTTCCTCAGACACTGAATGTGTGGCTGGTGTCTGAATGGCCAGCCCTTGCATGGATGAGCAGTTCACAGGAGGCGGACATCCAGAGAGAAGAAAATAAAAGTTGTTTTTTATCATCAGGAGAGGGGGCATTCTGAAAGGTTAATAATTACTAGTGGCCAGAGCACTAGGCATAGAATTTGTGCAATCGAGTGCAAAATAAAAATGCCAGGACCCTTTTCTAAATGGAAGAAAAAAGCACTTTCTTTCTTGACCTTTCCTGATGTTTTGTATTTGGCATTTAATTCTTGCACACCCTCAGGCATGGGAAAATTCGTGGGCCAAGTGTAGACCCTCGTGGGCACCCCAAGTCCTACCTTGCAGATGAGTGGGTACTCAGAACCTGCACCTGACCCTACCTGTACTATGCCCAAGACCCCACCGGTGAAGGGAGGTGCACTCAAAGCAAGGAAGCGGGCAGCTGAGAACATATTATGCCATTGGACTTCATTAAGTTAAAAGAAAATTATGAATAATTTCCAACTGACAGCCACAAAGCATCAAACTCCAAGCATGGCCCTTCCTCTGTGACACTGGTCTTATTTCATGAAGCTGATCCTGCTGAGGACATTTATTAGTAAATATGTAATTCCCAGTTTATACTTGTTTGCTATTTCTGTTCTCACAAAATGGCCCATTTATCCATACTTTGATCATGGCTTATCCTACACTTAATTTGTCACAATTAAGTTCTGGAAATAATCTGGAAATAATCTACTTATAGACTCTATAGTTGAGTATATATAGATCCAATATATGTGTATAATGCCATTTGAATATTCTTATACAAACATATGCATGAATATACATATATGTTATATATTTTAATGTGTATATTTATATCAATTGCCTATACCCCTATAAAATATAGATGCACACACACACAAATCCACATAATATGTAACTTTATCACTTGTGTTCTGTATGTTTATTTCTACTATGACACTTCCTTCAAATATTTTGTTATATTTTAAAATATTATCTCTTTCTAGATGCCATCTTTAAGGAAATAATGTTTTGCAGTGAAAATACTGCCTCGGAAACTTTTCTATATAAATCAGTCACTTTTCTTCTATGTTTCCCTTACTATCTTACTTAAATGTCAATTCTCTCCCTGCTTCAATTATGTCTCCCCCCACTTCTTCCTCCCTACCCCTTCCTCCTTTATGGTGAAGTTAAGATTTTTCCTTGCACTATACGCCTCTCCCAACACCCAAAAGATGCTGAGTGAATCTTGAATAATTAAAGATTTCTTGAGCACTCTGAATGGGTTTTGGAGGCATGATAAAATAATTTCCCTCTATATCCAAATAGTAATAAAACAGTTTTAGCACTGAGGTGGAGCTCAAGAACAACTTGTAAAAGTGAATAAATCATTTCAGTAGTCACTGTGCTTAACCAGGCATCCTATGTCCTCTCCTTCTTTTCATTTCTGGAGTTAGTTCATTAAATAGAGCTATAAAATCTATTGATCTAATTCTTGTGAGTTACTTATATTAGTCAATCAATTCAGAACGGACAGCCATTTATTAATTGATTCATTCATTTTTATTTTATTCTTTATTTAACTCCACTGTGTGTCACTGGAACATCTTATGGAAAGACATACTTTTTCTCATATTACTTTATTCTTCTCCTTTTATGAAGACACATGGAGACATCTGCTCCAAACCTTCTTTTAGCCAAAATATCTATTTCATTTCTGCCTTGATTTCCTGATCTCCTCCCAGCAACTTGCTTCTTGTTGCAAAGCTGCCAGACATAAATTTTCAGCTTCCTATTTGTTTATTTTAAATATGGAAAATTAATTGAAAATATCATTCTTATTACATTAATCGCCTACTAATTTAAGTTAATTTAACCCATGTGTAAAATGGCAATAACACTTAAATGTGTAACCTGGCAGTTAAACAAGTCTTGGAGAGACTGGTTATATATAGTTCTTCTCAACTGGCATAGGCTACCACACTTTATTTATTTATTTTTTTCATGGGACTTGGACTGAGCCACAACTTATTTTAAGAGTATTATCTTTCTGCTTATGAAATTTCTTAAATCTATAAGCCAAATGTATAAATAAGATCTCTCGTTATAGTAATAATTTCTCTCTCCTGCCATGCCCCATATTTCTTTCAATTCCTTACCAGAGAATTTTAAAATATTTGATATACTTGTCTCCCCTATTCGTAACAGGATAACATGTACTTACCCTATATTCATCAAACCTTGTTCTGAACTGTCACCAGATTTAGTAAAAATTATAAGCAAAATGAGTTTTAGGGCTCCTCGGTGGCTCAGTTGGTTAAGCATCCGACTCTTGGTTTCGGCTCAGGTCACGATCTCCCAGTTCATAGATTCTAGCCCTGTATCTGGCTCTGTGCTGACAGTGCAGAGCCTGCTTGGGATTCTGTCTCCCTCTCTCTGCCCCTCTCCTGATCACTCTCTCTCAAAATAAATAAATAAACTTAAAAAAAATTAAACAAAATGAGTTTCAGATTTGCCCCTTCATTGTATTCCCACTATACTTAGAGTAGGTTGGACCCTCTTTATTCATCAGTTAGAATCTTTTCCTAGACTTCTAAACTGTGATTGACTTTTTCCTTTACCTTTCATAGGGCAATAGTCACTCAGGGCTGGGCAGTCAAGTACCCCTTATAAGTCACTGTCCTGGAGGAATTTAAAGACTGCTCTTACTACTGCTTTCAGAATCTCCGGAGTTTTTTACACAGATATTCTATTATACCTGTCCCCCTGCCCCCACAATATTTTCCATGATTTTTGTTTTTTTTTGTTTGTTTTTATTCCTTATCAATTGATCTTGACTGTTTGCCAGGGGATGCTTTCCAGCATTCAAGTAAGGAGGTAATGCTACCCATTAAGGAATATGCTAATGATTGCATTTTACTAACCTTAGCAAACACCAGGTACCACCAGATGTTTCATATCAAACACATCTCTTCTTTGAAGTAATTCCGTTCAGTGTTAGTTTTCTCATTTTCCTAATGATCCACTGACATATAATGAAGATGGGATTTGTACTCTGTACTTTGGACTCAGAAGTCTACACTTCTAAAGCTAATGGTTCCATTTGGATATGCCAGAAAAAAAACCAAACCAAAACAAAACAAAAAAAACATTTATCTTTCTCTCTTTTAAAGGCAGTTGCATTGCTTTTATGTTAGGTATATTTACTCTCAAATTTGTTCATCAGTGGCTTATTTGTTGGTTTTGGATGATGGTTGTGTAGTCCTTATGATGTGGGAAACAAAGGCAGAAGGAAATGGCAGATAATCTGCAGCCCATTGACAAATACTTGAGGCAGACACTGAAAAATCTTTCTCCCTACTATCTTAATGCTGATGCTTTGCTAGAGGGAAGCAACCTTAGCTTGACAATAGCTAGGCCTCCACAATCCTGGGAGTCTTCTTTAGCAAGTGGAAATCTCATTGGAAACTTCCCCTGGACTTTACCTTTCCCAACTCCATAGTATATAACCAGTCTCTCCTCATGGTCCCTGGGCAGCTCTTCCTGTGCACAGGTCCTGCCCCCGTGCTTTAAAAAAATGACTTTTTTGCACCGAAGACATCTTGAATAATTATTTCTTGGCCGCTGGCTCCAGACCCCTCAAACCCTACTATCACCTCAAAAACCTCATCACTTATATATACGCTTTCCTTCCAAACTTTTGGAAGATTTCCTGAATAATATCTCCCATGGGGCTTGTATTCTGCTTTTAACCCTCACTTTCAACCAGAGCATAATCTCCACTTAGACACCTTTAATTCTTAACCTAAAAATAAGTGGTATTTCTATGAACACAAATATGTTGTCCACAACTCTAAAGATTTTAAGGTTTTGTTTGTTTGTTTGTTTGTTTTGTTTTTTACTAGAAACAAATTCTCCAACATTGTCACCTTCTACCATGATGACTTTGCCTTTACTAGAGAGCAGATGATAAGCATACTGCATAATGAATTAGCTATTCCAGCATACAATGGTGGGTGAGGGTGGGGAAAAGGATAATCCATCCCATCAGAGGAGTTTTAAACAACAAAATAACAACACCAACAATAACAAGCCAGGTTTTAGTCAGTTTTACTATTGTTTCAAATTCTTTACAAACAATGTACCCATTCCTTGCCTCTTACCCAAGGTGGAGTGTCACCTACATCTTCCTCAGTTAAGTCACAGATTGACTATAATATTTGTCAGTAAATATTGTGAAGGAAGGACAGCCCAACATAGGGCATCTGACACTGGACAAATTAAATTGACAATAGTTTTTTCATCATATTCAGAGCCTGAGGGAGAAGGACACTGGATGCTACCCAGGGATGCATCAGGTTGCACTTAGAAACAGTGGACAACCAACTGGCGCCTGGGTGGCTTAGTTGGTTAAGTGTCCGACTTCGGTTCAGGTCATGATCTCACAGTTTGTGGGTTTGAGCCCCGTGTCAGGCTCTGTGCCAATGGCTCGGGGCCTGGAGCCTGCTTCAGATTCTGTGTCTCCCTCTCTCTCAGCTTCTCCCCCTCTCACACTCTGTCTCTCTCTCAAAAATAATAAATAAATATTTCAAAATTAAAAAAAAAAAAGAAAAGAAACAGTGAACAACCAGGGGCTGTAGGAGATGCCCCTGTTTCCCATGAGAGGATGTAATTGGCGAGTCTGGATAGTTCCACAGGCTGACAGGGAACTGGAACCTGCTACTTAGGAATAATCAAGGACTGTGCCTGGTCCCTTTGATAAAGAGCTTACTTGGCTGCAGATCTTATCTGTGAGAGCAGAGTGGAGATAGGAACTTGGGGCTAGAACATTCGAAGCCGTATGTCAAGGCAGCACATAACACTGAACTTTAGTTTTAGGACTTATATCACAATGAGGTATCAAATGTTTTCTGAAGCTTAAATTCTGTGGAACTTGAGTTCCATTTAAACAACAGGTTGTGCAACAAGTGAAAATTATATCTTCTATTAATATTAATGATATTGTAAGTTTATTAATTTATAGGAAGTAACCAATTCTTGTCAAAAAAATGAATATCACCATCATGGTTTAATTTGTTACCTAAAAAATAAGTGTCATCTACTTATAAATTTTAAGTTTTAAAAATATTAACAGGAAGGAAATGCCCAACTGACCAGTGTGACTAATGTTGAAGAGTGTGGTAATCACTACTGCGTTAAACAAGATTCCATTTCTTCTATGTGTTTACAGACAACTAGACAAGGACAATAAAATAAAACACTACACAAAATATGATGGCTATATAAGAGCTTTAAAAAAATTACTATGGGATGCTAAATAGAAGTGACTAAATCTGCCTCATACGAGAACCCAAATTCTTCAAACCGTTTACGATTATCTCCCCCCAATATTGGGTAATATCAGAACATTATATTTACTTTCTTTGCACTTGTGATTAAATGCCAATGAAGACTAAGGTTCTTCTTTTGCATGTATCATTTCTATCATATTGCCTTATTTCTACTGTGATGTCAACGTTTCTTAAATGCAAGGAGTGCATGTTTCACTTTTGCACTTTCAGTTCCTAACACAGTGTCTGCCATTCCCTCCATAAACTTTAAAAGCTATTTTTTTTAATGATGAGTATTTATTAAAGAAAAAAAGTGAATGAATTAATTCATGGTCAACCCCAGATGTTGTGCTGTTCCATTATTTCTTAAAGATGTATTTTAGAAAATGTCATCTTCATTTCAATATTCAGCAAACCATATTTTATCATAACACAATATAAAGTATATAACACTATAATAACACAATAACACAAGGATAAAGGACAGTTTAAGTCTAAAGATCGTGCTATAAATCTCACTGCTTTTCCAATTCAGTCCATAGACTCTCAAGGAGGAATGCCAGAGTGGGTTGGCTCAGTTATAATCTGAATACATTAGTTTCAATTGGGACATAAATTTATATAGAGACATAATGTCTTCTCTTTGTGAAAAACTACGTATCAGAGGGTATTTGGGGAGCTCTCATGAAATGAGTACCAAGGCAATTAAATATGTCTAAAAGCATTTTCCTCTTGTCTTCCCATTCTTTTTTCTTGAAAACTTGATTCTTACACTCTGGTCTCATTATCTTCATGAATTTCAACTACTGTCATTAAATAGTATGCATGAATAAATACAAGTTATGGTTTGATTTCCTGTACATTTGCGTTTGTTTTCGGCTTTCACTGAATTTATGTAATTTTCCAATTTTATTTTGTTTTCAATCTATATAATGCAAAAGTAATTCATGCACATCCAGACAAAAATCAAAATATTGTAAAATGTATAAAGTAAACATAACTCCTGAACGGATTCTCTTTTGTCATCCCCAGTGGCAAATACTGGTAATAGTTTCTCATTTTCCTCCTATAAAATCCCTACATGTACTTTAACATATATCTTCTCTCCACTTATTTCACAATAACGAGTCATTTTTAAATAGTGAAGAGTATCTTATTTTAATATTGTTAGGATTTATTAGTATATTTCTCTTTTATTTCATTGTCAAAACAAGCCTGCTTTTTAAAAAAGTGGGTTACTTTCTAAAAAAAAAAGTTACAGAGTTGTTTTGTCATATTATAGAGTGTGTGAAAGCACTGTTAAATGTAAACATCTTTAGAAAAAAATAATCCAGGATTACCACCCTCATTGTTTTGGGGTTAAGATAATATTCTTTTGTTTGGGACATTTTACCTTGTACGTAATATTTACTGCAGTTTTCAGCTTGTGACCTGGTGTATGTGTAAAAGAATTCACGTTGTTCAGCTAACATGACGTCAAGAAATTAAGTAAGCAATATAATCCAACATTAAAGAATATTACTCACAGGAAAATGTTTGCAAATTAGGGCTGAATGTATATACATACATATATATATGTCATATATATATGTTATATATATATGTCATATATATGTATATATGTGTGTATGTGTATGTGTGTGTGTGTGTGTGTATATATATATACATATATATATACACACAGCCAGATGCTGTATGTTATGCATTTAATGGTGTCTTTCCAGAAAGATATGTCCAAGTCCTATTGTCAGTGTCTCAGATTGTGATCTTATTTGGAAATAAGGTCATTACAGATAAAATTATCTGAGTTAAGAGGAGGTCATACAGGAATGCAATGGGCTCCTAATTCAACATGACTGGTGTTCTTGAAAGAAGATAATCATGTGAAAACACAGAGACAGTGGGGAATACAAGGTGACCATGGAGGCAGAAATTGGGGTTATGAAGCTGCAAGGCAAGGAACACCAAAGACTGCTAGTGACACCAGAGCTAAGAGAAAGACATGGGCCAGATTCTCCCCTTGCAGCCTTGGAAAGACCAAGGCCCTGTAGACACTTTGATTGCAGACTTGTAGCTTCCAGAGAAGCCACCCAGATTATGGTACTCTGTTATAGCAGAAACTAATACAGATTTTGTTACTGGGAAATAGGGTGCTTTTGCAACAAATACATCAAATAGTATAAATGGTTTGAAATTGAGTAATCAAAAGAGATAGTGAGAATTTTCAAGTGCATGGTAGAAAGAGCCTAGATTGAATTGAAGGGACTGTTGATAGAAATAGGGACATTAAATGTGATATTAGTGAAGGAAGAGATGAAAATTGGGAGCATGTATTAGAAAAGGGAGGGATTCTGGTCATGATGTGGCAAAGAACTTGGCTGAATGGTGTTCTGTTAGATGGCTGGTAGAACTTGTAAGCAATGGGTAAGAGACTATAGGACAGGATCACCCAGAGTTGGCAAAATTCAGAAAATGATAGCAGGTGAATAATATACCCAGAGGTGCAGAATCCATTCTCCTTGTTAACATTAATTCTATCTGGGGTGATCTCTCAGGAAACACAGCCACCTTCTTCCTCTCCAGATTAATTTGCCCAACAAAGAAAATTAGGGGAAACTAAATTAAACATCCCGGTGACAGCATAAAGTAAAACAATCTGTTTCTGTGGAGGCAGGAAAAAAAAAAAAGAAAGGGCTAGACATTTTTATCTTCTTTTTCCATCACATGAACCCAGTGAGAACACCAATAGCTATGGGACAGAAGTGGTATTGGAAAGAAATATTTGAATGATGAATAATAATAAAAAATAGAAGACCTGCCATAACACATACATAAATAAAAGTAAAAGATGGCTAAAGGAGGAAATAAAAAATACACCACTTATTCACAGGAAAGAAAACTCACAGTAATATTATTGCCATGGAACAATATTAAAATTGTGGTCAAATATTTCTGCATGAATTATAAACAAAAATGCAGGTTAAAAATAATGCAGTGTATGAAATATTGAAGTTCCCCAAAGAGTAAAACAAAATAATGGATTAGACAAACTATTAAAAATATTGGTACTTTAGGGCTCAGCTAAATTTTGCTTCCTAGGGAATGGCATTCATGGTTCCCTTGCTCCTGGGTTTTTAAAGTTACTTTCTCATCATTCTATGTGCATTTTCTTATTCCAATATGTAACTGTTTCATTTCCTATATATCTCTTTCATTAAGCTGCAAATTATTCAGGGTAGAGGACTGTTTTTATTACTATTTTTTTAAATTTTATGTTATCACTACTGTTGTTACTCCCATTTTTGCATTCTTAGTTCCCAGGCACATATAAGAATTTGGTAAAACATCTGCTAAATAAATAATAGGTTGGACATATGAATTAATTAAACTAAAATCTCAGAACAGTAATAAAGTAGCTTAATATCCTAGAGTGATTGTGAACATCTGAAATAATGTATGTAAAAGGAAATAATAAAAGTGCCATAGAGTGGAAAATTAATATTCCTCTCCACTTCTGAGGTTCAGTTATCTCTACAAACGTTAAGTATTTCCCTGCTATGCTGTTAGCTTAGAAAAAACATTCTGGCCATGTTTGTGTAAAACTCCCAAAATCATATCTAAACAGCAATAACCAGCATACTATAGTGTTGTTTACTGAAGTTGATGGAACTTATAAAACTTCTAGGCCAAATCAGCAGCTTGGCAAACAATTAGCTCTGGCTTGTTTGGAAGATATGTGTTCTAAGTTCACAAAATGCAAATCAGCTACACAACACTATTCAATTTTGTGTTTAAAAAATATATATGTACATACACACACACACACACACACACATATATATATATACACATACATACATATGTGTGTGTGTGTGTGTGTGTGTGTGTGTATCTCAGGAATCAGGTTGTAGACCAGCAATACGTGCAGTTATGAAAGATTTTTTAGATTTCATTTTAAAATGTGGTTTTATGCTGCTCATTGAGTTTGAGTAACTAAAAATTAGAAAAACATCAAGCAACTAGTTTAAATTAACAAACAAATTATTAAAAATTAAACATGAAAAATGTAGAAGTGGTCTTTTAAAATGAGGTAGCTGAAGTATTGGAGGAGATATTAAAATAAAATATTAAAGGCAATTTGAGGGCTGCCTGGGTGGTTCAGTAGATTAGGCAACTGACTCCTGATTTTGACTCAGGTCATGATCCCAGGGTGGGGAGATCAAGTCCTGCGTCAAGCTCTGTGCTGACAGCCTGCTTGGGATTCTCTTTCTCTCTCAAAATAAACATTTTTTTAAAATAAAGGTAATTTGGAATTCCTAATAATTAGAGCTTATCATACAATGTCATTACTACCACTTAACTTTCTTTTTTTTTTTTTAATTTTTTTTTCAATGTTTATTTATTTTTGGGACAGAGAGAGACAGAGCATGAACGGGGGAGGGGCAGAGAGAGAGAGAGAGACAGAATCGGAAACAGGCTCCAGGCTCTGAGCCATCAGCCCAGAGCCTGACGCGGGGCTCGAACTCACGGACCGCGAGATTGTGACCTGGCTGAAGTCGACGCTTAACCGACTGCGCCACCCAGGCGCCCCTTAACTTTCTTTTTTAAAATAAAATTTTAATGTTTATTTATTCTTGAGAGAGAATGAGAGAGCACAAGTGGGGTAGGGGCAGAGAGGGAGAATCTCAAACAGGTTCCATGCTGTCAGGACAGAGTCCCATATAGGGCTCAAACCCACAAACAGTGAGATCGTGACCTCAGCTGAAACCAATAATCTGTCACACCCAGAGACCTCATAACTTTCTAATTTCCACCCCAGAACTGAGTTATGGTGGAAGAGATGTATTACATCTCCTTAAAATGTGTCTGCATCTGTCATATTCCTGAAATATCTAAGTCATACAATTTAACCATGCTTTTCTGTGGCTTTCTGCAAGCAATCATTTGTATATTTAAAAATAACAGCCAGCATGGTTGGGATTTTCATGTTCTCACCATTTTTATCACCCTGTCATACAATGGGAGATTTTCCAGGACATTGGACAAAATGACTCATCAGTGCACAAACATGTGGCAAATGCAAAGTATTTTTCACCTTATTAAACGAGAAAGATAAATCAACTTTTCAATGGCATATGCCATCACTGAAAGGTGGGTGAATGCACACCACCAACTTCATGGTATATATGTTCACCATGAGTCAGCTGTCCCTGAATAAGAAAGTTGATTTAACCATTTGAAGTGAATTACCTAGTTTCTAAAAGGTCAACAATCAGTTCCAAATAACCTAGAAATCCATTAATAATTGATTTAGAATGCTATTTTTAATGAATGTTATAATATAGACAAATTGTTCAAAACTGAGATGGAGACAGAGAACATGGACTGAGAGGGGAATGGGGGTTGTCAAAATTCTGGCAGTACTTTCCCAGGACTTATACCCCAATCAGAAAGTAGTATCCAACTTCAACATTTTCATTTCTTGATAAAATCAATCACACTTAATTTTGTTTTGAACATCTTTTTTATCTTAATTATGTGAGCTCCTCTGAGACACCCCGCAGTGTGAAAAAATCACTCTATAAATTTTAGTTTGTATTCAGATTACAATATCTCTTCATCTATCATTTGTTAATTTTATGCCCATGGATTAGATCCTAAACTTAATGCCATATCAAACCCGGAACTTGAAAACTCTTAGGTCTTACTAAATATTCTGAACTCCTTCCTTTTTATTCCTTTCTTAAAAATACATATATAGAGGTAAGCAGGTAGATAGGTAGATAGATAGAGAGGAGTGCCTGGGTGGTTCAGTCAATAAAGCATCAGGCTTTTGATTTTGGCTCAGGACATGATCTCATCATTCATAAGATTGAGCCCCACATCATGCTCTGTGCTGACAGCATGAGGCCTGCTTGGGACTCTCTGTCTCCCCCTCTCTCTGCTCCTCTTCTGTTCTCTCTCAAAAATAAACAAATAAACATGAAAAATATTTACTTAAAAAAGATATAGATAGATATTAATCAGTTTTCCCCAAAATTCTATTCTTATCATCTCAGTTCACATTTGGTCATTTCACTATATCTCCATATAAATCTACCCTTTGATATAATTAACCATTCTCACTATTTTATCTTTTCTGAATTCATGTGGTTCACTAGCCCCTGCTAGTTGCTAAATGAGCAAACAGCATATACTGAAAAGCACAGGTGTCTTCTCTGTCCTCAAATAATTCATTGTGGAGTAGAGGAAGCAATCACAGTCCAGGTATAGTGCTTTTCATCTTTCTTCATTTTGAAATGTCATTCTTGTTTTTCTTAGCCATAATCTCTCTGTCTACCTTTGATTTCCTACACCACATTTAGTAAATTTTCTCACTCCTGAACCTTTACTCCACAGATAGTCTGTACCACTGAATAGCCAATCATATGCTGCTGTTTGCTGATTGTTTTACAATAACACAACTGAGCTATTTCACCTTCTTATATTCATTGCCCTAGTCAGTCATGTGACACCAAGTTCACATTTAGTTTCCTTCTCCAACTTGATTGTAATTTGTCCTTAAGAGCAGAGGCCATGCCTTATTATATCTCATTAATTCTAACTGATGACAGTACATGAAACATATGATAGCTTTTCAAAAATGACCTTTCATGGAATACAAAAAATTTAACCTAGTAGGAAAATAAAGGAGTAGGCAGACCATAGATGGGTACTCCAGGTCTCAGCTAGTCAAATAATGGTTCATGGACTAGCAGTGTCTGCATCACCTGAGAGCTTTTAGAAAAGCAGGATCCCAGGCCCCACTTCAGACTTACTCCTCCTACTCTGCATTTGAACAAAATCCTCAGGTGGCCTTTCTATATACCAAAGTTTGAGAAATACTTTAAGGAGACATGCTGTAATCAGTGGACTCATTTAATTCATTGCCAACAAGTTATACAGGTGTTCCAGATAAGTAATGATTTCCTTAAGATGGGATATGGTTGCTTAGAGAGGGGGAGGATGAGGAAGAGGAGAAAAGGAGGAAGAGGAGGAGGAGGAAGAGGAGGAGGAAGAGGAGGTGGCGGTGGTGGAGGAGGAGGAATAGGAGAAAAAGGAGGTTCAGCTGCCCTAAGAGTTCTTCTTTTTATTAGGCTGAGTTGGGCTCATCTCCAGTTAGCTGAGTCAGGCTAGGAAAACCAGAATCAGGAAGCTTCTCAGTCTACTTAGTCTTAGGATGACTATTGATTGTATCCTTGATCCCTTACTTATCGACATGAAACATGGGGAATGTCATATGTTCTGCTGTTTGATTTACCTGACATAAGGTATAAATCCTATCATTTTGAAATAAGGAATGTACATTATAATCAGCCATGGAGCTTTAAAAAAAAATCACAACTTAGCCTCCACCCTAAGTATTTTACCTCTAAAGATCTGGCATGAGACTAAAGTTTATATATTTTTAAGTGTAAAGAGGTTTGTGTTGAGAACCAATGGCCTATTGAATCAACTATATTAATTAGATTTACTGGTTATTTCAGTAAAGTTACCAAATCAGCAATGTTACTTGCTATTTAATGGTCTGTAGTTCTCACTTTCCCTTAAAAACAGAATGTTTTGTTTTGTTTTGTTTGCTTTAAACTTAACTTTCTAAACTTCAAGGAATGTTGATCTAAAAGATAATATCCGTTCTCAAATCCTAGACTGCTGGTCTGGAAAAGATTTCTTAATAATACAGAGTGAAGAAGGAGGCAGAGAAAAAAGGAGAAAAAGGGAGGGAGGGAGGGAACAGGAGGGAAGAAAAATGCAAGCAAGAGGAAGAACAGAAGTGATATAAATATCAAAAGGAGAAAAAGAGAAACCAGATGAAGAAAGAATTGGGCCAGAAGAAGAAAAGTGAAAGAGTGAAAAAAGAAATATCCAGAAAAGAACAAAGAGAAAGATAAACAAGAGGAATGAGGAAGAAAGGAGGAAAGGAAGGAAAGAAGAAAACTACAACTTCTGTTTAATGGTTTGTTGATTACTCTCTTACGCCGCAGTTAACACCCAGGAGGAAAATTTTCTATGCCAACCACCTAAGATCTGTATCTATTAGTCTGCCAGGTAGAAATGATGAATTCTTTCCCTCTTACTTTTTTTGCATTATTATTATTTTCAGAGTTCAGTAATGTTGGAAATGTGACATTTGCGAATTGACAGTCCAAAGTATAAAGTAAAAATATTTAGCTGGTGAAATCATATATGTCCCAGCTGAAATGTTCTGGAGGAAAGCATTTCACACGAATAAGGTTTTTAGGTGCAATCTGCCTGGAGATTTTGCCGGAAGTTAGTTCCCAGCACTCTGGAGTTGTTCGGTTCTAGCTCTCAGCTTTATGGCATTTTGTGACTTTGTAGCTTCTTACAGCCTGATGATGGCCAAAAATAATAGAAATAGAGCAATATAATATTTATGCCAATGAATTTAGACTCATCAAATTACCAATAATCTTCAATATTTAAAAATTGATGTTAGCACAATTATATATACACACAATAGAGCGCGCGCACACACACACACACACACCCCTCTCAAAATATATAGTAAATGAACTGTCCTATATCTACTGCCAACTTTGGCAAATGAAAAACAATACCTACATACCATTCTAGAGCCACGATAAGATTTTCAGCCATTAAAGAATGACTGTCAACCTTCCTGATTTCAATTTGTTGATTTACAGCAACTGTCGGAAACTTTTAAAAAGTTATTTTATTCATTTATATTTTTGATAATAACTAAATGATGTGGCGTATGAAATCAGCCTATGAGTAAACTGAGAAGGTGGTTTCTGACATCTCAGGATAAAACCTATCCTGAAGATTCTCCCTTAATAGGCAATATCAACAGTCAGTATGAACAGTGACAACAACATTCTGGCAATTTGTAAAGCCCATAAATTCTTCAACTCAGTCATTGAGTTTCTTTCTTTTTACACTGTAATAACTTCTTCTTTCTTACATAGTAACTATTAACTCGAGAAAAATATTATATAAAGTTGAACTATAAGTCATAAATGCCCTCCCATTATTTCATTTTATTTTTAAATAAATGCATGGAATTAATGGAAAATTATATAATATAATTTATGTATGTATTTGTATACACATATAAATGGCTTTGCAACTCTCTGGAAATATATTTATATATTAAATAGCCTTTCATATTAATAAATACAGATTACTAAATTATTTTGAGTTGAAAAGTATTAATTGTATACCTACTATATGTTAAGCATTGTACTAGGCACTAGGGTGTGATAAATATAAAAATCTCTGCACTTAGATTCACACAGTCGAGAAAGAGATCAGCACTGAAGGGGGAATTTCCTTTCAAGTGCATTCAGTGCTATGAAAATGAAAGCACAGAGTCTGTGGTATCTAAAAGTGAGATGCTGAATCCATGTTGGAAGCTATGGGAAACACCCCTTGGGTGAAGATAATTCCTACCTTGGATCTGAAATGTGTCTAAGAGAAGATAAGCGGGAAGAACAATTTAGGATATCGCCTACAGAAGAAAGAGTATGTGAAGAAGTCTGGCACTTATAAGGATATATGATAAAAAAAAGTTAATAGTAAATTGCTCTACATATTTTTGAAACTTCAAATCTTCAAAGCCCATATTCCTGGAAGGTCAATGTTTTGGGTAGGCTTCTGTCAGACACAGACTCCAAGACGTGGGTTGATGTGCAAGGAATTTAAGGAAGAGCTCATCGAACCAGATGAATGTTTGGCCCAGGAAGCAGGAAAGGAAAGAGAAGTATGCTAAGAAGGGTTCATTTCCTGACAAAGACCTTGGAAAGGTGGCTTCAGCCTTATTGGAACATAAGTTACAGCCCAGAGTATGTCCCCAGTGGAGGGAAGGAAGCTCTGTTTCCATCCTCAAGCACCAGTCAGTAATCGGCTGTGGTACACCCTGGGAACTGTAAAACCTCCGGCGCTCTGAGCTCTTTTCACCAGGTGGACAGAGTGGTTCCAGCAGCCTGTAGTCTTCCAGAGAAAGTCTCAGATACAAGCTGCTAAGGCAAAGGCCCAGGAAAGGTATAAAGAGGCACACAAAAACAAACAAAAAGATCTAAGAGAATCACAAAGTATACTGACATATTTCTTACAGGTGGACATGAACTAAACTTTTCTAAAATGGGATTACATCGTGGCTAACAGGAAACCAGACCATACTGCACATTAAAAAAAAAAAAATCTTTATTGAGGTACAATTCATATACCATAAAATTCACTTGTTTCAAATGTATAAATCAATGATTTATAGCAAATTTACTGAGTTATGAAACCTTCACCATAATACTGGATTAGAACATTACCCATTTTTCAAGAAAATCCTCATTCCATTTTGCAGGTAATCCCCATTCCCACTGTCAGCCCTAGGCAACCATTAATCTACTTTCTTTATAGATGGTGCCTTTTCCACACATTCTCATAAATAAAATTATAAAATATGTGGTCTTTGGGGCATGCATTTTTTTCTATATGATACTTAATACAATGTGTTCAACTAATTTCACTGAGCACCCACCTTATGCCAGGTGCTACAAACTAGGCTACTGGTGACCAAAAGGAGGCATGAATCTTATGGTCTAGTAAGGAAAATGGACAGTAACAAAATAATCATACAAAACTGTAAAATTTCAAAAAAGTTTTGTGATGCTCTGGAAACATGAATGGAGGTGAGGTCAGGCTTCTCTGTGGACTAACACTTGCCTGAGACCAAAGAATAGGAGTTAATTAGGCAACGAGCAAAGCAGTCCAGATAGAAGGAATAGGACACAGCTACCAGTGAGACAGAACACATTATTACAAGCAATTTAGAGAACGTTATTTGGTTGGAGTTTTGAGAAGAAAGGAAGGATGGTGAGAGATAAGGCTGGAGAGAAAGGTACAGGCCAGGTTAGATTGAGATTTTTAAACCATATTAAAGATTTTAGTCTATTGTAAGACCAATAGAAAGACATTGAAGTGTTTTTAGTTGGGTTGTGGGGGAAGGTAAGTGATAGTAAGATTTTGTTTTAGAAAGACCCACTCTAAGTGAAGGGAACATTTTTTTTTAATGTTCTCAAAATACATTCTCTGAGCAGAGGAAGGAGCACATCTTATTTTACCTGCTTCAGCCTTCTACTTCATGACAAACGAAGGCTATTTTAAATGTTAGTGCATGTACCAATTACATGATAAAACAATCCATTTGTGGATGTTTCTGGACAATTTATAGTTCATTCTAGCATTTTCATTCTGATTCCTTAGTGGAATAGGGACACATCACGTGCATCTTGGCATTGTTCAACAACCATCTATTCTGATGAAATGGTGAGTTTTGATCTCATTTCTCAGTTATTCCATTATGTTGCATGAACTATGTGGAGAAATACCCCATAGACCTTTCCATATATTTATAATTTTCTGTTTTTAGCACTAAAATTGGGAACTCACAAAGACTTTATTCCTCTAAGTAACACAAAATCTATTTACATGGAAAGAATAAAATAGCTAAGGCAATTATCCAGATCATTTGAGCAAAAAGCTCACTTTGTTGGGCCTGAATGATTGTGGTATATTGTTTACAGGGATCCAATTTACTAGATAATGGCTTACCAACACCTTACAATATTCCTGAGTAGATAGATAACTGAATGATTTACCTAAGACATGCAGTAAGATGGGGTGAAAAATGTTACATTAAAAATGGAAAGTTCATGTTCAATAAATAAGAGATAATACGTCTGGTGAATATCAAAGGGATCATTATGCTGTCGGGTTTCCAATAATCTTTATAATTAATTTGAGAAAAATAGCACAAATGAAGAAAATGAAATGAAAATTTTCACAAATGAAAATAATACTGGAACTTAAACAGAGATGTTAGAACTTTAGGGCTTAAAAAATTATGTACATGCTTAGACACACACACACACACTCACACACACACACAACAGGTTTTAAAAGCACTACATGAATGGCCGTTTGGAAGATGTGGAATTAATTCTTTCTATAAACATGCTAGACATATTTAATTCATTGGGACTCTTCTAACATTGTGATCAGAATCAACAATAATTATGTGCATTTTGCTTAAGTATTATTTACCCTGGATAATGAAATACTAAAATATATATATGAAATATTAAAATATGAAAATACTAAATAATGAAATACTAAAATATATATATACACATATACATATACACATATGTGTATATATATGTATATATATGTTCAGTTACATAGATTATAACTCTTTTTGTTCTTGGACCCCTATGATATAGTTACTTTATTGCTGCCTTTTTACAGAAGAGGAAACTGAGAATGAGGGTAAGGCATTTGCCTAAAGCCACATAATCATTAAAGATCTAGAAATTACATCCCAGTTCTGTCTGATTCCATAGTTCCCGTAACTTGTTTCTTCTGTCTATAAAGTATTTATAATTTACAGTTCTGTAGTAATTTTACTTTAAGTGTATTTTTCTGCTTTAATGATCATATTAACTTATGCATTGGACAATGCTTCCATTTTATAACATAAAAACTGGTGTGAAGAAGATTCAATAGTTTAGAGGAATCTTTTTATTTAATTTTTAAAAGTAATACAAACTTGGGGAAATAATTGTAATATAGACAGATTTAGGCATTAGATAAAACATTTCACTTGCAATGACTGGAAACCTACAAGTAAAGGAGACTGACACATTTTACCATGTTCCTAGCTACAAGTTAGTTTGGAGACAACTGAGGGGTCTGGACATTTGGCCTATTTGTATTAGTCATTCTTCATAAGGGAGGATTGAGACTGCTTTACCAACTACTGAGATTATACCCTAAACCTGGGTCTGCGTAATGACCAAATACTTGGCCAACTCATTTGAATGACAACTGGCTCTGTAAAATAGGAAATAAAATCAGACAGATTAAGTGAATGGCTGAAATCAATAGCCTGGAAAGTTGTTTAGGGGGCTCTTTATTACATTGTACCAGAGGTTCAATTAATTTTCCATAATATTTTGTAGCTGATTAAATGTTAATTCTTCAAGAGAGTGAAGGTTAACAAAGGGCCTATATAATCAGTGTATTATGTAAATATGCATTGAATTCTAGAAAGTAATTCCCATTGTGGGTAAAAGGCACTTGGTGGGGGTGTGGCAGGAGAGGAAGTAAGGGAGGCTTATCTGCAGGAATATCAAAGTTTCTCTAGATACTTTTAAAGTAATATCACCTCTCCCCTCTTCCACACTGCTCTATCCTTGCCCATGATAGACACACATGCACACACATATCAAGTTACTGTTAGTATTATTAGTGCAGCGTATTCCATGCCATCCAGGTTTTGGGAGTGTGAGGAGGGATGAGAATCAATGATGCAGAGACAATGGCAGGGTGCTAGTGGGGTGGGCAGAGATTACCAGATCATTTGGATTTCTGCCTCTATGTGAACTTGAACAAGTTCATTGCACATCTTGCCTTCATTTTTCTCAACTAAAGAATGATGAGTTGGAACCCCAAAGAAGTGTAAGTGTCATTCCACTTCCACTGTCTTCCATTATTATATCCTTTATAATTGATCTGAAACTTGGAGGTCTGCAATTTTAGTACAATTCAACAGGCTCAGGTTAGACATAGACATGTTCAAACTAGCCTTTTGTTTTATATTTGAGCATTTTTGGAAGAAATGTCATTTGTTCTGCTACTTTCTTAATTCTACCTTATCCTGTTCTCTATCCTAAACCCTTTAATTAGAAAACACTTTAAATAGCATACTTTATACTTTATTCTTCATTATCATATCAGTCGTATTTCAGGTGCCATTGCCAGATGCTTTTATTTTTAAATGCATGCTTTTGAAGGTTTTAATCTCTTTACTTTGCCACCTAAAATTATTGCTTATTAATTAACCCCCCTATAGAAATTAACCGTATTTCTTGTTTAATTATAGTAAGTGATTTTTTTTTCTTTTTTTCCCTAAGCAACATTCATTCTTTTCTTTTAATATATGAAATTTATTGTCAAATTGGTTTCCATACAACACCCAGTGCTCATCCCAAAAGATGCCCTCTTCAATACCCATCACCTACCCTCCCCTCCCTCCCACCCCCCATCAACCCTCAGTTTGTTCTCAGTTTTTAACAGTCTCTTATGTTTTGGCTGTCTCCCACTCTAACCTCTTTTTTTTTTTCTTCCCCTCCCCCATGGGTTTCTGTTAAGTTTCTCAGGATCCACATAAGAGTGAAAACATATGGTATCTGTCTTTCTCTGTATGGCTTATTTCACTTAGCACCACACTCTCCAGTTCCATCCACGTTGCTACAAAGGGCCATATTTCATTCTTTCTTATTGCCACGTAGTACTCCATTGTGTATATAAACCACAATTTCTTTATCCATTCATAAGATGATGGACATTTAGGCTCTTTCCACAATTTGGCTATTGTTGAAAGTGCTGCCATAAACATTGGGGTACAAGTGCCCCTATGCATCAGCACTCCTGTATCCCTTGGGTAAATTCCTAACAGTGCTACTGCTGGGTCATAGGGTAGGTCTATTTTTAATTTTTTGAGGAACCTCCACACTGTTTTCCAGAGTGGCTGCACCAGTTGCAACATTCATTCTTAAACACTACAGTGCTGGAGACGGTTAATATATATTCTGGGCAGAGATCCAGCTTTGAAGAAAATAATAGAGTATTTCCAACTAGTTCAACCAATGTTAGGAAGAGTACATTTTATGGTGTAAGCAGTGGTCAGCCCATTAAGAGAATTGTTTTATTCTGGAAGTGTCAAAACTTTCACAACCTTGGGGATAGTTTTATTATTTGATTCAAATTATTGTTCCATTCACACATCCAAAGTAATGAGTGATAAATTTAAAATCATGATCAAATAAAATTCTTTCCTTAAGACTCATTGTCACCATGTAGAAATGCTGCAAAAGCTCCTGGATTAAGACTTCAAATGGATGTGTCAGCGAGGCTTATTGTCCAATAAACTACAATGTGCAAGCCGTGCACCATGCAAATGAACTTTTATTCTTGACGGCGGCTGCCGCTTTAAAAGAAAAGAACAATTTGCCGGGAAGTAAGCACATGCTGAGCAAAATAGCTTGCCTACGGACAGTGCACCAGGCTCACAAATGTAGCTAGGATTTGAGCATACAAAACGGGCTTAAACTGATTTTGGTCATTTCACATTCAGGGCATGTCCGACCTTCAGACTTTTCCTGAAACACACTGTGTTTCAGACCCTGCGGATTCCACTCACATCTCCTTCCGCTATTCTCCCAGCCCCCAGAGCCTCTGGAGGACCCAAGGTCCCAGCCTTGTAATGGTAGCTCACTCTTGGAGCACTGTGGGAGCAGTGAGATAATAAAATCACGGAATCTTAGTGTTTGCGGACGCCTCAGAGCCTCTATTCTACTTGTCCACCCAAAGGCGGAATCCAAACTCCAATATCTGTAACAAATGACCCTGGGCTCAACTGGATACTTTGCTGCAGAAGAATAACTTTGATTTTTGGAAGTCTCTTCCTGTTAGTCAGTTCCTCCTAATTTTTACACCAAATAGATCTGCCAAGTCAACCTGTTGGTTGTGTTTCTACTGTCTAGGCAAACCACAATCTTTTCAGGACTATATTTAAACAGTTGAAGAAAAGAGACATAACTTTATTTGCTTGCTTAAGTTCTATGTTTAAAAGCCAATTTTATTTTTACTGTTTCTCATAAAACCTCATATTCAGATCCCTTGGCAGGATAATCAATTTACATGTGATGTTGTGAGAAGCTAGCTCCCAGATAGATACGGAGTCTATAATAATCAAAAAAGAAAGAACAAAATCCTCACTGATCTCTCTAATGTTTTAACTACAGGTGGTCTGTTATGTGGTTATTACTTTTAACTATACACTGCCATCTTTTCAACTTACCTTTACCCGCTGCAAGAATAGACTGGTGATTAGGTGCTTTCATTGACAATGTCGTTTCAGGTGCCTTCATATGTATACCATGAGAATTGTAACATAAATAAATGTATCCATAAAGCCAAACAGAACTAATTTGGGAAGCTTACCTTCAAGCTCATCCTAATTTAAAATCGATTTTAAAGTAATGCTTATGTAAGATTAATGAATATATGTGGTAGTCTTGAGCCAAGTGGAACTCCTATACCACTTCTCTTTTATGAAGGAAATTCTGATTTCCATAGATGCAAAATCTCTAAAGAATTAAATTGATGTATTTTATTCCTATCAGAAGTAATTGATGTATTTTATTCCCGTCAAAACACCTTATTCTTATTGCAATAACAACATATATTTTAAGAACAGAATATAATGTGATTGTGATAATCATGATATTGGTATGTCTAATTAACACAAGATCAGGAATAACAGAACTAAAAAAAATCTGGAATCTGATAACATTCTTTAGACTGGGGGTAGTGATGGGGAGAGAGAGAGACTAGAGAGAGGGAAAGAGAGAGAGAGAGATCATCAGGAGAATGACCAACTGCATGGACTGTATTTCTTTTCTGTGCCAGAAAGAGTGCAAGAGTATGAGATCACTGCCTTATGCATAAGGTCAGGGTGAAGCTTGACAATGACAAACTTAAACACAGTGAAATAATTACATGCATTCACCCTACTATGACATCAGGGAAAACTAAATGGAACAAAATAATCCTACTCATACAAAACAAACAACAACTATGAAACCAAAACAAACAAAAATGAGATCCAGCGATGGACAACAGATTAAACATTTTTGTAGAAATAGTGGAATGGTAACAGCTTTTTCAAGTGGAAAACTCATTCCAGGTGCCTATAGAACTAGCTGCAGGTTCAGTGGGGTCTTGGGCACCAGGTAGCACAGAAGATAATGTGGAAACAGTAAGAGAAGAGTTGTTTAAAAGTCAATGTGTAAGTGTGATAGATTCCAGTTTCCTCCATGATCCTATAAATAGCAGGTTGTTGTTACAGAGAAGAGAGTGTTCATCTCTTGTGAAAATGAAATTTCCTGACTCCAAAATGGAGTTGTGGCTTTGATACATGGCTGGGGACAGGAGGATGAAGTTAAATACTTGTACATAATAAATATATTGAAACTCTGGGCACCTGGGTGGCTCAGTTGGTTAAGTGTCCAGCTTCAGCTCACATCATGATCTCAGGGTTCATGGGTTCAAGCCCCACATAGGACTCTGTGCTGACAGCTTAGAGCCTGCTTCAGATTCTGTGCCTCCCTCTCTCACTGCCCCTCCTCCACTCATGCTCGCTCTCTCTCTCTCTCTCTCTATCTCTCAAAAACAAATAATCATTTTTAAAATATTTTAAAAAAAGTAAATAAATAAGGGACACCTGGGTGGCTCAGTCAGGTAAGCATCCAACTTCAGCTCAGGTCATGATCTCACAGTTCATGGGTTCAAGCCCTGTGTAGGGCTTTGTGCTGACAGCTCAGAGCCTGGAGCCTGCTTCAGATTCTGTGTTTCCCTCTCTCTCTGCTCCTCCCCCACTCACTCTCTCTCTCTCTCTCTCTCTCTCAAAAATAAAAGATTAAAAATTTTTTTTAAGTAAATAAAAAATATATTGAAACTTAAAAACTACAGCAAAGTTTAGTAAAGGTATAGAAACCAAGCAAGTCAAAAGTAAGGATAAATTAACTAGAGGTCAACCCTAGAAAGAGGATGGTTGATAATGAGTATAGGGCAGATTTTAACACCTAATCTACTTGTGGATCCTTTTCTGGCTGATTGTTAGATAAAAGGTTAACTTTTCCAGGTCTGGATCTCTTTCCTCCCCACTGGATTTATATGATCCAAAGGGCACAGATATTATCTTCCAAACATGGACCATGCTGGGGCAAATAACTAAATGCTTTTGCATCATTATTCATTCTGCTAGTTGGATCAATGTTTAAAAAACTGTCAACTGGAGTTAATCTTCCTTAATAAAGTGATGTTTTCAAGAAAAAATATCCCAACACTTTTTAAGAACAAATGCTAAGCTTATGTTGGGAAACTGCTAGTATAGTTTTTTATTCATTCCCAGTCATTTTGTAGGTTTGTTAATGTAATGATGGGAATTGTACACCTAGTTTATTTTCTTATTAATACATAAGAGCCATTTTTGTGTACTTTTCTAATGGCATTTCACTGAAATTCCAAAATTCTGGTTTTCTTTCATAATTCATGGTTCTTACAGAATATTTGGAAGCAGAAAAGGTCCTTGGTAATTTAATAGTAAATACTAGTTCTAGTAGTTTAAGGTTTGTACACTAATGGGTCATTTTAGGAAAATTTCCTTCCTTTTATTGAGCATTGTTCACAAAATTTGTGGACAGTTTTAGTAAAATGTTTTGTTGTTGTTGTTGTGCATTAAAGGTGATCATACTTGCCATTATAATTGTTGATTAGACTAAAAATTAACTTTTTCTAAAAATGAACATTCTTGTACTCACTGAATTCTGTGTGTATATGTATCCATGGGCATGTGTGCATGTGTACATTCATTTATATTTCCCTATTATACTTGTTACAATTTTACTTATAGTTTCCGAAAATATAACCCTAAATAAGTAAACAACAAAAAGAACTAATGCTAAGCAATTTCTGAGTTAATATATGGTATTTTATAAGAATTACAAAGAGCAAATTTGTCCCTTGGGACATCACTTGGTTTGCAAAATGAGAAAGAATGCACAAGGGCCAAAATTCAGTTTCTCCCTGTGGCTCCTTGGCTGTGATTCAATTGTCAGTAACCTTGGTGGTGTTCCTTTTAAATCACACAAACTGTTCAAGTACAATTACCTTGAAATAAAGTTTTAAAAAATAATAAAACAACAACAAAGGTTTTGTTTTTTGTTTTTTAATAATCTTCTCTTATTATTGTCTCTACTCCTCAAAAACTATGCTGGGTATGTGGGTTTCCATCATAAGCTAGCATGTTACTAAATTCCATGAGCAAACAGACACACATCCTTATTCCTGATGCCAGAACTGGCTACATAGTTTGTAGGACTCAGTGAAAAAATGAAACCCAGAGTCTCCTGGTTCAAAAAGACATTGCAAATCTTTAACCAAGCAGACATCCCTCCCTCCCTGCTTGCCCCTCCCCCTTCCCCTCTCCCCCTGCTGTCCCCCCATCCCCCCTCCAGCACAGGGCTTTGTGGAACTACAGAGGCCACATGTCCATTAAGCCAGCATGGTTTTTTTTGTTTGTTTGTTTTGTTTTGTTTTTTTTTTAATGTTTGCTTGTTTTAGAGACAGAACACAAGGTAGGGAGGGGCAGAGACAGCAGGAGATAGAATCTGAAGCAGGCTGCAGGCTCTGAGCTGTCAGCACAGAGCCCAATGCAGGGCTCAAACCCAAGAACTATGAAATCATGACCTGAGCCAAAGTAGGACACTTAACCCACTGAGCCATCCAGGCACCCCGCCAGCATGTTTTATGAAACTATTTCTCCTGTTCTCTGCAAATCCCATCCTTCCTTTCCCTTTCCCAGTATTTCAACAGGAAAATATTTTAGATTTTTCTCCTAAAGGCAAATTTCGTCTAGCTGGTAAACTGATAAGAACCTTGGGAGATGGGGTGATGCTATTTTTTAAGGTCATTCCAAAGACCTAAAATTTCTAATCTCAAAGATAATTTCTTACTGCCTCCAGTAGCTTGTAGGCAAAGCTTTCATTACAGCTTCACAAAAGTAAAAATAGAATACCTCATTTACTAAATAAAAATTAGAATGCTAAAATGTGTCAAATATATAATATAAACCAAACTTACATGCCCAAAGAAAACTTGAGAGTAAAAGAGAAAAGAGAGGAAGAGAGTTTTCTGATTAGTCTATTCTTTCTATTCTGGAATTTTTGTTTTATCCAGACTTACATTAATAAGTTGAATTAGTGTAGATGCTACATGTATTTTAGTTTTAATGTATTATTCAAAGTAATTACATGTCAAATGAATATGGAGTTCATATATTAGAATTTTTTTTGATATGGGGAGGCTTTATTATTTTAAAATTAAAAACAGATTGATCATTAGATTAAAATGTTATTAAGAAACAATTTTTTGAGAAATCTTAAATGTTTTGTAATTCCAAAAATCATTTGATAGTCAACAAGTTGCTTATTATTGGATTTACTTAAGCTTTTTGTAAGTTTGTTGGTAACCAATTTGCGTTTAGATGGAGGTAATTCTATTATGCCTCAATCTGTCATGCATTTTATTTAATATTTTAAAATATACTGCTGATTTATGGCTCTAGGATGAAACTGACCTAGATTTATGTCACAATATATTTATAAGAAAGGGAAAATAGTTGCATCAATGCAAAGGGTATTGTAATGGGACTAATAATAATAAAATACCCAGTAAGTAGCATAATAAAATAACCAGTAAGTAGCATAATAAAAATAATATCACAGTTTATTTCTTCTCATATATTTTAAGTAAAGTAGTAAGGCATTTAGATTTCCGATAGCAGTGGTATACCACAAAGCTGTCGGAGAACAAAGTTTTTGTCAGATCGTTGTTCTATTAACTCCATCCTGTTGTCTTCAACTTTATATGCCAAGACGGCAGCAGCTTCATTTCAGGTAACAGGGTCAAGATAATGATGAAATAAACAGCAGATTTGGCAGCTCTCTTTTAAAGAAGATTTCTGAGAGCTGCCACGGGATCCTTCCATTTCCATTTCATGGGTCAGAAGCTATTCACAAGGCTACATCAAATTCAAGGGAGGCTTGAAAATGGTGTCTTTATTTCGGTGGGCTAGGCACTAGCTAACACATCTCATTATTAGGGAAGAAAGTTTGGATGGATATTGGGAACAACTTGCATTTTTCTGTCATAGAAACTTTCTAGGAGCTCAATTGTTTTCTAGATGGAGGGATTCTAAGTTGTAGGCTATGACAATCTAGAGGAGAATTGGGGAAAGATTTAAGCAAAAGGGTTTCTGGAGGAATCCAAAGGTTGAAAGAATTGCTACTGGACAGAATTGTGTGCTTTTAAGAAAATGGGCTCAAAATTTATACCGATAATGATAACCTAGGCTTAGTACAGGTATTAGTAAAAGCTTGGTAAAGAGCAATATATCTCCCTGAGGAGTTCAGTCAGTTTCAAAAAAATAGTTATCCAGTTACCTCCCAGTAACCCATTTGGTATTGGTGGGGTGCTAAATTTCACTTTATTTTTAAGATGAACCAAGAAGATGGATTGGGTTTAGGACAGGATATCAGGGATAGTGGAGTAGGTTGAGCCAAGCAGAGAAACTAAAACTAAAACATGGTTACCAGCCTCGTCTGATATTGTAGGACACATGGAAGAATGTATCTCCTTGGAATTGAAGAATACCATTCAAGACCTGAATATACATGCCTCCTAGAGTTGTCAACATTTTATTACTAACCTTTGTGATTGAGTGAATAAGTGATTGAATGAATAAATTAAACACAAATAAACACATACACACATATACAAACATTTTGAGCTGAAAGACAGAAGGAAAACTAATGAAAGTTAAGTTTCATTTTTCTTCAGCAGCCATTGAAAATATAAATTAATACAAAACTTGCAATCTGTTGCTGATTGTATTATTTAAAAATAAGTTGATTTGTGAAAATAGATCTCATGGCATTATATCATAAGGTTCTGCTTTGTTCCCATGATGCAGCAATAAGTTATTACACTAAATGTTCAAGGGAGGGTAAGTGGGGATATTAACAGAAATGTAATAAGGAATGTTTAGTCCTCACCTTACTTACCTCCCTACAATGCATAACTCTATGAAACTATGAAACTAACTCCTCCATCCTGCAACCCTTTTCATTTTTGTTTCCAATAATGCCATCAACTTTTTTTTTGTTACCCACAGAAACAACCCATTCCTTACACATAAAACTAAACTTGTATTTTGTTCAAATCTGTATTTTTTCCTATTTGCCAAGTATCTCTATTAGAAACCTGGGGCTTATCCTTAGCTTATTTTTCTCCGTCACTTCTCATATTTAATTAGGCTTCAATTCATGTTGATTCTACTGCTTTGGTATATGTTGGTTAGTCTTGTCTCTTTCCCTTTTCACTACCCCAATATAGTATTCTATTGATTCTATTCTTCATTTGCTTTAGTACAAAAGTCATATAACTGATATCTTTGCTTTTTTCAACAAACTACCTCTCCCCACACTTAACTGATCCTTTTCATGGTTCTAAGAGAGAGTTTAGTAAAATGTGAACTTGCTTTTTTCTCTTCCTTTTAGATCCTTCAATATTCTTCATTTCGTCTAGGATTAATTCCCCCAAGACTTTGCCTAAACTACCAAGAGTATCAATGATTAGATAATCTCACAGTATCAGCCTTATGTTTACTATTCATCACCATCAAAACCAAAGAACAAAAGCAAAAAATAAACCATTGGGACTACACCAAAATAAAAAGCTTTTGCAGAGCAGAGGAGACTATTAACAAAACAAAAGGCAACCTGCTGAATGGCAGAAGATATTTGCAAATGACATATCTGATAAAGGGTTAATATCCAAAACATATATAAAGAACTTATATATCCCAATACCCAAAGAAACAAACAAACAAACAACAACAACAAAAACCCCAAAATAATCTGAATAATATACGTGCAGGGGATCTGAATAGACATTTTCCCAAAGAATATATGTATATATGATGGAATATTACTCAGCCATAAAAAAGAATTGATCTTGCCATTTGTTACAACATGGATGGATCTAGAGGGTATAATGTTAGGTGAAATAAGTCCAACAAAGAAAGACAAATACCATATGGTTTCACTTAAACATGGACTCTACAAAACAAAATGAACAAACAAACAAAAGCAGAAGCAGACCCATAAATATAGAGAACAAACTAGTGATTGCCAGAGGAGAGGGAAGTATGGAGATGAGCAAAATGCATGAGTGATTTAGGAAGGTATAGGCTTCCCATTATGGAATTAATAAGTCATGGGAATGAAAGGTACAGCAGAGGGAATATAGCCAAGGGTATTTTAATAGCAATTTATGGTGACTAATGGTAGCTACACTTGTGGCCAGCATAGCATAACCTAGAGATTCATCAAATCACTATTTTGTACACCTGAAATTGAGATAACATTGTTTTTCAATTATACTTTAGTTAAAAAAAAAAGAAAAATAGGTCTAATCATAGAGAATTTGGGTGGCTTAAATTAAAACAGTCAAAGGCAGCTATTAAAGTCTAGATATGGGAACATTTACTTGAAATTTCGGGGATGAGACTATGCAAGTATTAGTCATTAGTCGTGGAGGTAACAGAGACAGGACTGGGTCAAAATGTGGCAAGAATCATGGATCAGAACATTTCTTGGTGTTCTATCTTGCCTTTGCAAACCCATGGGACTTGTTCTACAGGAGAATCCATAAGAGTCCATGTGCCAGGAACAAGTGGACTAGGCAGCATGGGGTGAGAATTATTTAAAAAGGCAACACACAATGCTGGTTCTGGCATCTTATTGTAAAAATGGTTCTATTACATCTTCTTAAAAAGGAGAGTCTATTACAAGTTTATCCATCTGAATTTCCAGCATAATAGGAGAAAATAAAAATTACTTAAATCTAGGGAAAAAAAAAGGTAGGAGACCGGAAAGACTAAGATCATTTGTCAAACTAGAGGTTCTAAAAAGATAAAAATTAAGAAAAATTGACGTCAGAAGGTATAAAAAGTATAAGTAAGTTTTGTTTATTGAAACATTATTTAAAAACAGTTCCTTTGGGGAGCCTGGGTGGCTCAGTTGGTTAAGCATCTGACCAGGTCAGGTCAAGATCTCACAGCTTGTGGGTTTGAGCCCTACGTCGGGCTCTGCGCTGAAAGCTTGAAGCCTGAAGCCTCCTTCTGATTCTGTATCCCCCTGTCTCTCTGCCCCTCCCCTGCTCATACTCTACCTCTCTCTCTTTCTCTCAAAAATAAAAAAAAACATTAATTTTTTTTTTAAATAAAATAAAATAAAAGCAGTATCTTCAAATAGTAACTTTAAGCTCTGGCTCCCTTCTTATGTCTAATCTCTCATCTTCTGATTAGAGAGTCACATCCGTTGAGTCACTTCTTTTTTTTTTTTTTTATTTTTTTTATATTTATTTATTTTTGAGACAGAGAGAGACAGAGTATGAATGGGGGAGGGTCAGAGAGAGAGGGAGACACAGAATCTGAAACAGGCTCCAGGCTCTGAGCTGTCAGCACAGAGCCCGATGCGGGGCTCGAACTCATGGACCGTGAGATCATGACCTGAGCCGAGGTCGGACGCTTAACCGACTGAGCCACCCAGGTGCCCCGAGTCACTTCTTAATAGAGTCAATATATCCCAACATATCTGAATAACTTTCCCTGATTACTTCAATCAGAAAGTCAGAGACAAGGTTCACACTCATATCGTCCTTACTTCAAATTCATTTCTCTGCTTTTTCAATCATATCATACTCTCTCTTATAACTTTCAGAAAGTTAGGAAATTGGGAATCAATGATTCCAGTACTCTGCTTTAATGTATATAAAATATTACATTTCAATTTTCTAGGTGAAAAAAAAGAGAAATGAGTGCTAGAGACTTGGTTAAAGCACATACCTCATAGTCAGTAGTTACAAAATTACTGGAAGCAACAACATGAGGGACTTTATGTTTTATCCTCCCTCTTCCTTTCCTCCTTTTAACTTCTATTATTTCTTTTTACAAAGCCCTGTGCCAAAACTGATATGTATAGCCATGTACGAGTACAAGTGTACGAGTGATGCCTCGTACATTCTCCATAAATCTAGTTCTTCCATTCCCAGACACTTAGAACTTTTGGACTTTTTGCATATTTTGTAGATCTTCCTTCCCACCAGCAAATTCTCTATTTGTAAACCTTTGTCTGCTCTCATTAGACTTCTCCCACGCCACCACACTACCACACATTACAGCTTACCCTGTTCTGAGCTCTGAGGGTGTGTAAGTGGCTATACTTTATCTGAAAACAACAATACAATCCCATGTGTTAGATGCTAATTTATTATTATTATTATGCTTTATATATGATGGATTTGCATATTAACAAGGTCCACTAAGATAATGACATTAAAATAAAAGGTATCATATCAAAGGAGAGAAAGTCAGAGTACATTCTATGTCATTTCCTCAGAAGAATCACTTTACAAAAGACAAATATTCTCCCACTCCAAAAATAAGTCAACATGAATAAAAATTAACACAGTAAGTAAACTTTTAAGCAAAGGATGGTTTTTCCAGGGGTTCCTTTTTCTCCTTTTTCCCATCTATTTCCCCCTCATTTAATTCCATACTTGTCCTACTTCATTCTCCCCAGCTCCATTTTTTCTGAATCATTGCCTCTGACTCTTGTTATTCATTCATTTATTTATTTATTCAAGCATTGACAATTCGGAGACTTTCCTGGCTCAGCGATCTACAGATCATTCATCAGCATGTGAATGTCTTCCCAACAGTGACCTTGGCATTCCCAGAACAACATTATCTTTCCCCTGGTCCATCAGGTCAGGGTCCATGTTACAGAGCAATTCTAAATCTGGGGAGAAACTTATTTTAAAGGTTACATAATATCTAAAGAGATTTAATTTTTGTAAATGTGCTTGTATTATTAGGAAAATAAAAATAAACACTGAGCAAAAGTTTAAGAAAACAGAAGGTGGTAGTAAGCCATTCTTTATTTTTTGATGGCAAGATAAGGTCTACTGCTCAATTTAGACAAATATATATATATATATATATATTTTTTTTTTTTTCCCCTGAAATATGTTGCTTATAGTGAAGCAATCAACAACAGCCTTATGATCTGGGCACTTGAGTTGTGATATACAATATACGCCCCTTTGCTAATATTATTTCCTGAGAAATAATATTTCTTATGAATTCCTTTAGCTAATCACCAAAACTACATCCTCAGAGAAGCCTTCCCTGATCTCTGAAATATTGGGTAGAAATGTTACTGTCTGTGGGCACAGAACCCCTAGTTTTAAGCCTCATTCTAACAATATTAGCTTCATTAACTTGCCAATTTTATTTATCTGACACAAATTTTCATAAGATATCTAATGTAATGGTATTTCTCTTGCAGGGTCATTTAAAAAATTACAAACCCTAGATTTAAAATATTTAGCATATAGGAAATACTTAATAAGTGGTAATCTTATTACTATTTAGTTTCCCACTTAATAATAGTTTTATTCCATTTATATAATAATTATTTAGCCCCTTATTAGAGCCCTTTCTTCCCATGTTTGTGTATTAATCCGGGATCACTACAAATGGAGGAAAGAAGGATTAATGTACTAATAAGGCTTGGGAGGTACAATCCCAGACTGACAAAGTGAGGGGAAACAGGGAGTGGAGCAATAGAAGACATGGTGCATTGCAATGAATGCAAGGTAATTCCTTACTATCCTCGTACCATTTCAAATGGAGCACTGATGAGCTATAGCAGTTATATCACCCCACAGAACTTAGGATGGGTTGAGAAAAGTATCCTTTGAAGTAGTCCTCTACAGTAAGGGAGATTTATGTACCTGGATCCTTCCTGCCTCCTTTTTCACTGGTCTAGTCACTACACAGGGAGATAGCACCTCCCCTTCCTGAGTTGAATCATTTGACTCTTCAGTGAACATTGTAGAAAGGGGTCTCACCATCACCACCCCCCCACTTGGTGTGTTGTCTTATGTAAATCTGAAAGAGAAGGGTCAACTTGGTGAAAGTGTGTACCAACAGAGAAAGAAAACAGGATGTGGTTGGAATCTGGGAAGGCACCCTAGGTGTACATACCAACACACTAGTTCTCCCGTCACACTGGACAATACTTGAGGACAAACATTTTGCTCTGGTATTTTTTTTCTATATTTTCTATATTTGTACTATTTTATTTGTATATTTGTACTTGGTATAGTGGCTGGCATTGAATGTCTGCTTGTAATGTAAGTAAACAAAACAATCAAAGAATACACACATAAGAGACATCATAGTACCAAAATAAAGAGTCTGTTACTTCATTCCTTGGAAGATATGGTAAAACAATTACTCAGTGAATGATATATACAACATTAGTTGATTGAATTAGATTGCTGATTCAAATTATTACTTTTTAACCAATTAATTGCAATGAGTGAATCACTTATTTGCTGTAGAGATTACCAAAATCACAGAGAAGAAAGAATAAAAACAAGGCAATTTGAAATATTTATACATCTATTACTTTTTGGCTTCTGCAAAATGAATTGTTTCTCTTCCCTTTGCATGTCTTTCTCCATTTGTGACTTCCTAAAATGTTCTTAGAGCTTTTTTCTCCTTTCTTTTACATTTACTGTCACACTGTTTTCATCATAGAAGCCTGAGAAAGAACCAAAACATGATATAAAACACACATCTTTGAGCTCTGGATATATTCCCTTCATTGTTTGCATGTCTATAAAATGTTTTGTTTTCTGTTTTCTTGTGCATGTTCATGTGTGTGTGCCAGAAATCAATTAAAAAAAAAAAACAATGACAATAACTTAAAAAAAAAAAACAGCCTAAATATCACAATGATTCTTTTTTAAGGAAAAATACTTGTGTTCTACAGGATAGCATGGAAAACATCTAAATTAAAGTTGGAGGGAGCCCTTAGGAACAATATTTCAAATATTATTCAGTACTCACTGGCACAGAAAAGTGAAGACTATATTTGCATAACATGTAGATGGACAACTTAATTCAAATGAAATATCTACTTCAGGAAAAATGTATCAGTACTTTTTGAGTCCAGCATATGCATGACTAGCAGGATCCTTTGGAAAGATGTTTGTCAGGTTGGCAATTATGCAGCACATAAGCCACCACTTGCTGCCCCCAGCCTGAGCCCCATAGGGCAACACAACGACTGGTCATTGATCTATGTTCTATAGTGAACTTTGGAAGTAGCAATCCTAATGCCATTCTTTGATTCTGGTGGCTTAGTTCCCCTTTTGCTCCCTCTCAACAGGGCTTGTACTGAGATTAATGTCTTATTTTTATTGGTCATAAAGATTTGAGTAAGGATTTAAATAGCTCAATGCAACATTTTAAAACTCTGACTTTACTTAACATGTTGTTTACAAGAAATACCATCTTTGAATATGGAAAGAAATGCACCAACTCAAAGTCTTCTGCTACACAGTTAAATTTTCCAGAAGCAAAAGTGTGGTCTAGCATTTCCCAAATTGCAAACATATATTGTACCATGAAATTTTGTTAGAACTTTCTTTTAGGAAATGGTATTTTTTAATGGTAAAGTGAATTTTGGTAACTTGCATACTGTCTCTCCCATTCTTCTTTCCCACAACTACACAGTCATTCATAGCATTTGTGTATAAATTAAAGCCTCATACAAAATCTTCTGAAAAGATACCTGTTTTGTGTTTTTTTTTTATTTCAGTGCTATGGAAACGACTGAGTTCAAAGAAACCTTGAATCAGAGAATATCTACACATAGAAACTGGGAGAGTGGTGTTCTACAAAAGTCACTTAGGAGACACTACAGGTTAGATCAAGTCACATGGAGAAGTAGTAACTAGTCTTCTATTCTTCAAGTCTTTTCTCAAACACACTGTCCAGAAGCCACCCCACATTTCTCATGTTTCTGTATCTGTAAAATATTCAACTTCTGTTAAACTGCCATCATAGTCTGCCTTGCCTATAGTCATTCATTGATACTTTAATAGCACTTATTATTTAGTATCAGTGACTTTACACAGAATTTAATCTGATTTTCATAACAGTCCTTCAAGGTGGGTATTAATATTTTACTTACAGATGATGGCACTACAGTTTAAGTAGTTAAAAAGAAATCCCTCAGTTCATTTGAGTGATCTCATTTTCCCCTCATTACACTATACTGCCTCCTTTATGTATCTTCTTTAAATTTACTGTGAGCTTCTACTGGGCAAATTGTTTCCAATGATTTAATTTCAACCCCTTTCCAACAAGCTGCAAGCACTGCCTTGATAATCTCCTAGATTTTTTTTCTCTACCTGTATATATGTTTATGTGTACAAATTTATTATAGACAAATTTAGAGATTACCAAAAAACAATTGCTTAGTAATGATGAACTGAGAAATATTATCTAAAGTATGGACTTTTTAGTCCTACCATGGCAATTGTACATTTACCTAGGTTGTGGGTACATCAGTAGAAAAAGCTCAAATGACCTAAAAATACTACAGTAAAATATAAGAAGGGTCATTCAACAGTCTCTTAAACAAATGGTGTTGGGAAAACTGGACAGCAACATGCAAAAAACTGAAACTGGACCACTTTCTTACACCATATACAAACATAAGCTCAGAATGGATTAAAAACCTAAATGTGAGACCTGAAACCATAAAAATCTTAGAAGAGAGTGCAAGAAGTAATTTCTCTGACGTCAGCTCTAGCAACATTTTTCTAGATATGCCTCTCAAAGCAAGGGAAACAAAAGCAAAAATAAGCCATTGGCACTACATCAAAAGAAAAAGCTCTGCACAGCAAAAGAAACAAAGCTAAAGGAGAACCTACTAAATGGAAGAAGATATTTGTAAATGATGTATCTGATAAAGAGTTAGTATCCAAAATATGTAAATAACTTATACAACTCAACACCAAAAATAATAATCCAATTAAAAATGAGAAGACATGAACAGACATTTCTGTATATATATATATATATATATATACACACATACACACACACACACACATACATATATATACATACAATGGAATATTACTCAGCCAAAAAAAAAGAAAGAAAAGAGAAAAGAAATCTTGCCATTTGCAACAACATGGCTGGTCTAGAGGGTATTATGCTAAGTGAAATAAGCCAGTCAGAGAAAGACAAATACCATATGATTTCATTCATTAGTAAAATTTAAGAAATGAAAGGAACAAAGAAAAAAACAGAAAGCAAGCAAAAAAAAAAAAAAACCAACAGACTCTTAATTATAGAGAACAAACTGGTGGTTACAAGAGAGGAGGCTGGTAGGAAATGAGTGAACTAGGTGAAGGGCATTAAAAGCACACATCACGATGAGCACTGAGTAATGTACAGAATTGTTGAATCATGATATTATACACCTGAAACTAATATAACAATGTAGGTTAATTATACTAGAATTAAAATAAAAAAATAAAGAAACTGCCAAAAAAAAGTCATCCATATGCTTTGATCAGATATTTTGAATTTTGTTATAGATTCTAATTTCTTACTTTTTTACTCTTTTTCTTCCTAAGTTTTTGATCCTAACAGTAGTCATAATTTAACCATGACAATGTCTAGAATAAAGACAACCAACAATATTTGATACAATGTATACTATGTACCTGGCAACCAAATTTCCATACTTTACACAAATATCATTCTCTAGAAACACCAAAGTCACTTATATAATGACACATATATAATTTTATCAATTCAATTTCCCAGATTTGGTGAACAGAGTGGAGTAGCTTACATAGCAGTGAGTATGTCCTCATCCTTCTCCAGCTTCCCATGACTTCTTAGACTACCTGATCTCTTCACACCCACCCAATCTGCTATTTGGAGCAAAATATTTTCTCTGAATCTGTATTAAAAATGTCCAGTAAGGTGTTAACCCAAGCTTTCTTCATAGAGCCTTTTGAATTGTAATTGAGGAATTGGCGGTTTATAACATAAATCACAAATTTTTAAGAGCAAAATTTAGATAGCATAATAAGAAGAGCACAGAATACTTCAAAGGGATGTTCATCCTAAGAATCCTTCAGAACATGGCCCATGAACTTGCATTTCATTCATTATTATTATTTGGAGAAAGTGGCGGTGACATGCACTAGAGCTCAGATGTGAGTCTTTCATCTAGGGCTGTACTTTGCTAGATAAATGAAATACTGGTCAAGTGAGAACTTGAGGCCTAACCCAAGACACATATGCTGGTCAGCAGAGTTAGAAGAGGAGATTTTGACAAGAGGAATTTTTTGGAGGGAAAAAAGTTATTACAGCTGGGGAAGGAGGGAAGTAACAAGGGAAATGAAATTGAGATGTCAAAGCTAACTTCCCTCACCTAATACGAGTGTTTAACATTTTTGGTTAAACTGTCACCCCATTTAGTTGCAAAGCATGCCCAGAGAGCATGTCTTAAAGTGGATTAACATGAAGTGAAATCCTAACTCTGAATATACTGTATCCAGAATGGTTGGTTGAGAGCAGAAATAGTAATATAAAGGTCTTTATTAGCAGAGTTGAATTAATGGAGTGCTGAAATGGGAAATAGTAACATAGAATTATGAAAAGATAGTTCCTAGAACATCTATGTGACTGACTGATTTTTTTAAATGTTTCATTTGTATCTTAACTATTTAGAAAACGTGGCAGCATTTCCCTGCCGCACATCAGTTTCAAAAGCTGGTGCTACACATATAAAACAACTTCCCTTGAAGGGTTTCCTTAGATACACTGTCAACATTAGTGTAAGCTCTGAAAATAAGCCATTGAGTGGAAATCGCTTGCTGCCTAAATTATTCCTTGCTGCTGAAACTGGAATCATACCGATGCCTAAGAAAAAATGCAGCTCTTAGAAATAGCTAGACCCAAGCACAAGGCTACTTCTACATACAGAGACACTACTGAACCAATTGTTCTAAATATCCAGATGATTTGGTCTTATGGTATCCTAATACAAATTAGCTTGATCTGGAGAGAGAAAAAAAAAGAGTGACTGAGGTACATATGTGCATTTTCCAAAACGTATTGTGCCTTCAAAGTCTATTGCCATATCAACCAAAATGAGCTTAGTATTATACAAAAAAAAAAACCCCACAATTTTTAGGAGGAACTATGCTATCAATACTTCATATTTGTGATGCTAGTTTATTCACCCATCATTTTAAAATCTGTAACCCACATTAGACACATCATAAATCCTTACACTAAGACCAAAATGCAGCAAGGGAGAAAATTATGATTACTTTAGCTTTTTTAAAGTCTCTCATCTGTCAGCAATGGATCACAGGTGTCAAAAAGTGATGATATCAGATGGGGCCAGAGAAGGAATGGGATATTCTAACAAGAAGGCATATTAAAATTGAACTCACTGAGTGGGTTAGCAGTATGTAACCATCAAATACCAGAAATCCAAGTAGAGTATCTCTGAACCAAAATAGCTGAATAAGCTAATAAATATCAACATTGAGTAATGTCCCTTCATCTTGTGGGAAGAGCTGTCTCATAGATGTATGCAGATATGGTTAAGCAAATGAAGGAAAACGTTCACAGGGAAGAGAAGAAATCCATAGGGAGCAGTGGACATGGTTGACACCTCAGTCCTATGGAAAGCCTTCATAATTCTAATATGAACCATGGGTGCTGGGTAAATAAACCGAGGTAGACTTATCCTATCACTTATTTGTTATTAAAAACACACACACACACACAAAACTTTGTTATTTATTCTATACTTTTGGACTGAACTGTCTCAAATTATGTCAGTATCATGCCAGTTGATTCCAGCAGGATCTAGTTACATTTATTCCAGAATGTTGTAGCTACATTTAATTTCCAATTATTTCTCATGTGTGTCATACTCTTTCAAGGTTTTCTAACTTTGACTGGGTTTTTCCTTTTGCCTAAAACTATCTTACTCATTCTCTTTGAAACAATTTTATATTACATGTATGAAGTCTTTCAAATAAAGAAACTTAAAATTTTCCTCTTTTGTAATGCCTGCATTGATTATTTTTTCCAGCTCAAAAAATTTGTTCATATATTTTTTAGACTACTTATCCAACTTTGCCTAAAAATCTATTTTGCATATGTGCATCTTCTAATAAATATGTTATAGCTTCTAGGATAGGGATTTTGTTTGTTTGTGTTTTTTTTTAATCTTTGTGTCCTCAGAGCTCAGAATTGAGCCAAATACATTATATGTATTTAACAAATGTATATTGAATAAACATAAGAACACATTAATCTCACTTCTAGTCCAAATTTTGTATGACTGTTAGAGGCATTCTCTATCAATTTCTCTATTGCAAACTCCAGAAATATGAAAGGTCAGGTTGCATAGTAGAAGGTAAAATGTATAGGTAGACAACCTGAATGAGTTCTGATTGAGAGGTTAATTATCACATGCTATACAGCCCTAAGAAAATCACCATCTTTCTAGTCTTAGAGGGAGGCGGGCCTTTTAGAACCTCTCCAACTATAAAAGTTTATGTTATTTTGAGTATGTGACCCACTTGACTTGGGACACAATTTTAAACTCACAAACAATGAACCTGTCAGTGTATTAATGAATACATATTTTGTCTATCTTTTAGATAAACTCATAATGTATAAACTACTTAACTAAATGCCATGGAAAGTACTCTAGTTTGTATTTGTGGAAATAAAGAGATGTCATTAGGTAAGAGAATTGTTAGCTTTTATTTGTTAGCAACAAAATTTAAGTGATACCATCCTGACATGGAATAGAATGAGACTTTATACTACCATTGTCAATGAAAATGTTAAGCTATATTTAAAAAAAAGGAGAAAACAAAACGCTGTTCTATGCATACCAAAGAACACGTACCTACACATACACATGGACATAGGATTCTTAGCTTATGTATCATGAAGGACAGAATGCTCATTAATAGGTAGACAGAAGGCTTGACTAATCATCAAGAAATTAATTACACACTGACTTAGCAAATAATTTCCTCCTGGGGCCACTTTTTCATAAACAGGCAGAATGAGAGTGGTAGCCAAAATTATCTTTCAATTCCCTCCCAACTTACACATTTAATTGTTGCATGTTTTCTGAAATTAAACAAAATAAAACCAAACACAAAGTAAAAATATGTGAATTCTTGGTTGTGTCATTAATGTGCACCTTCAATTAGATGGAAAGTGTGGAGACATTCCTTAGCAGATGAGGACTCTCAGAGCATGCTTACTTTGCTAGTTCCAGTTCTTTCTAGCATTAATACAGGATGAAGCAAATGCCATTACCATACATTATTTGGCCTTGGAGAAATAAGTATTTGGGTTTTTCCCCAGAACTCTAAAAAGTCATGACCATGTCCTTGACAAATGATCAACGTAGTCAAGGAAGACTGAATCTCCAAATTACAGAATTCAGTTATGAATAATCCAAACATTTCTCACTTGCAGTTCTAAACATACTCCATTATTTACAGCCATCTACCCTGCCATGCCAGTGAAAAAAGAAACATGTCTGTCACTATAGGAAATAACTATGTTGACAATGTCCAAATTCAGACATTCACCAATATCAGAGGGTTAAGCATGTTGCATAATCAATAGAATAAAGGGACACTATGTGGGATTGCCTCCAGGAAAACAATTTTTAAAGAATTGAGTAGTTTTCCAAAGAGTTTCTGAATTGGCCACATGGTCTGAACAACCACAGAACACTATTTCATCTACCCTCATTTTTTGTATCCTTGTTTTGTCAATGGATTCTGGCACAGTCTATTTTCAACCTGGATCCCAAACTGTAATAGCTCCAACTATCTGCTTTACTTTGTCATTATTTGAGTTTTGTTCTAACACATTTCTAAACTCTACTTTCAGCAAAAGTTTAAATCCCCCTTGAATTAAAGAATGGATCCCACAGTACTTGCACACACATGCATTCGCTCTTTGCTCTCGCGCTTGCTTTCTCACTGACCACTTACTCCTGTCCTATCTGGCCTGCCCAGGATGCATCTTGCCATCTCCCCACAGCCACCAGTTGACAGCCCACAGTGGAGCGAGCTTGGCCTGGATGTGCACCTGCAGCAGGGGTGCCCTGACAGAGCAGGGTACTTTGGCTACCTGGCTGCCTTTGCCATGTGGGAGGAGTCAACATGGCGGAGAAGTAGGGGAACCCAAGGTTCCCTCATCCCTCAAACATAGCAGTATTGAGGCCAGAAGACTTGGAATTCTAGGAATCTGGGATATAGAGTGACAAAAACCTCTCCAGGGGCCTGTGGGGACAACTTGGCAGGCGATAGGTCCTGAATGTGAACTGGGATAGATAAAATGGGCCTCATAGGCACCGAGGGAAGGGATCCCCTTCTGTGGAGAGACAAAAGGAAGAGAAAGAGAGGTTGTGGCAGCGTAGAATTGTATTTGGACAAGAGAAAAACCACACACTGGGGAACAGAAAACATGGAGAAAGAACCAATTTCTACTGTGGGACTTTCCCTGGGCTGGAGCCAGCCACCCTGTGCATGCGCCTGGGGAGGAGGGGAACCAGCCCAGGCTTGGTAGCCAGCTCAGGGGCACAGTCAGAGAGAATAGTCTCCTCCCTTGAGTGTTGTGGGAAGAAGACAAATAGCCACTCCAAGGGCAAAAGGCCCTGCAGGCACCCACCAGCCAGAGGCCCTTTGTTAGCTGTCTGGGTGCAGTGGCACTACCCAGAACTGGGGTGCAGAGAGAGGGATCCTTTAAGACATCAGGGTTTCGGGGCGCCTGGGTGGCGCAGTCGGTTAAGCGTCCGACTTCAGCCAGGTCACGATCTCGCGGTCCGGGAGTTCGAGCCCCGCGTCAGGCTCTGGGCTGATGGCTCAGAGCCTGGAGCCTGTTTCTGATTCTGTGTCTCCCTCTCTCTCTGCCCCTCCCCCATTCATGCTCTGTCTCTCTCTGTCTTAAAAATAAAATAAACGTTGGAAGAAAAAAAAAAAATTTAAAAAAATAAAAAAAAAGACATCAGGGTTTCAATCCCAGCCAAGTGCTTGGGAGTTGTGGGAAACTGTGGAATGGGGCAAACCGGCAGGCATGTCACTGTGAAGACAGCCTGAACAGAATTGGTTTGGGACACCTGGGGAGGAGAAACTGAGATGTCACCATTTTTCTCCCTATCACTAACAAGGTGGGGTTTCAGGGAACGGACAAGGGGCCCACCGTGGAAGCGAAACCAGCCTACACCAAACCACGCCCCTCTGTGCCTGGTAACTGCATATGTAACAGAGCAAGATTGACACTGACTGAACCAGACAGCCCCTCCTCCAGACCAGCTCAGCCACAGGTTCCAAGGCACCATCAGATATATGTTCAATGCTTTTGCATTTTCTGATTTTAAACTAAAGGCTGTAACAAGAGATGAAGAAGGGCATTATATCATAATTACGGGGTCTATCCATGAAGAAGAGCTAACAATTATAAATGTTTATGCCCCCAACTTGGAGAAACCCAAATATATAACTCAATCATAAACATAAGCAATCTTATTGATAAGAATACGGTATTTGCAGGGGACTTTAGCACTCCACTTACAGCAATCGACAGATTATCAGAAAATCAATAAAGAAACAATGGCCTTGAATGATACACTGGACCAGATGGACTTCACAGATATATTCAGAACTTTTCATCCTAAAGCAGCAGAATACACATTCTTCTCTAGTGCACATGGAACATTCTCCAAGACAGATCACATACTGGATCACAAAACAGCTCTAAATAATATAAAAGAACTAAAATCATACCATGTATATTTTTCAGATCACAATGCTATGAAACTTGAAATCAACCACAATAAAAAAATTGGAAAGCCTCCAAATGCATGGAGGTTAAAAAACATCCTAATAAAGAATGAATGGCTCAAGCAAGCAATTAAGAAGAAATTAAAAAATATATATGGAAGCAAATGAAAATGAAGACAGTACAAACACTTTGGGATGCAGCAAAAGCAGTCCTAAGAGGAAAATACATTGCAATCCAGGTCCATCTCAAGAAACAAGAAAAATCCCAAATATAAAACCTAACCACACAACTAAAGGAACTGAAGCAGAACAGCAAAGAAACTCCAAAGATAGCAGAATAAGATAAATAATAAAGAGTAGAGCAGAAATAAACAATATATAATCCCGCCCAAAAAAGAACAGTATAACAGATTAATGAATCCAAGAGCTGTTTTTTTTAAATAAACAAAATAAATAAACCCCTACCCAGACTTCTTAAAAATAAAAATGTGAGAGGACCCAAATAGATAAAATCACAAATGAAAGGGGACAGATCACAACCAACACCATACAAATACAATTATTAGAGAATACTATGAAAAATCATATGCTAACAAACTGGATAATCTGGAAGAAATGAACAAAGTCCTAGACATCCCCACACTACAAAGACTCAAACGGGAAGAAATAAAAAATTTGAACACACCAATAACCAGCAAAGAAATGGAATCAGTTGTCAAAAATCTCCCAACAAATAAGGACTCTGGGCCACATGGCTTCCCAGGGGAATTTTACCAGACATTTAAAGCAGAGTTAATACCTATCCTTCTAAAGCTATTCCAAAAAAATAGAAACAGAAGGAAAGCTTCTGGACTCATACAATGAAGCCACCAAGGAGAATTACAGGTCAGTATCCTTGATGAACATGATTGCAAAAATTCTGAATGAGATACTAGCAAATCAAATTCAACAGCATATAAAAAGAATTACTCACCATGATCAAGTGGGATTCATTCCTGGGCTGCAGGCCTGGTTCAATGCTTGCAAATTAATCAATATGATACATCACATTAATAAAATAAAGCATAAGAACCATATAATCCTGTCAATAGATGCATAAAAAGTATTTGACAAAATTCAGCACCCTTTCTTAATAAAAACCCTGAAGAAAGTTGGGATAGAAGGAAGATATCTTAACTTCATAAAAGCCATAAATGAAAAGCCCACAGCTAATATCATTCTCAATGGGGAAAAATTGAGAGCTTTCCCCCTGACATCAGGAACACGACAGGGATGTCTACTCTCACCGTTGTTGTTTAATATAGTATTAGAAGTCTTAGCCTCAGCAATCAGATAACAAAATGAAATAAAAGGCATCCAAATTGGCAAAGAAGAAGTCAAACTTTCACTTTTTGCAGAAGACATGATATTGTACATGGAAAGCCCAAAAGACTCCACCGAAAAGCTGCTAGAACTGATACATGAATTCAGCAAAGTCGCCGGATAAAAAATCAATGTTCAGAAATTGGTTGCACTCTTATACACCAATAATGAAGCAACAGAAAGAGAAATCAAGAAATCGATCCCAAGTACAATTGCACTGAAATCCCTAAAACACCAAGGAACAAAACTAACTAAAGATGTAAAAGTATGCTGAAACTATAGAAAACTTATGAAAGAAATTGAAGAAGACACAAAGAAATGGAAAAAACATTCCATACTCATTGATTGGAAGAACAAATATTGTTAAAATGTCAATATTACCCAAAGCAATCTATACATTCAATGGGATCCCAACGATAATTGTGCTGGCATTCTTTTCAAAGCTTATTACATCATGTTCCTAACTGAATAAACCTTTTTGTCTGTTTCCCTCTCCTAATACACAGACATACACTGACTCATCTTCCACATAGTGGTCAGCACAAGTTTTTCAAGTCAGGTTAACACATCTGCTTGGGACTGTCTTTTCCCTCTTTGTCTACTGTCATTGCTTAGATCTTACATTAAATTTCCTTCCTTGGTGCACCTGGGTGGCTCTGTTGTTCATGTCCAACTGTTGATTTTGGCTCAGATAATGATCTCACAATCTGTGAGATCGAGTCCTGCATCAGGCTCTGTGCTGACAGCATGGAGCCTGCTTGGACTTCTCTCTTGCCCCCTCTCTCTTTGTCCCTCCCCTGCTTGCACTTTCACATTTACTCTCTCTCTCTCAAAATAAATAAATAAACTTAAAAAAATATATTTCTTTCCTCAGAGTCATTCCTTGACTCTCAAATCAATGCTAACTATTCTTTATAATCCTTTCATGTTAGCATATAGTTTCTTCCAGAGTGCTCATCCCAATTTTTGTCATATCTTCCTTTCACAAAGTACTTACCATAATTGGTACCTACTCATTTCTTGACTTGCTTCTCTGCTGTATTGCGAGGTCCTTGACCAAGGGGCACCTACACATTTGAGGTGATCAGTATCTATCTTTGTCAGGAGTAGGTATGTACTACTATAGGATTAACTAATGATTGACGATTGTTTTATTCTATATTGCCACCAAAGAATGTTTCAAATATCAGGAAACAGGTATATAAAACATACTATGATTATTCAGGGAAAAGATGACACACATTTAATGTTTTGAAAGTTAACTACTTGTAGTAGATTGATTGTAAACTACTGTTGGGGTTGATTTCAAGGAGCTAAGATCCTGAGGACTGCATTCCTGGGCATGTGGGACTCCTTTACAGGGGTCGTAGGTAGACATGTGTAGCCAAAAAGAAACAACATATATTCTCTCAACAATCACATTCAGAAACGTATTAGAGAGGAGAGTGGGCTGGGACGAGGGGTGCTGGAAGGAGGCAGTGACTGCACCTCCCTCAGAAAATGTTGGATTTGGAGCTTGTGTATGTACCTTGTTTTAGAGTGTTAAGATGTACTGAATTAATGTCAGGTAAATCTTTACTTGAAAGAAGGAGATGGGCACCAGAAAAGAAGACATTTGTCAACTGCCACCTGAAATGATCTTCAGCAACAAGAAAAGTTTAAGGGCACTGAACACATGACAGGGGGATATCACCACTATTTAAGAAAGAAAAGGTGATTAAAACCCAGCTTTCCACCCTTTACAACAGAGAAATCTCAATTAAAAGAGAGTAATATTGTTTCCATCCACCAACTTTTATAGGCAAAAAGTTATGAGGGAAATAAAACACTTTCAACCACATTTTGCATGACAGAAGTTAAAAAGACAGAATCTCCCATAACCTGCTTTGCCTCTTGGGTAAATATGGAGACATAATTTACCTTGCAACACAACTGTGACATCCCATTATTGGCTAGGTAAGTAGAAATCTCCTCAAGATTAATAAGTTACTTGCTCCAGTGGCACCAACATCATCATTATATCCCTATCCCAAATACCCAAATGCATTGTGAATGACAGAATTTTTAACTCGTATTCATGTTAGATACAGTTTATGGCATTTTAGTCATTGAAAACATTAAACTGTATGTTCTTTTCCCGTTAAACACCAACAACCCATCAAAAAAACAGCGGTGGTATTTTTAAAAGAGTGAATGGTAGGACACATGAGCACAGTTTTCCTCATTACCTGGTTTTCAGTCAGTTTCCCTGACTCTTGGTTTTCTGTTATTAATTTTTATTGTGGAAGAAAAGTTTTTCCTGTGTTTCTCAAAAGCAAAGAGGAAAGGTCTATTTGTCGATATTTTTGTATATTCAAGGCAAATATTGGACCCTTGATACAAGTCCCCAGATCACAGCATCATTTCTCAGTGATCAATCCTTTTAGCCAGGACACTGAGTGGAAGTGTGAGATACCATTATTACAGGCAGCTAAACATTTGGGCTTTAAAGAAAGTTATAATTTATAACAAAAGAGGCATAAATTGGAATTGATTTCATTAGAGGAACCTAACACCCGCAAAATAATGATACTACTTTTTCTTTAGGGACACTATTGCATTACAGTTTTGCTTCACTAAATTAAAAATGCTATCAAGTTGGTAGTAAATTCTGAAGTTTGCTACTGAGCAAACTCTAAAGGACATTTAGAGGCCAGGAGCTCATATATACCAATAGAAACAAATTAGACACAAAGTTTAAAAATCATCTTTCATTACAGGAAACTTTGAAAGTACATCAACATTTTACCATTTTTGTTGTTGTTAATACTCCATTTTAATGACTCAGCAGATGATTTCACTGATGTTTAGCGGCTGAAGGAGGTATACTTAATGATGCTGAGTATTTGAGAGTTCAAGAATATTTGGACTGTGGACCACTCTACAATGATTAGAGTGATTCCAAATGAGTTATCCTATGCCTGTTTTCTAAATGAGTGCTTAAAGTGGCCTGTAAATAATTCCAGTGGAATGTTTTTAAGAACTGGTCAATGGCCAGACACTTTTTATTTCCTGGGAAGTTCAGAGTTAATGCTCCAGATGTTAAAAGCTTGTAAGTGGGGTGCAGATGAGGGCAGATATTAAACCGAAATGACTGACTGAATCATCTTTGGAAGAAATGCTCTGTCCTGCTTATATGTTTTAACTGCCTGCAATCAATCAAAATGTCACAAGCATTAAGGGTTACCAGAGCACAGATTGAACAATGCAGAAGGATCATAAGGGACTAAAAAAACATCAGGCTGTCCCAGAAGTTACCACCTGCAAGCCAAACACCACAAGGAAATGTGGATGCCTGAGGATAGTTGCTTCCACCTGTTGCAGAGACAGTGTTTAGTGCCTGCCTACTTCTCAGACTACATTTTGAGAATGAAGTCCCAGAGACAAGTGTCACCCTGTCTTTAATTTAAGCCCTACCTCAACAGTCCTCATTACTTGCTCATCAGCCTTTCCTGAATGATAGTAATTATGACCCAAGATAAGCAAATCCCTTCAGGGAAAATCACACTACCACTTTAAGGAATGTATTCATGCCCAGTTGCCCCCAAGAGAATACTGACTTTAGAGCACAGCAGTGCAAACTAAGGTTACTCTAATTCCACCTTGTCAGATAATTCCAGTAACTGATTCAGTTACATATTGGCATTAGTTAATTGCTTTTTCTCATTTACGTTATGGTTCTCCTGGATTTTGGTGTGAAGGTATTTCCTCTTGGAAGTATGGATATTTTCCCCCTATTATGAAGGAATTCTGAGCCTTACTTAAATCTTTAACTGTAAGTTTAACACATAGGTTCTGTCCTACATTTGTGGGCTATGGTTCCAATGACAATTTAATTTTCGGAGCCATTGCTGTGCTATGTTTTTGTGCTTGATTCATCAAGCTTGATTGTATTTGTGCTTGGAGGTGCTAGGGGCTCCCACTAGTCCCTGATCTTCCTGCCTGAGGGAGCAGATGTAGTTTCTCTAGGGTGGGCCACCTGCTACCCTGAGAAACAGGGAAAGAAATCTCCAGCCTACAGAAACAAAGGGGCTACCTAGTCCTGGCTGCTCTTTGTTGCAGGATCCTGCTTATTGTCACATGTCTGTTGATGTTGAAGAGGGGAATTAGGAGCTCAGAGGAAAAAGATCTCCCAGCCCGCCACATGTTAATGGTGTAATACACCCCGCCTGTGGGGGAAGGAGAGAACATCTGGGGCTGGCTGCTGTTGTGTCATCCCCCTGCTGCTGATGCCTGGCTGCCTGCTGTCTCTATGTAGGGGAGGGGAGTGTCAGATCCAGGTAGAGAGGAAGGGTGAAAGGAGAGAATTACCTTCACCATTTGTCAGTGGGGCTTGATGTAGTAGTTGGGGTATCTCTGAACAGGTGGGCGCTAAAATTCCAGTCTAATGAGTTTAGAGAAAATGGTGGGGAGAAATCACTGTCTTTTTTTTTTCTTTCTTTTTTCAAATGTTTATTTGTTTATTTTGAGCGGTGGGAGGGGCAGAGAGAGAGGGAGAGAGAGAATCCCAAGCAGGCTCCCCACTGCCAGTGCAGAGCCTGACCTGGGGCTTGATCTCACTAACCATGAGATCATGCCCAGAGCCAAAATCAAGAGTTGGATGCTTACGTGACTGAGCCACCCAGGCACCCTGGAAATCATTTTCAATATGACTCATTTTCAGTTCGAGTCTTAAGCCCTGTTCAGGTCAAATACTGCCTATACTAAAAAGACCATATTCTTTTTAGTACTCATATAGTCCCATTTCTCACTTGGTTAGAAATTGGTAAAAAGTTATTAAGTTATCTTAAGTTTCCAACAAAATTTGCTGTAAGATTAAACATATGGATGGCTATTTTGGATTGAAGCAGGATGTAGAGAGGTTAAGGCTATTTGCTATATGGTAGCTGCAGCATAGTGAACAGGGTTTATATTGGAAAACATAGAGGTTTTCATTTGCCTTTAGGACTTCCGTTAACATTATTGAACATAGATGACTGAGGATTTTTTTTTAAGGTAGGTTTATGTGCCAGAAGAGCTGAATGAACAGTCTAGGTATTTTTCATCTTTTAATATTTGGTGTCATATAGTGATAATATTATTTGTATCATTAAAATTATAATACCAAAATCAATTCCCCTTCATCTATTTCATCATTATTGAGGACAAATTATACCAGTAACTGTGTGTAGGCTTTGATCTCTGCACATCTAACCTAAATTCTAACTGCTATCACTATTGTGCATTCATGTTCCTACAAATTGATAACTCAGAATATGGTGAATTTTATATACCACTGAGTAAGATGTACAACAAGCACTTTTAAGAATTTCAGCATGTGAGCTGACCAAGGTAAACGAAAATTTGAATGCCATTTTCACAATCCAATGAGCAATATATTAGTAAACAAAGCCTATACTCAGTAAAGAAGGTTTGTACTTCTGTACTTGAAATGCCTTGGTAATGGGATTCAGGTTGGCATGGGAACAGTATAGAATGTTAAGCAACAAACAGAAGAAATTGATGCATGTTTCAAATGAACATAAGAAATATATGGTTCAGGAGATGGTGTTAGCATTGGAAAGAACAAAGAATGAATCTGGTGAGTATATATAAAAAGATAAGGATGTACTCAAGTTTACTAGAGTCCAACTAAACACACCTGAAAGGAATCACAAGAGTAATGTCAAAAGATAACCTATGTTAAATTTATAATTAAATATTTCTAAGGCTTTAAGAAGAACAAGGTATCTTATGCATTATAAACAATTGCAGGACCCAGAAGAATGAATGAGGTTCAGACAGGTGTCAAAAATTAAAGGGACTAGTGCTGTTGCTGTTGTTGTTGTTGTTGTTGTCAGTTTGTTTTATTTTTTAAAAACAAATGAGATGATTTCTACAGAGAAAGTCTAATCCAGGAAATTGTTGAGTTTACAGATAGAGAGGTAATCATAAAAAAGTAGGAAAGTTTCCTTGAATTAATCAAATAGCTGCAAAAGATTTAGATATATAAAAAAAAAGAAAGTGACAATTATTGTAGATGAAAAACAATTATAAAATATATTATGAAAGAGCAAGTGTCAGAAATGTATAGAATCTGAGATCTAAGAAAAAAAAACTTTATGAACCTATCAACAACTGAAGGGTGGCTAACTGTTCACAATAGTTAGATGTTGAACTGATACCATGATAACTTCTAGGTAGAATTACTGTCTTCAGAAGACTGATTTTGGATTTAATTTTTTGAGTAAATAGATATTTTGAATGGACTCAGACTGACCCGTTTATTAATAAAACTGATGTGAGGAATAGTTCAAGAAAATAGAATGAAGATGGCTGATTTCAATGCTCCAAGTTTTAGTTGTAAATGCAAGTGACAGAGGGGTGCCTGGGTGGCTCAGTCAGTTAAACATCTGACTTCGGCTCAGGTCATGATCTCATGGTTCATGAGTTCAAGTCCCGCATCTTTGGGCTCTGTGCTGACAGCTTGGAGACTACTTCAGATTTTGTCTCCCTCTCTCTCTGCCCCTCCCCCAATCACATTCTGCATCTCTCTCTCTCTCTTTCACAAATAAATATTGAACAAAAAATTAAAATATAATAAATGCAAATGACAGAATTTCCAAAAGAAATAAGTAACATAGATGATGCAGAATCAATTATTTGAACAATGACAGAGAATAAATGGAATAACAAATGGAATTATGAGAATTCTATGATCAAGATAGATCACATTCCACCCTACCCCACTTCTACTCAACCATTTAGGATGAATACATTCAAAACAAACAAACAAACAAACAACAACAACAAATTAGTGACCTTCCAACATTATCTGAGAATGTGGCCCCCCAAAAAAGGTAATTTTCAATAAAAAAAATTAAATGGCATAGAGATCATATCAAGACTCTCAAAATTCCTCTCCTAGGATTTTCACTACTTTCTATAGAACAGATAGAACAGAGGTAATATTTAATAAAATAGTAGCCAACATAATAAGACCTCAGATTATAGATCCAGTGTATATCCAAGATTTTTTTTTCATTCAAGATTTTTTTAAGGCAAAGCCAGTCTAAAACTATAGTAATAGTAAAAAATCAAATAAAATCAAATAAGACAAAAGTAGACAATATACTGTTTATTAGAGGCAGAGTCAGGAAGAGAATATAGCCCTTTGCCTCTTGGATCAATTCTCCATTCTATTTTATGACATCCTTAATTTAATTCAATATACATATATTAAGCACTTTAATTTAAAGTGCTCAATACCATGTTAATTACTATAGAAGTGATATAATGGGCACCTGGGTGGCTCAGTCAGTTAAGCCTCCGACTTCAGCTCAGGTCATGACCTTGCAGTGTGTGAGTTCCAGCCCCGCGTCAGGCTCTGTGCTGACAGCTCAGAGCCTGGAGCCTCCTTCAGATTCTGTGTCTCCTTCTCCCTGTGCCCCTCCCCTGCTCATGCTCGGACTCTCTCTTTCAATAATAAATAAACGTTAAAAAAAAACTTAAAGTGATATGAAAGAAGATTGGATTTAAATCAGCTAGAAAGAGAAAGAAGTAAAATATAGTTTAAGTAAAAAAATAATATGGGTATAAACAATCTTTTTAATGGGTAATCAGAGAGGATTTTATAGCTGTGGTTTACATTTGACAGTTTGAAGGAATAATCTCTAATCCACACCTCTCAACACATTCATTCCATCTAGCAGTCAATAAGTAAATTACTCTTTTTTCTGATTATTAATTTATTTTGAAAGAGAAGGAGAGGAAAGAGAAAGAGAGAGAGATAGAGAGAGAGAGAGAGAGCAAGTGGGGGAGGGGCAGAGAGAGAGAAGGAGAGAGAGAATCTCAAGTAGGCTCTGCACTGTCAGTGCAGAGCCCCACCTAGGGCTCAATCTCACCAACCGTGAGATCATGACCTGAACTGAAATCAAAAGCTGATCAATTAATCAACTGAGCCACCCAGGTGCCCCCAAGAAGTAAATTTCAAAGTCATATGTCAACAAAAAGAAGAAGCAAAGGCTGATGTCACCACAAAACATCTCTGGCTGGAAAGGTAGACAATGGAAGGCAATATGAAATACTTTGTAATATATATGTTGATTATTAGTCAACAAAATTTGTCTTTTGTTAAAATATTTATTTATTTTAGAGAGAAGGACAGAGCATGAACGAGGAGGGGCAGAGAGAGAGGGAGACACAGGATCCAAAGTAGGCTTCAGGCCCTGAGCTGTCAGCACAGAGACTGATGTGAGGCTCGACCCCACAAACTGTGAGATCATGGCCTGAGTCAAAGTCAGATGCTTAACTGACTGAACCACCCAGGTGCCCCAACAAAATTTGTCTTAATAAAAATCTATATAAATCATTCTCAGATACAAAGTTACACTCAACATTAAAATATTTAATTCTAAATTCAAACAGTCCAGGGGGTCTTGGTTGGCTCAGTCAATAGAGAATGGGACTCTTGATCTTGGGTGTAGAGATTACTTAAAAAAATAAAAATAAAACAATTCAATGACCTTAAGCTTTTCTCCAATGCAAACACAATGAACTCATGTATACAGAAAGAAACATATATATATGTGACTCCTGAGGATTTCCAATATTCAGGTTAATTAATCAACTTAATGTTGAGTTCAAGATTTCCCTGGGCTCATGAAAAAATCCCTTAGAGGTATTTATGCAAATATGGTGAACTTAGTCTTCCTAAGTTCCCATGGGAGCATACCTTTTCTTATTTAATTATACTCGAACTGATATGAGAAATATGTGAATTATCTATCCTAGAAGAAGGCATTTTAGTTAACAATATCAATAACTTTACAATTACAAACTTTCAAGTAAGTAGGAGCTTAATGTTTAGGGGAGGTAGCATCCTTGCCTTTATTAATCACACTGTATAATATCTACTAGTTTAATAGAGGCATGGGCCAATCTTTATGTATCAAACCCCAAATTTCAAAGGGCTTAGGGAAGGAAGTAAAACTGACTCAGGGCTCAACTCATAGTTGGAAGAATGGAGGCATTTATATTTGCAGCTGTGCTGTGTTGTTATCAATATCTGCTGGGAAAACACTCTGACATTTTCCCTGAAATGATTAGCCCATCATCTTCCTAGAAGTGGGCCGGAGGCCCCCAAATAGCACATTTACTCTGCTTGCCTAAGGATCTATAGTTCAAGCTGGAGCATTAAAAAGGTTGTTGTGTAGCACAGAGCCTCTAACCATATTCTAATTTTCCACTTCAAAGCTATGGAGTAAAAGGTGTCATTGTTAACTGCTTCTTAAGTTTGTGTTTAAAATGTAGAATGAGATATTTTGAAAAAAAAGAAAGAAAATGATTTAATTTTCAATGCAAATGGTATAATTTGTAATCATATACTAAATGATGATAAATGATAAATTATGCATTTTTTACCTTTATATGTAAATTAACAGTATACAAAAATGTATAACCATTATTTAGGAAGAGTAAGGTGGTGTTAATTTTTTAAAAAATGAACAGAAAAATCACCTTGCAGTAATTTTTAAAGACAGATTTATCTAGATATAGCCTTACTTTTTTTTTTGCCATCAAATTTTCCTCCTGTTCTCCCTGTATGTGTGTGTATGATAAAAATACTTATGATCTATCTATCTATCTATCTATCGATCTATTGATCTATCATCTATCTTATCTAGTTATCTATTTAACCTACTTTTTATTTATTTTTATTTTTTATTGTTTATTTATTTAAAGAGAGAGAGAGAGAGAGAGAGAGAGAGACTACTGCATGGAAGCAGGAGAGAGGCGGGGGTGGGGGTGGGCAGGGAGAATCCCAAGAAGGTTCTGCACTGACAGCACAGAGCCCAACCTGGGGCTTGAACTCATGAACCGTGAGATCATGACTTGAGCCTAAATCAAGAATCAGATGCTTGACCGACTGGGCCACTGAGGCGCCCCCAGTATCTTTATTTTTTTAAATCAAAACTCTTACTGTTTGACTGAAAATGTATCCTCTTTTAAATTTATGTAACTATAACCACTCAACCACTTTACTTTTCCTTTAACTCTAATTCAGACCCTTTTCGATTTTTTTCCCCTGGTAAATGCCTTATTATCAGCCAATATTACATTAGATTGCTTTAAAAGTCAGATTAATCATTTAATTTTAGATAGTACGTAGATCATGATGAGATGATGAATTGTATAAGGCTACTTTTGTAATTTGTATTTAAATTTATCTTGCATGAAATAGATAAAAAAATCATTTTTCAATAATCAATATCAACTGTGCTACCAGTGTAATTTACATTCCCCTTGTCATGTAAATTTCTATCACTTAGGATATTTAGCTGCAAGTAATAAAGTACTTTATTAAATGGATTACAACAAAACATACAATTAGTGCACTTAATAATATGTCTGAGGTATGTATTTCTGGGTTATTTTCAACTTTCCATTCTCAGTATATCAGTAATAATATCTCCTTCTGTTTATATAATGGCTACAGAAATACCCAGCATCAAACCTAAAAGGACATTGTCCAAACCATACAGGGAACAAAGGTAGTTCTTTTTTTTTCCCCCCTCTGGTTTATCTTGAACCATCTTTTCCAAAAGCCTTCCACCACACAGACCTCTCAAGATAACTGGCCATGATTGGGTCCGATAACCAACTATAGATACAAGGGAGGCTAATGAAGGGAATTTTTAATACACTTGATCTCTACTGTGGGGAACTGATTCTGTTAGCTATAAGGGAGTGAGAAGATGCTATTGGATAGACAATCAACAGTGTTTGCCATAATACATATCTTCACATAACAGTGAGAAAAACAGAGGCTGAGAAAGATTAAAAGCAATTTTTTAAAATCAAGTTTGTCTATATTCAAAATTTTATCTTCCTACATCACCATTTTACCCTCCATTATGTTGATCATAACATCAAAACTGGGAAAAAACAAATGTGTGTGCTTAGCTCGTGCAAGCAAAATTAAAGAAAGACCTTCTATCTACCTTTAAAGCTTTCATACTAACAAAGAAAACTCAGACCTTTTCATTGTTACTATAATCATTAAAAGATGTACTAATGGATAAAAACTAGACATTTACAGAATCACGTTTTAAGTCATCCTATGGATACACAAAATTTTCTATCAGTGAAATAAACTGCTTTAGTTGCCACTTAGTTCAACATAATTGTTTTTTTCAAACTACCTCAATAAAAATCCAATGCTAATACAACAGTCTCCCCCCTGTAGTGCCCTTACCTCTTCTACTTCAATGACCACAGCTTCTCTCTCCATAGCTACAATATGAATTGTATCATAACTTTCCATGCTTAAAGTGAAAATCTGATATCCTTCCCTCTTATTTTTACAGTTCACTTATTTCCTATTCCTCTTAGTCTTCCTGTACCTTCACCCACAATTTTCTTCAAAATTATCACCGCTCCCTTGTATGCATTTCCTTTCCTATACAATCTGTATAATATCACCCAAAAAATCCAATAATTCTATTGCTAGCCCTCTCCAACCCATCAATTCATTTCTCCTTGTTTTTCTGCTTTGTATACCCAACAGAACACAATCCCTTTATCACAGAAGCCATCTACCCTATGTAATGCAAGAATCTGTTCTTGAACACTACTGGGAAAAAAAAAAAATTTAAAAAGCAACATTTGGCTATGTAGAATGATTCCACCTCAATCATTAAAAATGTCAAGCAATAATTTTACATCTCAAATATTTGTTTCATTCCCTGAAATAGTTACTGAGAGAGGAGAGAGAGACACAGAGAGGAAGAGAGTGAGAGACAGGGAAAGAGAGAGAGAGAGAGAGAGAGAGAGAGAGAATGATGTAGTAGTTAAAAAGCATGGAGTCTAGATCTAGACTCGCTGGTTTTAAATCTTTGCTCTATCATAATATAATTTTGAACAAATTATTTACCTCTGTATGCTTTGGTTCCCTCACCTGGAAAATGCGGAAGTAATAGAACCTACTTCAGGGGAATCAAAGTTAACTAATACAAAGTGTTTAGAGAAACTCTGACACACAGGAAATTCTCTTTGTTAGCATTGAACAATAGTAACCATTTACACTGTAAATTTAAAATCTACAAATTGGACATCTATCTTGTGTCTAGCACTGCTACCTTCTTTTGGTAATAGTTCTCCTTTTTATGCAATGGTATAAGGCAATGCCAATCACAGTACCTGCTCTTCTAGTCTACAGGCTTTACCCTTGTCCTTCCACAGAATATTTGTTACAATCAATACAGCTTCAACTTCTGACACAAAAGTCCACACAACAGTGTCTTACACAAAACCAGAACATATTTCTTGTCCACAACAGTCCAAGATTTACAATTCAGGATTGATATGACACCTCTATTATATTACTGCCTTGTACTTGGTCCATCTGAAAGTTCTGAGATGTCCATCTCATATTCTAAAAGATTTGCTTCAGCCTCTGTTATCTCAATTATTTTTGGTGAATTGATGTTGCTAAACATGCAGAGATAATATGATCTTCTTGAAAATAATCCCCCAACTCCTTATAGTCTTCCTATGTTAGCAATCCAATCTGTACCACCTTCCATCCAACTTCAGGAGGAGGGTTAATTCTCTTGTGAACAACAACAGAAACTTGTTTCTATACTTGTGCTCTGAATGTCTGTATTTTCCCCCTCCTTATTGACCTTTACCATCAATTATATTCTCTCCTTATATTTTCAAAGGGCATATTTCTTGGTTCTTCCCTTTTAGGAAATAAAGAGGCTTTTATTTCTCCCCTTTGTTCCTAGCAACCACTACTTTAACGCCTCATGTTTCCATCTTAGCCATTCTTCTTGAATTAGAATATATTCTCCCCTCACAGTTACTTCATTATTCACTGCAATCTGCCTGCTAACTCCATCATACATTGAAAATGTTTTTGTTTTCAAGAAAAGTTATCAAAGACTCTAAAAGTGTAAAACTCAATCATATTTGGATTTCTTATTGTTTTTATTGCTTCTCATTTCTAGTGTATTGGCCTCATTCTTGAAACTCTGTTGCTTGTTTCAGACATAGCCTTTTGTTTTCTAACATTTAACCTCTGCATTGTTCTCACTCTTGAGCTTTATCCCTTCCTCTGCTTATATAGGACAGGTGAGGCTTACTAAATTCAGACTTGCGTCTTTTCCTCAAGCCTTACATCTTTCCATATTCTCTCATTATATGCCAAAAGCACTAGAAAGGAATCTTCTTTCAGAACCTGGATAGAATGCCTGGCAAGAAGTTATCTAATAAATATTTTCCCAGTGAAAAATGAATAAATTAATCAGTCAATTAATTTTAAGGATTAGATGCTGACTTACTTATTCCCAGTCTTTATTTTTATTATGAAGCCCACTGCACTTAAAGATAAATTTTGCTTTAAGGAATATGCAAAGTGGAAGTGCCTGTGATTATTTTACAAAACTCAGGGTACCTATTCCCTACTGGGTATTAGTCATACAGTTGTGGAATGGTGCTGACGGCAGGGGCAATTGATCCCACCACCAGGTCCAAGGGTTAACCTAGTGGTTCTAAACATATCACAGTGATTTACTGGTGTCACCCAGGCCTGGTAAACCAATGGAGTGAACTCACTCACACTAATAATGTGCTAGGAAAGTGGTTACTTGTGCACTAACTGCCCAAGGTCAATCTCCATAACCTTCTGAAAGAAACAGTAGCACTTTCCTGTAAACGTTTTATCAGCTTGAGAGACAACAGTTGTATCATAAACCTGATACTATAGAAGGCTGTGTAAAGAGATCAAAGGACAGTGAGAACTTGATGCTATAGAGGAGATACTGAATCAAGCTAACCCAAAATATGTCCCTCCTTCTGGACCATTCAGGTATGTGTATTGCTAAGTTCCCTTGGTATTTTCTCTATTTTGGATTAGGTTTTCATTACAGGAAGTATCCTAATTTATAACAGAATGACAAATTGAATTGTTTCTCTGTGATATTATAATATCTTTGTGATTGATGTAATTTACTGAGTTATCCTGAGCTGTTCAGTTGATAAACTCAATAATATATTTAACTGAATGAAAAGTCTGAATGATTTAAATATGGGATATAACTAGTTGAATGTCACTATTTTATATCATATCATAGTTGATCTATTCTCATAGGCAACACATATGTATATCATAAAAATATACTCAACATTATTTAGTTTAGGTTTAAAACTTTTTTAAAAAGCATACATAGAAGTAAATTTTAGTGGAGCTAAAAGGTGATTTAAATATCTTATTAGAGTCCTATATATTCCTCTTCACCTTAACAGCCCTTCCCAGCTACCACACTTTTTTTAATTTGAGAGAGAGACAGAGAGAGATTGAGAGAGAGTGTGTGTATGAGAGCCTGGGAGAGGGGCAGAGGGAGAGAGAGAATCTCAAGAAGGCTCTATGCTCAGCACAGAGTCGTATATGGGGCTTGAACCCACAATCATGGGATAACGACCTGAGCCAAAATCAAGAGTCTCAACCAACCAAGCCACCCAGGTGCCCCCCCCCACCCCTAGCTAGGACACTTTTATCCTGCATTTCTATTTATCAAATGAGGGGGAACGATATATTTGACCCAAAATATGCCATTTTGGCATGTGGATTATTTTGAGCTGAAGACAATCAAGGACCAATAGACTCAGAAAGAGCTGTTTACCTTCCTCTTAAATTCTTGAAAGAATTTAGGTAGAGGCCTATACCGAGAGAGAGCTAATACCAAAGATAAATTTTTTATCAAGAAGATTCATCCACATGGCATGGCAAACATTCATTTACTACACATTTGTTCTTATCTTCCTGTGAATTGTCTTTCTCCCCTTTGGGGCTCCATACCCCTCACTGCTTCAGTGAGCTCTGGATGGCATATAATCCTCAACTGCCTGGTGGTCTCTGGCATTCATGTCTTTGGGGCTCCTATACATATGAAATTTGCTTTTATCCTATTAATCTATCTTACATCAATTTAAATATTAGATCAGTAAAAAAAAAACAAAAAAAAAAAAACAAAACAAACCTACAAGGGGAGAAGGGAAGAATTTCATACCCTACGTAAACTTAAAATCATTTATAAAGGCAAAACCCAAGTCAGAGTTCTGCCATGAGACTTTTCAAGTGATAATGCATCTCCTCCCTTTTTGATCTTCAACAGCACCTTTGTTGGAGAATCCACTTTTACCATGAGTTTGAGTTGTTTATTGAGGCCTTCTAGCATTAGCTTGTGATCTGGAAAGCAGAGGTTATACTTCATGGCCTCAATAATACTTAATGTAATGCCTACTCCATAGAACATGCTCAATCAAAATAAGTGGGATTCAGCTAATTTGAGGTTCATAATTTAAGTTCCCCAAATGATTACTTGACTTACACTTACCCACATGAATATTTTATGTTCAATATTTTCTTTTTCAAAAAGCTGAAATGTCACAAATTATTGTATTGTCAAGTCATGTTCACATGAAGCAGAGGTCTTACCAGTAATTTACCGGCAATTTAAAAGATAGAGGTAATACTGAGGCACAGATCAATCAGAGAGAGGTCCAGTCTTCATGTCCTTTCTTGTGGCATCAGGAATGACAGTTTAACATCTGAGCTCTTTAATGTGGCTACCACACTTACACAAAAGAGAGCAGCTTTTAGTCACAAAATATATTCATTTTATATTCAGATTGTTACAGAGCCTAATGTTTTCTGGGGAGCATGCCCATTATTCATAGATTCCTAGTGTATTATAAATAGTCCCTGACAGCCCAGGTATACCTTGCTAATAGTGTTCCCTAGACACAGCTCTCCTGTTTGATTAAAACATTAGCTTGTCTTCTAGGAAGTCTATCATTAACATGTTTACAACCAGATTTCATCAAGCTACCTTATCTCCACATTCCCCCTAACGCCTGATTAAGGAAGAGAATAGATTCCAGGCCTATTAATAACCATTTCCCACCCACAAACTCCAGATACTTTCTCCCCAGTAATGATATATTTTCAGGCTATTTCCCAAACATTATGCCAAGAAGCCAATATAGATTTAGTGAATATATGTAAAAAAAGATACAAAAATTTTTTATTTTAAGATCATATTTATATGATACTAGGCTTTGAGATTGAAGTTCAATAAAATAGAGATTATTAGTTTGTTTTAAATGTGACAGATTTCTGAGAAGCTCTAAAGATATGGAAGATTGATTTTTTTTACTAAATACTCAATATTTTGATTATTCAGAATAATGGAGGTTTAGATTCACATGTAACTGATATTTTGTTTCATTGTTTGTTCATTTTATTTCCTCTCCATAAAATGTTTTTCAAGAATTCAAGAAAATAGGCTTTTTGGTGGGGTTAAATATAGATTCTGCCAAGTCTTTCACCAGTATTTGTTCAGTAATGTTATTGTTACTACATATATAATATGCAAACTGTACATCCAGTTAACACATAACATCGCTGCCCTTGTTTAATTCATAAGATACTGGTAATAAATAAAATAAATGAGTTCAGCAAATTGGAAAAAATGAAAAGGATAGGGAAATAGAATCAATAAATGTCAATAACTCCAGTTCCTTCTAAATTTAACGTCCCTTACATTTAAAATTTTCTGAGTATGATTGAACACTCACATTTTGTCTATATTTAGGATCACATGCTCTTCTAAATGAGCCAGGCAGCTGTCCCTAGCCTTCATTTTCTTAAGTGGTGGAACAATGTGAGTTGAAGAAAATACAATTGTCTCTAATTGAAAATCATTATTAAAACATGATGTTCAACTACAAAAATCAAGAAGAGTGGTATGCAGCAAAGAGCTATGAAACTACTTCAATCACTTTTAAAAAATAAATTTATCACAAAAGAATACATTGAAACCAGTCTTTCAAGGCCTGAAATTCAATGAAGCCGAGAGGGACAGCTTACATGATTGATGGTTAAATACAGATCTTAAATGAATCTGACAATATGTAATACTGACATGGAATCAAAAAGTCAAATTGTGCAGAAATAAAATGTAAAGATTTTAATTAAAAATCAACTTAGATTATGGGGGAAGGGGCCTAGGATGGCCCTGGTGAAAAACATCTGTGGGTGTTGTGACATTGGAATATAATGAATGAAATGACTTCCTAATAATTCAAAACCAAACAGAAGCTGCATTCATAAAAACTACATTATTTTTCTGATAGAAAATAATTTTCAAATTATTTTGTTCTAATTAGTTTGTTTTACAGGTGTCAAAAAATAACTCAAGTTCGTACCCAGCCTGGAGCCCAACCTAGAGTCCAAACTCACAACTTTGAAATCAAGACCTGAACTGAGATCAAAAGTTGGATGCTCGGGGCGCCTGGGTGGCGCAGTCGGTTAAGCGTCCGACTTCAGCCAGGTCACGATCTCACGGTCCGTGAGTTCGAGCCCCGCGTCAGGCTCTGGGCTGATGGCTCAGAGCCTGGAGCCTGTTTCCGATTCTGTGTCTCCCTCTCTCTCTGCCCCTCCCCCGTTCATGCTCTGTCTCTCTCTGTCCCAAAAATAAATAAACATTGAAAAAAAAAAAAAAAGTTGGATGCTCACCCAACTGAGCCACCCAGGCACCCTTGAAGTTCTTTTTTCTAAATTAAATAATCCCTATCTAACAAGGACAAAAGAGTGTTCAGATAAAGTTGACCACCATAGAAAAATGATATAGAGATGTATCTGAGGTATTAAAATATATTTACTCTTATTTAAGGAACTACTATTGTCTATAAGAAGACAATTTTTCATGGTATTTCCCCAAGAGGCACAGTAAGACCAGAAGTTGAAATCTACTCGTAATCAGATTCCGTTCCAAGGGGGGGGGGGGGGGCGGAATCCAGTAATCAAAATAGAAATGCATTACTTCAAGAAGGATATTTTGACATTACTGTTGTTTTTCAGTTATTTCAAAACGGGCAGATAAAAATATAAATTCCTTTTGTGGTTGTTGTTGATTTTATTTTTGGATTATCAAATCATAGGCACAAGAGCATCACTTATTTGAGTGACAAGTATACAACACATGCAGTCAAGGTCAAATGTGCATGGCCTCTTGGTTATATACATCCCAGGGAAGGTAGGGTCGATTTCATTTCAAATGCCAGGTCTATTTCATTCAGCCTGAATTGTTGTCTCTGCAGGCTAAGAATATTTTCCTTTTTTTAAATTTTTTTAATTTTTTTTATTACACAATCAATGTGTGTTAAATTTCTATGATCTGTCCAAACAGACCAACAGTCTTAGGGCAGCTTCACTTATTACTAATGTGGCAAAATAGGTTACTGCATTAAATAAATAAATTATAAAACTACATTGAGTGTTGGGAATATATGCTCTAATGCAAGGTTTTATGAGGGTAAAAACAAAGAACATATGGCTAGCTTTCTCTAGAAAACAATTTGTTTATTGATAAAATCAGCACTATACTAATCTCATCCATACAAAAAAGTTCGATTAAACTCCCCCAGTATAAGTACAATATATGACAGATGACCTTTGAACAACATGGGAGTTAGGGGTGCTGACCTCCCTGACCCCATGCAGTCAAAAATTCGTGTATAACTTTGGAATCCCCCCAAATTTAACTAGTAATAGCCTACTGTTGACCAGAAGCCTTACTGATTACATAAGCAGTTCATCAACACATATATTGTATGCTCTATGGATTATTTACTACATCCTTATAATAAAGTAAGCTAGAGAAAATAAAATGTTATTAAGGAAATCATAAGGAAGAGAAAATGTATTTACAGGACTGCACTGTATTTACTGGAAAAAATCCATATATAAGTGGACCTGTGTAATTCAAAGCTCTATTGTTCAAGGGTCAGTTCTACTCCTCAGGTGTATGAAGTGTAAAGAAAATTAATATGAACATTTTTCAATAATTCTATTATAGAAAATTATAATATAATACATAATGTAATATAATACAACTAAAATAACAAAACAATACCCTGGAAATTTTTATTGTACTTTTAAGAATAAAAATAAATAACTTTAGTTTTAGGTTCTCTATAACTTATAAGAGCAAATAAGAATCTCCTGGCTTATTAGCAGTTGTCTGCAATTTCAGGTACATAGTCATGGCATTTCCTGATTGCTTCAGTCCACATTTTATTTTCTGGATTCTTATTAAATTTATAGACCATTGAAGCTCACATAGCTCAAAAGAAGAATTTTCAGTTCCCCGAAGTAAAGTATGGTATCTTATTTTTCTTCTACAGTGTTTTGAAACTAGTGGATGTTTAATGAATATGTATCAATTAATTGATTCTTCACATCTAAGTGCAGAGGTTTTTAAATTCCAATGAGTTGTTCTTCCTTTCCCCTAACAAGGATCTTATCATATTGTTATGCCCAGAGGTGAATGTAGATTAAAGTAAATTACCAGGGTGCATGTAAAAACAAAAACAGCCAGGTTAGAAGCAGAATATAAGTTGCAGTGCCCTTGAGTTGGATGCAATTCTAAAATGTTTTCATTGAAATTCCCCACACCTGTTAGGATCTCTAAGTCTCAGTATTGTTAGGCCATGGAAGGATTTCATCCTGTTAAAATGCAAATGTCCCATTTGTTTTGATGTCCTATATTTGGCACGTCTGTGTATGTGTGAGACATTATGAGGAGGGAGGCCAAAAGAAAATTGTCATAATGCACCTGTCCATTAGTGAGTCCTCATGCCCAGCAGAAACTTTCTGGCACCATCTGGTTATAATCTTATGCTCTGAAGCATAAGAATTGATGGACCTTTTAATTTTTATTTCAGCTAGTATAATTGCAGATGCTATTCTTATTCAAAATGGGCCACATTTTGCCCAGGGCCAAAAGCATACAGTTCCCATTGACTTTAATATGAGGACAGGCACAAGAAAATGACAAGAGAATTCACCCTAATGCTTCTAATTGCTTTATGAATCTTAATAAGCCTGTTTAACTTAATAATGTTCAATTGTGAACACTTTCACAGGTTATTTATTCATTTTCTGTAAAAAGCATTTTCTTGAACCCTTTCACAAAAGGGCTATGTTTTCATTACAAAGCAGATTCTTTGCTTTCTGTGGCCAAGAAGCATGGCATTGAGTCATGTATTTTTTCTGAACAAAAGGAATCTGAGAAAGACTGAAAATATTAGTACCAAACATTCCAGCAGACACAGAAAGTGCGTGCCCCAAAATGATGAAGGCTTAAGAGAATTTATGCAGTGCCTTTTTCATACAAAGGCAAGTGCAATTTGTACAGAACATAAAGAATCATAGCTAATTACACTGATTTTAATTGGGTTTGTGCTAAATCCAATGCTTTATAGAACCATCAGTGCCGAAGAGGAAAGAAGATAGCCAAATTACAATATATACAGAGAAGCTGACTATAGTGAACTAAGTGAGATAAATAGAGCCAACAATTCCCAATAGGAAAGAATCAGCATAAAGTTAGAATGAAGCACACATTTGTAAGAGGAGATAAAGCAGAAATTAATTTTGACGTTAAGTGTAACCTAATTCCCTCTTTCTACACTTTAAATTGTTATATATAGGTAAATGTGTATATATATATATCTATTTATACATATAAATAGATATATATATATATATATTTGTGTGTGTTTGTGTGTGTAGAGATAGATTAGAAAGATATAAATATATAGATATAGATACAGATGATATAGATATAGATATGCCTCTTCTCTGACACAAAAATAAAATGCCTCCTTCTAGTATGCGGTTGTGTTCCCTTTATGCATACATGGATCACTGACCTTAAGACCCAAGACACTATAGGGTGATAACAAGAGTCAGTCATGATGTGAGTGGTTAAGGAGAGCTGACCTATCCCTATCCCTACTGAGTAGCAAAAATACAATGGACAATAGAAGTTGACATTAAAACACACACATGCACACATACACACACAGAGATTGAATGTGAATATATATGTCAGGGGAGCCTACTCCCCAAGCTTTAGCAGACAGATTTACCAAGGGTAGTAAGAATAATACAATTTCTCTCTTATATGACAAGTCACTTTTTATTATCCTCCAGAATATTTTTTAAAAATGTTTATTTTTGAGGGAGAGAGAGAGAGAGAAAGAGAGAGCACAAGCGGGAGAGGGGCAGAGAGAGAGGGAGACAGAGAATCCCAAGCAGGCTCCATGCTGTCTGTGCAGAGCCTGAAGTGGGGCTCTCACTCACACCATGAGATCATGGCCTAAGCACGAACCAAGGTGTGGAGGCTTAACCCACTGAGCCACGGTGCCCCCCCCCCTTTTTTTTTAATTTTTTTTTCAACGTTTTTATTTATTTTTGGGACAGAGAGAGACAGAGCATGAACGGGGGAGGGGCAGAGAGAGAGGGAGACACAGAATCGGAAACAGGCTCCAGGCTCTGAGCCATCAGCCCAGAGCCTGACGCGGGGCTCGAACTCACGGACCGCGAGATCGTGACCTGGCTGAAGTCGGACGCTTAACCGACTGCGCCATCCAGACGTCCCGACGGTGCCCCTTTTTAAGAAATGTTTATTCCTTTATTTTTAAGAGTGAGAGAAAGAGAGAACGAGAGAACTTCAGCATATTTTTGACACAAAATATTTAATCAATTTTCTGATTTATATTTTCTGTAGTGAGTGAAATACTGATGTTAAGCACAGAGTTGCTAGGAATTTGTGTTCAGATTTAACAAACACTATTTTTGTGTTATTAAAAATCCACATCTCTGATGAGAAGTCTTTAGAGGCTTCATGTCAAAGAGTAGAGAAAGAGGGAGAGGTCTGTGCTCAAAAACTTTGAGATGATGATCGCCATTATGTAAAAATGTCACAGAGAGAATGTCTACAGTTTTTGACACAGACAGGGGTGTGTATCAGTCCAAGACTACATAGATCTGCATTTCTGAGTTGAATGTCATTTTCAAAGTCCAAAAGTAGTCATCCTCCTTCAAATATCCTATCTTAACGTGCCAAGAATATATTGAAATTATTTTGGGGTCATATAAGTTTCCTGTAGATATTAGGAAGAGGGGTAAAATTACAGTTATTGGGGAAATATAGCCATTAAAATGAAGTTAATTTTTAAAGGTAAAATTAAGGTAATGAAAAATAAAAACAGCAAGTTTCATTACAAGAGTAATAATAAATTAAACATTAAAAATCTTTGAATCACGGCATTAAGCACATTATGTCTATTAATCATATAATAGACACTAATACACACACTCACATTCTATCTTGTCAAATACTCCAATTTTACATGAGATGAAAATATTTCTTAAGTAAGTTGTACATGTCATGTATGTGTTATCTAAGATTTATTCTGGAGATATAATGCTAATGCCAACAGCAAATCGCTGAAACTCCAAGCAGGGCAAGTTCAATTAGGAAGGCTATGTGATGATATGTTAAATGTGATGTATATTTAGGTTCTGGGGTCCTAAAGTCAAGCAGATGCTTGTTGCTAAAAGAACATTTATTAGTGTTTAATATAGAAGATTTCCAGAGAAGACTGGTCCATATGAGTTTAGCCAAGCAACAAGCAAATTCTACTGAAATTATCAAATTAATATAAAAATCAGGTAAGTCAATCCTGAAAGTAAGGGAATGGTGCATTTTGCAGGCTGGATTTTTTGGAAAAAAATCTTCTGTTTGGGACAAAAATAAAAGAATGACTCTGAAGACACACACGCACAGAGAATTTTCTAACAAAATATTTTATCATTAAAACAACTAGAAGAAACTAGAGGAGAAACCACTAAAGTAAATGAGGATGGATAATGGAAGTATAGGCAGGCTATGGAACCCAAGAATGCTGACAGTAAAAATTATCATTACAAAGTAATAACATGTGCTAGCAGCTGTATTTCAAAGTATGATTTTTGAGTATACTTATCCTAACTCAGAAAATAAAATTTAGGGGCACTTGTGTGGCTCAGTTGGTTAAGCGTCCAACTCTTGATTTTGGCTCAGGTCATGATGCCAGAGTCATGAGATTGAGCCCTATATTGGGCTCCACATTGACAGTGAGGAGCCTGTTTGGGATTCTCTCTCTTTCCCTCTCTCTCTGCCCCTCCCCACTCATGTTGTCTCTCTCTCTCTCTCTCTCTCTCTCTCTCTCTCTGTCTCTTTATGTCTCTCTCAAAATAAATAAACTTAAAAAAAAAGAAAATTTAAAGTGCAAATATTATAAGGCTAAGTAAGATGAGCTAATAAGGACATCTAAATAAGTATTATAAATCTGGTTTAAAAATAGTGGAAATGTCACAAACTATTCTAGAAAGAAAAGGCAGACTGTAATAAAATAATAATACGATGTGTATTTAAATAAAGAGTATTATGCTAAGCAAAATAAGCTAGTCAGAGAAAGAAAAATACCATATGATTTCAGAATTTCAGAAACAAAACAAAGGAGCAAAGGCGGAAAAAGGGAGAGTCAAACCAAGAAACAGACTCTTAATTATGGAGAACAAACTGATGGTTACCAGGGAAGGGGGTGAGTGGGGGGGATGGGTGAAGTGGGTGATGGGGATTAAGGAAGGCACTTGCTGTGATAAGCTCCAGGTGTTGTATGGAAGTGTTAAATAACTATGTTGTACAACTGAAACTAATATTACATTATATGTTAACTAACTGAAATTTAAACAAAAACTTAAAAAAATTCAGATGACATTACTAAAGTAGAGAGAACATTAAGACAGATAAATGTGTTACTCATATTGTCTCAAATAGGATAGGAAAAATATTCTATTTTATATTAGACTATATTAGATCATAAAATATAAATATATGTATGTATATATGTGTGTATATATATAAATAAATTATATATATATATAAATTTTGAAATGCTGAACTTTGTTAACCAATAGGAAAATTATATAATAAAATATATCCTATGCTAGTAGAAGTGTAAAGTCATTCAATTCCTATAAAAGGGAAGCTTGGGAAATATGGAAGAAAATTCTTTATGTGTTTATCCTTTGATACAACCACCACATTTTTTGGCATCTACCATAGTCAAGCAAGCCACATTTAATATGCATAATATAATATTTATTCATTATATATAACATATGATATACCAATTTTGTAGAATTATATATAATAAAAATGTTTATATTATATATAAATATTTATACAATACATAAAATATTTACAAAAATATATAAAAATACATACAATGTAAATATATAAAATATATAATATATGTTACATATCTGTTAGAACTTGAAATTTGTATATATACATATACATATGTATATATATAATATGCATGTGTAGTAGAATTTAAAAATTGACTCTAAAATTTATATGCAATTGGAAATAAATGATTGCCAAAGCGACGTTGGAAAGGAAAACAGTTGGTTGATTAACTACCTGATTTCAGAACTTATTGTAAAGCTATATAATAATCAAGATAGTGTGGCATTGCTAAGAGAGACAGATCAATGCTTAAAGAGTTCAGAAAAAGGACCACACATGATTGATTCCAAGATGAGTGCCATAATAATTCAGTAGAAAAAGAGTAGTCTTTTTAATAAAGTGAATATCCATCTATTTGTAATAAAATGAGCCTCAGTCCATACCTTGTACCATATACAAAAATTAACTCTAAGTGGATCATGCACCAAAATGTAAAACTTACAAATACAAAAATTAGGGAAAAAATCATGAGAAAAAAAAAGCTTTGAGACTTTGGGTTGAGCGGTGATTTCTTAGAGATAATGTCAAAAGCATTATCTTTGAAAATATACAAGTACTTATTTTCAGATCCATCTTATAGAAAAATTTCCTCAGTACCTACAAGGAGAAGTTTCAGAAAATGTTTCTCATAGGCAAGGTTTTCTAATCTTGGTTTTATATTAAGAAGTGCACAGAAATGAGATTTTATTGTATACTACTAGTGTGTGTGTGTGTGTGTGTGTGTGTGTGTGTGTGTTTGAGTGGCAGGGGGAGGACATATTTGATGCTGCTGCCATAGGATCTGTTAAGTCAGTCACTTATTGAAACACTTTTATGACTTCTGTTTGCCTCCAGCTACTTAATAAAAAGGCAAAGCTAATCTCCCAGGGTGCTGTGTTATTTGCCAACCTAACAATAAACTATGATTTATCTGATGAGGTTATAAAATTGGTGTGGAGAAAAGAAAACTACATCTGGGACTTAACTTTGATTATTAGTCATTGAAGTTTCTTCCTGTAATTACTTGTACTTTTATTTAAAAGTATTGCTCTATCACTCCTCTTCAATAATTTTAGAATTAAAAATTGAGGTAACTTTGTTTCCTCAACTTCTAGTATAGTCATTGGGCATTGCATTCCATTTCAAAGTGATTTTCCCTCTACCCCCAAGGAATTAGCATGGCTCAAAAATTCCCTCTAATTTGTCTATCTTCTCTACTAGTAGAGCACCAGTCTTAGAACGGACTGGAGTATTGTCTCTTGTTGCTGGACTGGATTCTCCACTTTTCCCAAGTATAAAGATAGATTCCTCAGAAGGGTGATGTTTTGGCATTTCAACCCTCCTTAGATAGAGGGCATGACATCTCACATGCAAACACTACAGCTTTTTCCAATAAAAGAAACAGCACTTTATAACACTCTAATCTGCCCCTCCCTATATCTGTTTAAACAACAAAAACAAAACAGACATAAGTATATACATAATAATATTACAGTAAGGTACAAATGAGAAAAGTTATATTGGTTGCCTATTACAGCCTACAATGCGCGCATTAAATGTGCATTAGTCCCCTTCTTCAACCATCCAAATCTGAAAACATCCATGGAGTTTTGTTTTTGTTCTGTTTGTTTGTTTATTGCGTGTCTGGCATTCTGCTGGGAATGAGGAATAGAAGACTAATAAGGTCTGAGCTTATTTTTGAAGAGCTCATGGTTCACAATGTCAAAGTTTTTACTCATACTGCCACTCCCAGAATATTCTCATGGTCTAACTTGCAAATTGATCCTCCAATCTTTCTGTCCTGATCTCTGATATGGACTCACAATCCTCTGCACATCTTTCCAGATAGTCACAGACATGCAATTTAATTTTTAAAGGAATTGCTTTAGAAATTTAAATTTAAAAACTAAATTTAAAAATTTTTATCTACCTATTTGCAATTCTACTTTGGTTCCAAATTAGGGCACTCCTTTTTCTCTGAAGTTTTTTGACCACCTTTCTCTTTCAGATCTATAGAATCAAGAACATCTACATAAAGCTTTTTAAAATAAATTGTTTATTTATTTTGAGAGAGAGAGAGAGAGAGAGAAAGAGAGAGAGAGCAGGAGAGAGGCAGAGAGAGAGGGAGAGAGAATCCCAAGCAGGCTCTGTACTGTCAGTGCAGAGCCTGATGTGGGGCTCCAACCCATATCCCATGATCATGACCTGAACCAAAACCAAGTCAGATGCTTAACCAACTGGCTTAAGCCACCCAGGCGCCCCTACAGAAGTCTTTTAAAATTTGTTAACAAAGTGAAGCAAACTTGTTGAAACATGGTATAGTGTTCTTGGTGCAAGATTAGATTTGATTCCTTAGAAGTAATTGGATAAAAATAAAGGTAGCATTAATTATTCTCTGAAGAATTTTCTACTTTGACAGTATCTGTTTTTAATCATTCTTCAATATAGGTAGCATAAAGAATTATCTTAATATGTTTTGCATTCATTATTGGTTTTACATTGGAAAATTTCCCAGAAAATTAAAGGGAAAAAAAAAAGGTCTGGCAATTAATTGAAATAGATCAAAAGGTATGCATTTATTTTCCTATCATAATTACTTATCATTTTTTAGAGAATAAGCTTGAACCCGTAATGATGATTGTCTTTTTGTAGAGGGAAGATACAATCTGTTTGTAATAAATACAATATTTAGAAAGTGATGATAGATAATGATTTAATGAATGTCAGGTTCTTGTTTATAATTTTTTAATTGCTATTTTTCTCAATTGGTTTCTTAGATAGTTCACTCAAACTAGGGTAAACCACATTTTTTTACCACCGCTCTATGAGGTCTTAAGCTCATCACTAAGGGTCTTTCTTCTTCTCTCCTCTCTTCTCTCCTTCTCTTATCAGAAAAAGAAGCCAAATCCTTAGGAAAAGAGCAAATCAGCAATAAATATATCCTTTTACTTCAACCCAAAAATGTTTTGGAGGAGATAGAAAGCCAAGAAGAAAAATAAAAAGGAGCAAGAAAATAAAATGGGGGAGGGAGCTGTCCCTGAAAAAATTGTGGTGTCAAATGAACCTGTCACACAAATGTGACCCTGTATATGCATAGCTTGCATTGGCAGTGGATGTACAAGTTGTAAAATATGTTTTGAGGTAGACTCCAATGATTTCTACTGGAATTTTTTAACTAGGTCAGTGACCACCAAGTATCAATGCTTACCAGGCTTATGGTAAATGGCATTAAGCTTTATGAATGAGAATCTGTGTAAACAGACTGATACAGACATTGCATGTTAGAATCAACAGAAATCTTAAAGCAACTGTGCTTACCATGCACAAAGCATTAATGACAAACTGGGATTTATCGTTAAGAAACAGAAAAAGTGGGAAAGTGGATTTGAAAAGAGGAAAACAAATGTAGAATTTGAGCATTCAATAACCAAAATTATAAACCTTAAAGGTCATATTTAGAAATGGATTGGGACAGCAGATTTCAAACAGAATAGAAAGAACTAGTGAACTAGATTATATCATGTTACTCAGAACGCAACATAGAGAGGGGGTAAATGATTGACAATTTAGGAAAGAAAATGTAAGGCATGGGGATTAAAGACAGAGGATCCAGTGTATGTTTGAAATGAGGTCTAGAAGTGAAAACAGAGAAAGAATAGAGGGCTAAGACAAATTTGAGGAGAGAACTGAGGACTTACAAGTATTAATGAATGATATCAAGCTAAATTAAAACTTAAATGATTCCTTTTGAGAACACTTTCGTCCAACCTTCATCCCATTTTCAGAAATTTGTGCTCTCCCAATATTCTACACTTGTTAACACACAGTGCTTATTACACTTTCTCATAATAAACCTATTGACTTTTCTTTCTTCTGCTTAGATTTTGAATTCAGTGAAGGCAAGACACTGGCTTCCATTTTTTAATTTTAAATGCCTGGCTAAATTTTGGTCACTAAAAAAGCATTTACTTAATATTTGTTTTTTTGCATTAATTTACTCCTTGGGTCCTATCACTCTCAAAACAGTGCAGTGGGAGTTCATCCAATTCAATGGTTTTATTAGCTTTTCTCAGCAACTACATCTTACTTTATCAGAGGCACAATCTCTGTAGTGTTTGCTGTCTTTCCAGGCTCTTTTCTTAATTCACAAATTCATTCATTTTTAAAAATTGGATGCCTGATGTGTAATGCATTGTTCTAGATACTGGGGCAACATTTATGATCAAAGGACCAATTTAATTCCCATGTATAATTAAAGATATAATGAAGTGTGGCAGATAATAAAAATGTAAGTAAGAAAATAAATAAAATGATTTCAGAGAATGATGAGCTCTAGGAAGGAAATAAGCAGGGTGAAGTGATATTTGAGGCATGAGTACCCTAAAAGGGAAATCTATGTATTAGGTTCAAAATATAGGTTATAAAAATAGAGAGGGGCATCTGGGTGGCTCAGCTGCTTGAGCATCTGACTTGATTTCAGTTCAGGTCATGATCCCAGGTTTGTGGGATCAAGCCCCTTGTCAGAGAGCCTGCTTGGAATTCTCTTTCTTTCTCTGTCTCTCTTTCTCTCCCTTTGCCCTCTCCCTGCTCATACTCTCTCTAGAATCAAGATAAAAAAGAAAAGGGAAAAGAAACAGAAAGAACAGTTTTTCTTGTATTATCTCCATAGCAAATGACTATTAGAAAAGGTCATGAAAGGCTACATTTCTGATGTAGGCTATCCTTGTAGGAAATTTATAAAGGTGATTTATATTTATTTAACTGGATTATACATATGGAAAATCTCAAAATAATTTACCAATTCATAATATATATATATATGTAAACATTCACTATATTAATTTCCCTATGTTAACGTAAGTCTTTAAATGTATTTGAGAAGTTTACAGTCTAGTTAAGGAAATTATATTTTTAAAAATGAGAAATTTGTTATCAATATAGAGCAGGGTGGATATAGACCTGGTGTTCAAGTGCATGTGAGTTGACTCGTTATGTGCTTTATCCTGTAGTCTCTGTGGCCCTACTTCTCTTATACTTTTATTCAAGAATGAAGTTCTCTTTCTTGTAGTCTCAGTTTTGGCATACTTCAGAGAAATGAAGTTAAGCCACTCCATTCCTGATCCCTATGTTAAGAACAGAAGGCATTATCAGTCACCTTTCAGTTAGATTACTTAGAGCACTAGGCTTTAATTTTTGAAAGGTATAATAGGGTCAGAATGACTACTTCTTTATAATATATGCTTCCAGAAGAGAAGATGGCCGAGTCTTAAATGTTTCAGGAATGCTAGTTCAGTTCTAGACCTCTAGTGCCCTTGTTTTTCTTTATTTTTACTTTCTAATGGTGGAGAAAAAGGAGTCATTCACTTCTAACACATTTCTCCTAGTAGTTGACAGTTCTGATAAATACTTTGATATAAAGCAAATTGTTCATATGAGGGAGATTTGTAAATTTGTATAAATTGTGACTTTAAATTTATCTTTGAATTTAAACAACTAATGTTCTCCTTGTATCCTATTACAAGACGAAATGAGGTTGATTCATTTGAATAGAATTGTCGTAAGCATGGGAAGAAAATTAGGTTGTCGTTGGCATAACATTGTAGGAAGTTACAATGTACTGTCAAAATATTCTTTTCACGTTGGGAGAAAAATTTAGATGACATCCTAGGTACACTGCTTGCCATAATTGTGTTTAATATTAAAATGGTAGAAAGAGGGTTGTCTGTAATTCTTAGATTTCTAATATACTCTAGCTCAATTCTATTTGAATAGAGGACACCTATTTGAAAAGCAAATGTAATATGCCTGAAACCAAGCCATTTGCATTTCTAGAGTATAAAAATTGCAGCACTATGCCAATACCTCTGACAGAAAACTTGAGCAAAGTAGAGCTACTGATACCATTAATACAAAGACTTTAAAGCACTTTCTGTACATTTTTATTTCATAGAAAAGGGAAGCGCCCTGAATAAAAGAAAAAATAAATAAATACATGAAGATAGAAAATGATATTGTTAAGAATGAGAAAGCAGGGAATGAAGTAAATGCATGTAGATTCAGTTTTTTTTTTCTTTTTAATTCTAAATTGCAGCAAGAGTAAGAGTTGATGGAGGGTTGAGAGATTTGGGTTTGAAAATTTCAAAAAATGTAATTAATTACTTTCTAAAGTGGTATAAATTGGTACGTCCACTCAGTCATTATAAAATTTTGAGGAGCTTAGAATTGGACACTTCTTGGAGAAATGACTAATTCTAGGGCTGGGGAGGGAAATATGCAGGATGAGTCCGAACTTGTAGTGCTGGAAAGCAAAGAAATACTTAAAAACCGATTGATGCAGTATGGCAAAAGGATTCAGGAGAAAACAGAAAGAACTCCCAATGACAGTGTGAAAAATTAGAACACAAACAAACAAAAAAACCCAGAAAAAAACCATAATATTGGATTGTAGCTCAAAATATAAAATAAACATCCACAAGTCATTAATGATGTAAATAAATACATGATGGAATCAATAAATAAATAGGGGAGAAGGGACAAATCTCCTGTGCAGAAGAATTCCAAATATTTTATGTATATGCCCTGCAAGAATGGCACACACATAGTGGCTTCTTTCCAAGGGGCACAGTATGAAAAGGGGGGAGGAAAAGTGCAACTTTACAGTGGTAAAAACTTACAAACACTACTTCAGCCAGATGACCAAAGTCAACATCGACAGTGATAAGTTATATTAATAGCATGTACTCTTGAAATGATCTGATGAAAATGGTATTTTACCCCTACGGCCTTCCTTCCAAAAACCTATAACCCCTGTCTAACCACGAGGAAAACATAAGAAAAATGCCATTAGAGGAGCAGCCTACAAAACACCTGGCTAATATTCTTCAAAACTGTCAATGTTATCAAAACCAAGGAAGCCTGAGAAAATATTAACAGCCCAGAGAAGCCTAAGGAACAAGAATAACTAAATGCAATACATTATTGTGGAGTTGGATTCTGAAACAGAGAAAAAAAAAAGACGTGAAATCTAAGGAAATCTACTACAGTATAAACTCTCGTTAATCATAATGTGTTAATATAGGTCCACTAATTGTGACAAATGTAACGTAGTAAGATAGGATGTTAATAATAGGGAGACCTAGGTGTGAGGTATAAAGGAGCTCTCTGTGCAATTTTTGTAACTTTTATGTAAATATGAAACTACTCTAATATTATAAAAAGTTTATTTAAATATATATACATATGTCTGATATGTGTGTGTGTGCACGCACGTGCGTAAGCTTGGGGCACTGGAAATTACCACTGGTTTATTCCTAGACAAAATCATTACATTTCCCCCCCCCCTACAGAAAACAACCCAAAATATTCAGAATACCCTCAAACTTCTTTACAATTTGTATTATTATTATTTTTTTTTTAATTTTTTTTCAACGTTTTTTATTTATTTTTGGGACAGAGAGAGACAGAGCATGAACGGGGGAGGGGCTGAGAGAGAGGGAGACACAGAATCGGAAACAGGCTCCAGGCTCTGAGCCATCAGCCCAGAGCCTGACGCGGGGCTCGAACTCACGGACCACGAGATCGTGACCTGGCTGAAGTCGGACGCTTAACCGACTGCGCCACCCAGGCGCCCCTGTATTATTATTATTTTTAAAAGAATTCAGCTTTTTATCAAATGGGTTACAGAAGAGGTTTAGTCAAAAAGGCCAAAAGCCCATGTTATCTTTAGACTCCTCTGATTCTTCTTTCTTGCTTCTTATTCTACATTAGGGATGATGTCTCAAATCAGATAACAGATGTTTTCCTTAGACCATACGAAGAATTAAGTGTTATTAGAAAGATATTTAGATGAGAGTTGAGAATAAACAGGTACTTTCACTCTTATATACTTAGTACTGTTCTAAGTAGTAGAGAAGATATTTAAACAGTGCTCTTTAATCAAAGCTTACATAATATGCATGGAGTGGTGGGGTTCTCATAGGAAATATTACCATAAAAAATCTTAGTAAGATCACCCAACTTGTGCCTTTAAATCTGGGTAAATTTAAATCAAATGGAGCAAGGGGGGAAAAAGCAAAGAAAGCAAACAAAAACAAACACAAAAACAACAACAACAAACCCTTTCCTGATAGGCAAAATGACATGAGCAAAGGAGGCCACAAAGAGCACTGAACAAAAGTGGCAGGAGGAGTTGGTTTGTTCAAGGGCACAGGTAGGGGAGGTAGGTCTCAAATAATGGTGGGTACATTTTGGAAGATAGTTTGGAGCTAGATTATCGAGGACCTTGAGTGCCACAAATAAAACTATGTACTAGTTGGAAAACCTGAATCACCTTGGAATTATACCCTAAATTCTTTGTAGCCAGTTTTCATTCTATTCTAATGTATGGCCACAAACTAGACACACAAATATACTTTTGTGTTATTTCACATCTGTATTTAAATGAAAATAGATCCAACACTATAGCACAAGTATATGCATGAACAATGAGGAAACCAACTAACAAACGACATTGCTCAGACTAGATTTAAAACCTCATATTTAAAGCTTTGTTTATAGGGGCACCTGGGTGGCTCAGTGGGTTGGTGTCTGGCTTCAGCTCAGGTCATGATCTCATGGACCATGAGTTCGAGCCCTCTGTCAAGCTCTGTGCTGACAGCTCAGAGACTGGCGCCTGCTTCGGATTCTGTGTCTCCCTCTCTCTCTGCCCCTCCCCTGCTCTCTCTCTCTCTCAAACATAAATACACATCAAAAACAAATTAAAGGTTTGTTTATAAATCTTTTAGCGGTTCCTGGGTGGCTCAGTTGGTTGAACGACCACCTCTTGATTTCGGCTGAGGTCATGATCTCATAGTTTGAGAGACTGAGCCCCACATGGGGCTCTGCTTCTCCCCTTGCTGGCTCCTGCATGTTCTCTCTCCCTCTCTCTCTCTCTCAAAATGAATAAACTTAAAAAAATAAAGCTTTGTTTATAAATCTTTTTAAATGTGGGGCGCCTGGGTGGCGCAGTCGGTTAAGCGTCCGACTTCAGCCAGGTCACGATCTCGCGGTCCGTGAGTTCGAGCCCCGCGTCGGGCTCTGGGCTGATGGCTCGGAGCCTGGAGCCTGTTTCCGATTCTGTGTCTCCCTCTCTCTCTGCCCCTCCCCTGTTCATGCTCTGTCTCTCTCTGTCCCAAAAATAAATAAACGTTGAAAAAAAATTAAAAAAAAAATAAATCTTTTTAAATGATCTCCGTGTTTCCAATACTGAAACATCAAAAGACAAGGTACTTGATTCTTCCAAATCTGAATAATATATTATTTCTTTAGTATTCCTTGAGTAAATATTATAGAATTAGAAACAGATTATCAACTGATTAATTCCCATAAAATACACTGTATTAACTTAAAAGGATATTTAATCAGCATATTGGCCCTGATAACTTTTCATCCTAATTGACGTATTTGCTTCTATCAATAGCTTCAGCTAGCTTTTCAATTGTGAGAAATGAGAAAGGCAGAGACACAGGGAGAGACTAAGGATAGGATTCAGGGGAGATTAAAATCTTGGCCTCTTGTCCTCCCTCTACTCAACACTTGTTTTTTTTTCCACCCTGTGGAAATTGTCTGAGTCACTCTCTACTTCCTGTGAAGAGCCTGTCAGAAACATCTGCCTTGATTGATTCATCATTGAAAGAAAAGTTGTTTAAGATAATCAGTTAAAAAACTTTTTGAACGCATGGAATTTTGTGAATGCTGTGTAGGTAGGTATATGTATTTATTAAATGGTATTCCTCCACTTCACACAGGGGGCTGATACGTGTCCTCTTCTATATAGAAGAGGCTTTGCTAGTTTCCATTTCCTCCTTGGAAATGTCCCCAAGGGCTTGCTCACACTTAGAAAGGCTAAATTTTGACAGTGTTACAGAATGTATGGCACAACAAAAGATATTTGGGAAAGGCAGAAATGGGAGGAGTGGGGAAGGAAACAGAAAATTTGAACATAAATCAGCAAGTTTGATGCAATGAATATACATTATATATAGAGAGGCTTAAGTAAATTACCTTAACTTAGAAGAGTAAAATATCATCTGCTATGATTTTTGTTATTGCCATGATTAGAATTTCTCATGATTCTGGGGGTTTACTGTGGTCTCTAATGTGGTTATTGTCAGAGATTGGCTGAGTCTGGAATCATGACCTCATGCACATGTCTTTTTTATCTTTTTAAATGTAAATCCAAGTTAGTTAACATATACTGTAATGATTTCAGAAATAGAACTTAGTGATTCACCACTTACATAGAACACCCAGTGCTCATCCCCATAAGTGCCCTCCTTAATGCCCATCACCCTTTTAGCCTATCACCCCACCCCAAACCTCTCCAGCAATCCTCAGGTTGTTCTCTGTAGTTAAGAGTCTCCTATGGTTTGTCTCCTTCTCTGGTTTTATCTTATTTGTGCTTCTCGTCTCCTATGCTCATCTGTTTTACATCTTAAATTCCACATATAAGTGAAATCACATGACATTTTGTCATTCTCCACCTGACTTATTTCACATAGCATAATACACTCTAAATCCATCCATGTTGTTATAAATGGCAAGATTCCATTCTTTTTCATCATTGAGTAATATTCCATTAAATATATATGACATCTTCTTTATCTGTTCGTTAGTCAATGGACATTTGGGCTTTTTCCATAATTTGACTATTGTTGATAGTGTTGTTATAAACATTGGGGTGCATGTGCCCCTTTGAATCAGAATTTTTGTATCCTTTGGATAAATTCCTAATAGTGCAATTGCTGGGTTGTAGGTTAGTTCTGTTTTTAACTTCTTTTGTGGAGCCTCCACACTGTTTTCCAGAGTAGCTGCACCAGTTTGGACTCCCACCAGCAGTGCAAAAAGGTTCCCCTTTCTTCTCATCCTCAACAAAATCTGTTGTTCCCTGAGCTGTTAATTTTAGCCGTTCTGACAGGTATAAGGGGGTATTTTATTGTGGTTTTGATTTGTATTTCCCTGATGATAAGTGATGTTGAGCATCTTTTCATCTGTCCGTGTGTCATCTGGATGTCTTCTTTGGAAAAGTGTCTATTCATGTATTTGCCTATTTCTTCACTGGATTATTTGTTTTTTGGACATTGAGTTTGATAAGTTCTTTATAGATTTTGGATACTAACACTTTACCTAATCTATCATTTCCAAATATCCTCCCTAATTCTGTCAGTTGGCTTTTAGTTTTTCTGATTTTTTCCTTTGCTGCGCAGAAGCTTTTTATCTTCATGAGGTCCCAATAGTTCATATTTGCTTTTGTTTCTCTTGCCTCCAGAGACATATCAGGTTAGAAGTTGCTGCAACCGAGGTCAGAGAGGTTGTTGCCTGTTTTCTCCTCAAGGATTTTGATGGCTTCCTGTCTCACATTAGGGTCTTTCATTCATTTTGAGTTTATTTTTGTATTTGGTATAAGAAAATGATCCAGGTTCATTATTCTACATGTTACTGTCCAGTTTTCCCAACACCATTTGCTGAAGAGACTGTCTTTTTCCATTGGATATTCTTTCTTTCTTTGTCAAAGATTAGTTGGCCATACATTTGTGAGTTCATTTCTGGGTTCTCCATTCTGTTCCATTAGTCTATGTGTCTGGTTTTGTGCTGGTACCATACTGTCTTGATGATTACAGCTTTGTAATACAGCTTAAAGTCCCAAATTGTGATGTCTCTTGCTTTGGTCTCTTTTTCAACATCACTTTGGCTATTTGGGGTCTGTTCTAGCTCCACACAAATTTTAAAATTGTTTGTTCTAGCCCTGTGAAGAATGCTGGTGTTATTTTGATAGGTATTGCATTGAATATGTAGATTGCTTTGGGTAGTATTAACATTTTAACAGGATTTGTCTTTCCAATCCAGGAGCATGGAATGTTTTTCCATTTCTTTGTGACTTCAATATCTTTCATAAATGTTCTATAGTTTTCAGTATATAAATATTTTACCTCTTTGGTTAGATTTATTCCTAGGTATTTTATGTTTTTGGTGCAATTGTAAATGGAACTGATTCCCTGATTTCTCTTTCTGCTGCTTCATTATTGGTGTATTGAAATTCAACTGAATTCTGTACGTTGATTTTGTCTCCTGCTACTTTGCTGAATTCATGTATCAGTTCTAGCAGTTTTTTGGTGGGGTCTTTTTGGTTTTCCACATAGAGTATCATGTCATTTTTAAAGAGTGAAAGTTTAACTTCTTCCTTGCTGATTTGGATGCCTTTTATTTCCTTTTGTTGTCTGATTGCTGAGGCTAAGAATTACAACACTATGTTTAATAACAGTGGTATATTCAACGTGCTGAATTGGAAAAATATGCAGCCAAAAATTCTTTATCCAGCAAGGTTGTCATTCAAAATAGAAGGAAAGATAAAGAGTTTCCCAGACAAACAAAAACTAAGGGAGTTTGTGACCACTAAACCAGCCCTGCAAGAAATTTTAAGCAGGGAGGGGGACTCTTTGAGTGGAGAAAAAACAAAACAAAACAAAACAAAACAATGCCAAAAGCAACCAAGAGTAGAAAGGACCAGAGAACATCACCCGAAAGTCCAATTCTACAGGCAACACAATGGCACTGAATTCATATCTTTCAATAATCACTCTAAATATATATGGATTAAATGCTCCAATCGAAAGACATAGGGTATCAGAATGGTTAAGAAAACAAGACCCATCTATATGCTGACTACAACAGTCTGATTTTATACCTGAAGCCACATGTCTGATGGTTGATACTGGCTGAGGATGTCAAATAGAATATCTGAATACGGCTTCTTTTGGGCTTTCTCACAGTATTGAGACTGAATTACATGAACAAGGATCTCAAGAGAACAAGATGGAGGGAAGCTATAGATATACCATTCCTATATCATAGTGACAAAATTTTATCCCAGAGGAGCTGTTCTGGACCTCGATCTGTAACAGTTAACTCAGTTGCAAGACTAAGACCATCTCTATCAGCTAGGCTGAAAGATATTTGTTTTCTTCTGAGTGTTTTTAAATAAGAATACTTAAGATAAATTAATGAATTAGCAGTAGAAGGAGGTTACTAAGAAACTCACTACAGTCAGGATAGGCAGGAGATAAATGTCTGATTTAAGCCAACGGCTAAAGAAATGACAGAGTTGAATAAAATTCAGTGTTTTCAGGTTTTAATACAAGATAAAAGAAGAGACAGGGAGAGAGGGAGATAGGGAAGGAGGGAGTCAGAGACAGAGTCAGAGACCAACTACAGTGAGAACATTTCATGAATGGAAATAATGAATGCAGGTTGTGTGTGTTTGAAGTGAGAAAATAATGAGGGAAATGCACCTGAGTTTGAAGTATCTGGTTTACTGAAGTGAGATTAAAAATGTAGCTTTTAGGGGCGCCTGGGTGGCGCAGTCGGTTAAGCGTCCGACTTCAGCCAGGTCACGATCTCGCGGTCCGTGAGTTCGAGCCCCGCATCAGGCTCTGGGCTGATGGCTCAGAGCCTGGAGCCTGTTTCCGATTCTGTGTCTGCCTCTCTCTCTGCCCCTCCCCCGTTCATGCTCTGTCTCTCTCTGTCCCAAAAATAAATAAATGTTGAAAAAAAATTAAAAAAAAAATAAAAATGTAGCTTTTAAGTTTAGAAAAGTTGTAGAAGTTGATGGTATTCTCCCTCTGCACTACTCATTTGTGAGCAATTTCCATATTTGGAGGTTTGTGTGTATGTTAGTGTGTGTACATGGTGTGTGTGTGTGTGAAAGAGAGAGAGAGAGAGAGAGAGAGAGAGAGAACAACAATGTAGGGACCTTCCTTTGGGGTTAGTCTAATGTAAAATGAGACCCACACAGTATAACTCTGTATAACTCTATAAAGATATATGTTGGTATACCTACATGTATACACTTGTGGGAAATTATAGTTCTTTTGAAAAATTTCCTTTATGCTACATTATATCATGTTTGCTACTGAGCTCTATGAGGTCACAGAGTCTATATTTGGTTTCTAAGATCAACATCTTTTATTTTGCCATCTGTTTAAAAACACTTTCTTCAGTTTTTTTTTTTTTTTTGGCTGAATAAAATCAGAGACAGATTGCAGCCTATTGAATTCTTAGCAAATAAATTCATTCCAGAAGAGAAATCTAAACAAGGCAGTGACCCTATTATACCAACCAGCTATGGGGTTGGAAGCCAGAGTAGAAATGTTGGGTATTTTCTTAAGCTTCTCACTGGAAAATGAATCAGGTCATTGAAGTCACTCTTATCCATCTTTATTCACAAGTGCAATTCTATAACTGCTCGTTCAAATGCCAGTGGATTAGCCCCAGTAGGAGAGGCAGTCCAATCGACTAGCACTGTAACTGCACATCTCAGGAATTCATTTATGTAAGTTTTCTGTTTGCCTGATGCTCCACAGGTGTGGGGCTGAAAATAAAGGCCTTGTGGAGGAGGACAAAGAGATTTTTCATAAAGCACGGGTGGGCTGCTGGGGGAACCATCACTCCAGAAGATAACCTACAGAGGGAAATCAGATGATAGGTTCTTGAAAGACTCAAGAAAAGTCTGCAGAAGACAGCTCCCTTTCTGTCTGTCCATTACCTACTTTATCATTTCAAGATTTTAATGATTCATATATATCTTTCAAATAAAACTTTTGTTTGGGGAAAAAAACAACCTGACTAAAAAGCATTAGAGAAATTGAAAGAATGCTGCTCTTTTTTATTTCACCAAGATCCACTGGTTAAACTGTATACAAAGTATGTGGAGATGGGCTGAGGAATGCCTTTGGATGGGGTTTCTTATAAAATTAGATCTGGGTGCAAATTTCAAATGTTTCCCCCAAAACACGTACAAGGGAAACAAATCTTCACTAAACTCTTAAGGTGTTGGCAGATTCTAACAGGAAAGTAACCAGAAGCAAAGGTATTAAACTGAGTTCATCTTTTAAATGTTACCTTCAAATGTTACAGTTTCTTCTACTTTCTTACTTAACCGTCCTCAGTAGGTATGAAACAAGATCCCCTCCATGATCAGCCAGCCACCCTTCCTTTGTTTGTTAGACCTTTTTTCTTGTGCCCTGTTCTAACTTACATAATTTATATATCTCTGACCACATTAACCTAGGACTACAAACTAAGTTGACACTTAGGGTTTAATTTCTATGGCCTTATACAGCTGGGTTTCTTTTCAGAAATTGGGTCTCTCTTTCTCTCTCTCTGGTCCTAAACCAATACATTCACATACAATTCTAAGAATGTCCTAAAAGCAAGCAAACAAACAAACAAATAACCATGAAACTATTTTGCCATCACTATGATGTATCTGCTAAATATGACCACTGTGAAATTAATATTCTACTATATACAGCTGACCAGTGAAGAAACCCAACTTTTGCCTCAGGGAGAATATAGGTGACCAGAAGTGGCTACACGTATAGCCCATGGACACATGGTTGGATTAAATCTCTCTCCAGCTTCCTATCAGAGAGTCAATGAAAGTCAGCATCATTGAAGCATCCTGGTAGCCCTCTGATATATTATGCTGGCCAGTGGGTGTAATCAGCTCACCAAACCACCCTCCTAGTAAGACCACATAGGCATTAACCCAATGCTCCTTGAGGCATCTGGTTTACTATATACATGGAAGAGAGATTTGTAGTGGTCTAAAATGGAGAAACAGAGACATAGCATTACATGGGTCCAGATATAGGCTCAGATTACCTGCCCAAATGGCAACACTGTTCTGTTAAAGTCCCAGCCATCTGAAGCAGGGGTGTAAGGCATAAAATATTTTGAAAAAGGCGTTTCTGGCAACCAGGATCTACAGCTTGTTATGAAGAGGATATCTCTACAAATCAGACAGGTCCAGGTACCAGGGTGGTACTCAGAACATTTTATACAAATCATTCCACAGGATGGGTCCCCCTGGGGTGTAAGACCCAGGGCAGATGTCAGGTTGCTGAGGTTTATGGCCAGTGCCGTTGCCACCATAGTGGAAATGAAACCAAGTTTGTCTTATTTCCTATATATTCTTACTCCTTTGACTCCATCCATTATCCATAAGTCAATAAATGCATATGTATGCAAATATATGTATACAATTATATAAATATGTATGTATATAAATATTTATATATAGGCATGAAAAGACATAGATATACACATTATACATGTACAGATACATGTATTATATCCACATGCACACCTATAATTACATACTTAATTCGGCCACAAGTGTAGAAAGAATTTAAAATAGTTCAATGTTAATTCTTTGCTAATTCTAAAATGAAAGAAGTGTAACATTTAGGCACATTCACCAGTACACATTTGTTATAGGAAAAGAAAGAATATCTTTGTATTGCCAAGCAGTCAATGCATCACATTTCAATTAGCAAGAATTGTTCTCTGTGGTATTGAGATGCTGAATTCGGTACTTAGTGAACCATTTAATTCCTTCATTGGCAATTATCTCAGAGGTAGGTGGGTATGCAAAAAATGCAAAATATCCTAATTGTTGTTTTTAGTCCAATAATAATTAGCTACTGTGTTACAGAGATCACAATGCCGCATAGTTTATTTTTTGCTCCTGGTTGAATCACTTACAAATGTAATTTCTTTCTAATACAAATCTATACTCATCTTGTTCATCTGTTTCTTGTGTGCCTACGCCATTCAATTTATGTCCTGTTAAAGACAGTCAAAAATGGTACTCTCTCTGTTTTTATTTAAAAATGAAATTGTATTGACAGAATTGGCATAAGATAAATTACTCATACTCCTTTCACATAAGCCTACAAAAATGATAAATTTACCCCTTAGATGTTCAAACTGAATGAAATGGAAAAAATGGGAAAGGTCACTACCTTCAGGTGTACCGTTTAAGTATTATCAAACACAGACACAGGGCCTGAAAACCCTCTATTTCTTCTTTCATAACTGAAATTCAGTCATAATTCTTAGACTCCATTTTGAGAATCAAAGACAAAGAAACAACGTTGTCCTAGAACAGCCTTATTAAAAATACGCAAGTTATTTGCAAAAGCAAATGAAGCCACAGTTAATCCACATTTTCATTAGTTTTACGTACTTTTTCTTTCTTTCTTTACTATTTTTACTCTATTTCTTCATCTCCTGAACTGACCCATTGAATCTTATGAGAATATAAAAACTTCTCACTATTCATACATAAGTTTACTAGTCAAAGATTTAACTGTGGGGGCACCTGGGTGGCTCAGTCGGTTAAGTGTCCGACTTCAGCTCAGGTCACGATCTCGCGGTCTGTGAGTTCGAGCCCCGCGTCAGGCTCTGGGCTGATGGCTCAGAGCCTGGAGCCTGCTTCCCATTCTGTGTCCCCCCCTCTCTGCCCCTCCCCTGTTCATGCTCTGTCTCTCTCTGTCTCAAAAATAAATAAATGTAAAAAAAAAAATTAAAAAAAAAAAAGATTTAACCGTGCACTGCATTGAGCTAAAAGCTCTCTCTTTCCTCCGTAACCTATAACTTTGCCTTCTTTTCTTGTTAATTTAAGGAGTCTACTAATGGGTTTTAGAAATACATTGCCAACCATAAATTAATAGAACACAATGGTGGTAATGGTGCTTTTTATTGTGTGAAAATAATTCAGAAACTATCAACATATCCGTTAACCAATATTATGGAAATACCATATATGTTAGCCTTAAGATTACCAGATATTCTAGGATATTAAAAAGTCACTCTGCTTTATTATGAGATATCTCAGGTTCAGTTTCCTACAACTACATTTACTTGTAATGGGAAAATGGTTCCAATGGCTCCTTTATTAACTCTAAACACTCATTAGACCAGAATTAAAGGCTTCTTGCAATCTGCTCTCATTGGTTCCATCTTGTCTGCTCTTGCTCCTCATTATGGATTGTTTTCCTCATCTATATATTGTGATTCTCCCTTCCGTGGTGTTTTCCTGCACTTTCTCTTGTGTATGGATCGCTAACCTCTCTTTTATACTTTGCTATTTTTTTCTCCGTTAAGGATCTTGTCACATCTTAAGTTCCAATGGAAGCTTTTCTTCTATATTTACTGAATTTGAAGAGCTACTTTGCCTTTCTAATTTGCCCTAGTATCTGTATATATCCATTATTCATCTGCTAAGTTTTCTTCATAAATATGCCTATTAATTTTGCAATTAAATTATCTTCTTGAGAAGGGACTAGGCCTGCAACGTTACATCATATACTATGCCATATTGTATTGTATTTTACATAGACATGTATTTTAATTTGTGCTTTAAAAAGGCTAAGACTGCAGTAGAACCTAAATGCATATTTTGTGGACTAATTGTCTATTAGCTGAATTAAGCATCTTAACATTCTGCATATACAAAATCCATTATTCAACTTCCATGCCATTTTCAGAATGGAAAACCTTGGTAAGAAAATAGTCAATGGTGTCAAGAAATATCAAGGGTCTGAAATTTTACCATACTTTTAAGCACGTTAGACAAGTAGTTTCATGAATGCTGGCAGAAAACAAAAGACTTCAATACTGAACAACCACAGAAGGATAATCATCATGATTGTATTTATTATTTATTCTCCTTGCACCAAATCACACACATATAAGGAAGGGCAAATGATGTCTGCACATGTAAAAGGTTGTGTTACAGGAGAATTATCTTGAGTTTAGGGAACCTATGTCTTTTATGATGGGCATTAAGCTTACTTGCCTCAACTTTAGTGGCAGACAGCATCTCTGCCTTCCAAGGGTATAAGCCACCCTGCCCTGTGTTTTGGAAGGAAACATTTTTTTTCTATCTTCTAAGGCAGTTTGCTCTATACACATTCTTAAAAATAGAGTTCTAAAAAAAGTGGTCATTGTCCCTGGTTGCAAGATGTGCAGAAACATGAGTCTCCTAAAATAGTTCTAGCCCAATAAAGGAAAGGAACTGGAATTCAATATAGGTTGCTGAAGGAAATCACAGTTAAAAAATCACTCAGGGGTATGACTTTCTTTCCCCTTATTGAAAAAGTGGAAGGGCCAGATTCCACCTTTGCATGAGTTGATACCTAACCATTTTTTCCCAATACCAGCGTTACCACCATCACCTGTTTCCTTCTCTCAAACTCATTAGAGTCAGTGATAAATCAACTAATTATTTTTTTATAATTGTTTTCCACTACCACCCTTCCATTTATTGGTAGGAGCTATGCACCTGCATAAGATAAAAACACCTCTTTCACTCACCCATTACTCTTTCATCTCTTATGTAGCAGCAGTTGGACTTAGATATACTGTCAGGTGCTAGGCTACTTGTTGACTTGTCATCCAACTAGCACTGTAGCCATTAGTCCTATGTGGCAATGGACACCTGAAATGCGTCTATTGAAATGTGCTGTTTGAAATACACACTGAATTTTGAAAACTTACCATGGGAAAAAAGTAACATATTCCATTCATAAACTTCATATTAATTTTGTATTGAAATTATATTATTTTGGCTATATTGAGTTAAATAAAATATATTATCAAAATTAACCACATTTCTTTTTACTTTTTTTAATTTTTTTAAATGTTTATTTTTTAGAGAGAGAGAGAGAGAGAGAGAGAGAGAGAGCCTGCAAGTGAGGGAGGGGCAGAGAGAGACACAGAATCCCAAGCAGGCTCCAGGCTCTGAGCTGTCACCACAGAGCCAGAGGCGGGACCTGAACTCATGAGCCATGAGATCATGACCTTAGCCTAAGTGGGACGCTTAACCTACTAAGCCACCCAGGTGTCCCATCTTTTTACTTTTTAATGTGGCTACTACAAAATTTAAAATTAAGCATGTGGCTCCTGTATGCAACTCATTTTATATTTCATTTATAAGGAACTGATCTAAAGATACTGCATTGAGCATATCTAGTCTAATATTCTGCCTCTCTGAGTACCTGCCTGTTGGCATTCAGGATTAGTTGGGCCACAATTATTTATGCTCAACTAGCTTAGAAAATAATGGATGATCCATATGTTCATATCAAATTTCTCTCCTCTACCCTCCCATGTTTGAAACCAAGCCTGCCTAAAACTTATCAGTGCTTAGCTTAAATTTTCATACATCTTCTACATACTTCTGTCATGTATCTTCAGTAAAAGGAGGCTGTTATTTGAGATGGGTGGTCACTGGCTCACTGATTATAATACCATAATATTGATGTTACAGGCAGTAGAATAGAGAGCTTTAGCATTTGTCTACTTTAGAGAGACCCTTGGTTATCACCAAATGGCTTAGTTGATTTGAATTCTAAGTGAAATAACCAGTACAAATTGTATTCTAAGACATGCCCTAGTCTATAAGGGAAGTAATTAGTTATACCCACTCATAGTTTATTTCATTTTTTCCTTCTGATTCCTCTAAACTGTGCCTTTTTATTTTTGGAAGGTATAATGAGAACTAAATTAAAGTTTTTGCTTTTTGTTTGTGTTTCATTTCATTTTTATTTTTTACGTTTTTGGATTATTTGAAATGGGAGAGTGTACAGAGTAATTGAAGTACATGTCTTATTCACTAACAGGGCAAATAATCCTAATATTTCCTAAGTTCTACTCCTTTTGGCTAAATGAAAATGATTTAACTCACTTTCTTACATAAAAAATGGAGCTTATTTAATATTTCAGTATTCAGAATTAATCAGTATCATTAATTTTGTAGTGATTAGAATCCAGTGTAATTCTTTCAATCATTCCTAAAAATATGTTTACCTCCTAACTTTGCTGTTGCTACATCTCATATTTAAGATGTGAGGAAGATATGAAGACACTACCCCTAAAAATGAGAAGATTAAGCTTTTTGAAAGGAGCCTCATTTCTGTCAGGTATTATCATTGGGAACCAGATACTCTCCTGGGGTCTAAGAACTTGGTCCTTCTGTCCAGGTAATGCTCCTGGCACTTCACTTCGTATAACTGTTGTGAATCCCTATATTATATACAATATACCTACATTAGAGGAACTTATATACCATTATCTATTTTTTACTGTTTGAATGAGAAATTAATATTAATGAAAAAGAATGGTAAGTAGGTATGATCATCTGAAAAATAAACTTCATATTCCCTGCCTTACCTATCATGTAGTGATGTTGGTTCTATTACCTCTGGTAATATAGGAATACTATTATACTTGCCCTAAAATACTGTGTTTCTCAATTTTTTTCACCATAGAATGCTTATATAAACCATTAAGCAAACAAATAAAAATGTGGATGAGGAACATCTTACAGTAATAAACCTGAGAAGTAAAGAAATCTTGATAAACCAAAGCTTATATTAAATACATATATTACCACATTCCAAACTTTGTGAAAAAAAAGAATGCTCTGTAATCAGACTAAAGATTGAGTATAAACTCTATTTAGCTTTAAATGTTATTCTAAACACTAATTATCTGACTTTATAAAAAAGAAATTAGGCAGAATTAGGCTAACCTTTTTAGAAGGTGGATTTTCTCATAGGTAAAATACAAAAGCAAATATTAGTAGGGATCAAATTTTCTTTTTCACATAAATCAGTATATTCCTATTAGGAGTAAGCATATTTTACTCTAATCTCAAAAATGAATATTTTTTTGAATGCTTATTTATTTATTTTGAGAATGAGAGTGGGAGAGAGAGAGAGACAGCAAGTACGAGTTGGGGAGGGGCAGACAGAGAGGGAAAGAGAGAATCCCAAGCATTCTTCCTGCTGTTGATGAGTCTGACTTGGGGCTTGATCCCACCAACTGCAAGATCATGACCTGAGCCAAAATCAAAAGTCAGATGCTTAACCGACTGAGCACCCCGGCACCCCTTAATATTATTTTCTTGATAACAAAAATGTGTCTTTATGGCATAAAATCTAGAAAAAAAAAACAAAACCAAAAAACTTTTCACATGTTTAAATCACCAAGTGAGGGCTGGGCTTCTGGAGTGCGACCACACCAACTGGTTCATGGAAGACAGTCCCAGTTCATGCCTGTTGCTCTGGAGTAATCATCCATAGTACTGTCTTTTATTCTCAAGTGATTTGAAATGATCAGAATCAAGTGGAATGAAATTACATGGTTCTGTTGTCTGTGGAGGAGAAAATCTGTGTTATCTAAGTAAACTAGTCTACCAAGAAGACTGAAAATCAAACATACATGGATTAGTCACAGGTGTATACTGACTCTTTAAGAGGAATTTAACAGAAGTTGGAGGAGGGTTATGTAAGTCAGAAAGAAAATGAAAAAAAAAAATGGGACAGAGCAGGTAAGTAGGAGGTGGCAGAGATAAATTCTAGAGGCATAGCAAAGACACCTGCTATGGTTTTAATTGAATTCTAAATGCAAATTTACATGGGCAATCCAGGATCATTTAAGAATAAATAGAAATAAGTAGCTTTTCTGGTCTTCACTGTTCTTCTCAATAAATTACTTGACTTGGAAAAACTAAACTAAACTAACTTGGCAGCACTTGAACAACATCTGGGGAATTTCATTTTGGCCACAACTTAAAGTAAACTAAAAAGAATTATGTAAACATCATAAAACCAATGCAATATGATGCTCAGATTTTCAGAAGAAATAACTTAATTGGTCTAAAAAAAGTTTTAAGCCCTGAAAACCTAGTTAAGCAAGGCATTTTTAGGGGCACACTGACAAAGCAATGTGGACTCTCCAGTTCACAAGTATAATGACAATGGCATTTAAAGCCATAACATTTGAACACTAACAACAAAAATGAATTAAACTCATTTCAGATTGCATGTTGTATCTCCTTTAAATTCACATGTTGAAACCCTAACCTCTAATGTGATGGCATTTGGAGATGGGAACTTTGGAAGTGATAAGGATTAGATAAGGTCAGAAGGCGGGGCTCTCATAATGGGATTAGTGCCCTTTCAAAAAAAGTAAGAGCCATGTTAGCACACAGCTATAAGGGGGCAGTCTACAAGCCAGGGATAGTCTCACCAGAAATCACAGATGGTGTCCTGATCTCGAACTTCCAGTCTCTGGAACTATGATAATTAAGTGTTTGTTGTTTAAACCATGCAGTCCATGGTACATGGACTTAGTTATGGCTAACTAAAATATGGATATTCAAATAGTATCTTGTTATATATAATAGCCTGATGTCATGTACACTTGTACCATGTGGCCATAGACAGCCAAAATTTAGGATCATTATGTGGGCATTTCATAGCACGCGATTTCAATTTCTTAAGAGAAAGATTTTTATCAATGAAATCTGCTGATAGTGAATTTCTACAGTTTATGAAGCAATAATTTGCTTATAAATGAAATACTTTAAATAAATACAGAAAAGTAATTTACCAAGAATGTTATAGAAGGGGATTCTATGTTGTATGGAAGACTGATTAGACCAAAAGAAGCCTGGGATAGTATTCAAATAAACTTATTTTGTGAGACTTCTGTTTGAATCTTGGTTTAAATAAAAACACTGTATTTCCATTTTAAGAGTGTTTATATTCATATCATCCTTACTCATCACCTGGAAGTCATGTATATGATTGAAGTGAAACATATATTCTGTAAAACTGTAAGCACAGTCACTGATATCAATATATAGTAATGGGTTACAAATGTCCTTTAATTGGCATGTCTTCATATAGCACTTATATGCAATAAATAACACTTTTAGCCAACAAAGTACAGTTATCACTATTTTACACTCCCTGCCAATAGATACTGAGTTCCACAATGTGAGTGGAACTTTCCAGTCTATGTTTTGTGTATTTTATCATATATTGCCAAATATTTGCTGGATAATAACAATCATCTTAAAAACATTTCAGCTTAGAATTTTTAGTCTTTTTAGTCACTTTTTGTCACAGTATTCTATTTGGTCTATTCATCCAGAATATGGGCTTCTAAATCATATACCTCCATAGCTCTGTGCATTCGTGCCCTATAATTGCACCACTAAGACCTAACTCTGTATTTCTCAGGAACCTTGAAATCAAGGTGAATTATCATCTTATCCTCTTACCTTGACTCTTCCCAATCATCCAATCTCTTCACAAGTATTGTTCCTCATTCTTTGTAGAACATAAGGATAGAGGAAGAGATTATTGACGTAATCTGTACAAAGTGCCCTCTCAAGAAACATTGGGAGCAAACAGAAAATTCTCAGAATAAAGATTTTTTCCCATTTGAATTTTGTATGTATGAAATTCCTGAAAAAAATATCATCCCTTTACTTAGGATTATTATGGTCAACATGGCTTCTGAATGGCAAAATTGATGTTGAATTGCATTCAAGGAAATAAATCCATTTATCTCCATTAAAATTTTCTTTACTTGTGGACCTTATTATCCATTTCCAATTGAACAGAATTCCAAATGAGAATACTATGGATATTTGATTTTGGACTTTAATATCAATGACCAAAAATTTTCTTTTATTGTTCATTCTTTCATAATAGTTTATCAGATTGATCATCAAGATCCTCAACTTAAACTCTGGCTGTTCTATTTAGTTGTACCTGTAGTTATTTCTCACCAACTTGCCAAGACCTAAGTAGGTCAACCATATCTTTCTTCCCCATACTTTATGTTACTCTGTTTCCTTGAATCAAGTTCTTAACTTGTCCTAGATACCTTGTATCCTCATTTACCTTCTGAATACCTAGAATTACCTACTGATTCTCCCACCATGGGCTCACTCATCATAATTAGTCTTAAATACTTCCAAAATACTCTTTCCAGGGGACAATAAAACTTTCACTATGGGATCAGTACAAAAATGCTTAACTAGATTTGAATGGAAAAACTTTTAAAACTGGAGTATATTACTCTGTAGAACTATCTCTTTATTTAAAGCTTTTGCTATCAATATCAGAATCTACACTTCTTATTGATAAAAAGAACCCAGTGTCAGTAATTTGGGGCTCCTATTTTATTGAGATCCTTGCCTGTTTTCTTGGTGACATCCTCATCCCTCATGTGCATTAGGTCTTTTTAATGGCTTGCTAAGTGCAGCTAGATTTTGGCAAAATTCACCGAGTCTAAAGCAGCATTTTGATAATAAGAAAATGCCTTCAAGTTATTAAGTTTTGGGTACCAAATGCTTTTGGGTAAATATAAATGCAAGATAGCAGCATATTTTTTTTTCTTCAAAACATATTTTTTTGGGGCACCTGGGTGGCGCAGTCGGTTAAGCCTCCGACTTCAGCCAGGTCACGATCTCGCGGTCCGTGAGTTCGAGCCCCGCGTCGGGCTCTGGGCTGATGGCTCAGAGCCTGGAGCCTGTTTCCGATTCTGTGTCTCCCTCTCTCTCTGCCCCTCGCCCGTTCATGCTCTGTCTCTCTCTGTCCCAAAAATAAATAAACGTTGAAAAAAAATTTTAAAAAAATTTAAAAAAAACATATTTTTTTAAATTTTTTCTCTCTAATGATATTCCCATGTGGTCTTTTAGACAGCTCCAGGTATAGATGTCTCATTTGTATGTAAGAAAAAATATATAAGCACCATTTAAAAACTTAAGGTCTCCAATCAAGAGTTTCTATACAGGTGATACTTTCCAAATCAGGATAATAAATTTAGCAACCCCTATTAGATCTTTCAGACATGAGAAACCTGCTCCTTCCTCTGTCTTTGATAGTTAGGAAACCCAAACATTTGATGACAAAGGAAATACCTCTGGTCAGGAGTCCTACAAGGGTTGGAGTCAATATATTTTATCCTTTAATGGTTGAACAGGTTCGACAGACAAGCATTTCATATTTTCACAGGAGACCACACTAGAATGATGCTCAATAACTCTTCAACTAGTTTTCCTAATTCTCATGAATTCCTTGAGCTGTCAGCTGAATGACCTGATTGTCATAGTCTCACTCTGGCCTTCCATTGCCTGTCCGTAGATTTCCCATATCTTTGGACTTTTTCTTCCCAATTTAACTTTGCATTCCCTCTGGGATCTATTAACTACTTTAAAAACAAAAATTGTCCCTGTTGGAGTATAAATGCATGTTAATTTATTCACAATTATTTATGTCTCCCTGAGGTATTTAAATTTTCATAAAGAATTCCTTGGAGGGGGACAGATATTTGAAAATCACTTAAAACAACATCTGTTTTCAAAAATATTATATTCAAATTTGAGTAACATCTAGAATAAGGTATAACATAATTGGGCTAAATTATCTTATTTATGCTAGAAAACATTTAGAGTTTTGATGAAAAATGGCAAATGAAGAAACCACAGGGGTAGGAAAAGAACTGTTAGTTTTAGATTTGGCTATGAAGACAAAAAGCCACAACAGCAAGAATGCAAACAAGTTTTTTTGACAGCAAGGTGCTAGCTTTCAGAGCAAGACGTTTATGTTATGGAAAATAAGAAATAATATTGACAGTTTGAGCTAGACTATGAAAGACCTTGAATGGAAAGATCCAAAATACTTCCTCATTTTGCTAGGAAACAGAGTCATTGCAGGTTGTTTGTGGAAAGATGTGATTGATGGCATTATAGAAAGTGTCAGTAAAACACACATAGAATGTTGAGGATGATGTCCGTGAAAATGAAAAACTGCAGAAATATTTGTATGGGAAAGTCAATAATATTTGTTATTTCTCTAGATTACAGGTTTAGAATAATAACATATATTTAATTTAAACTCTTAAATTGAAAAATTGAAATTTGGAGAGGTACAGAATTTTGGGGGTGAGAAGGAAAGAGAAACAAAAATTCATTATGATAAGATGGTGGGGCATAGTGATTTACACAATTCTTAGCACATTACTGCTGTGCAAATATCTGATAAATAAATCTATGGAGAAGTTTTCAGGAGAAGGAAATACAATCTAAAATATTACATGGGAAGGTAGGGCTGGAGAGACATAGATTAGGAAATCATCCACATGATGTTAATTAGAAATACTAGCTAAACCAAAGAACAATAAACCCAGAGGAAGTCTTTGGCATAGCAGACCTTGTGGATATTTTAAATAAGTAGAAAGTTCTAGTGCCATCACTATATTCAGTGATATATAGAAAATAAACAATCTCATAATTTCATATTAATCTTAGAAGTAAAGCTGATCTTATATTGTCTTTCATAATGTGGGTGAAAAGAGTTTTTAGCATTTGTAGGGATCAAGGGTAGGGCACCTGAAGATGTTCCACTTTGTTAAGAACATTGTTATGAGTTAAAAGCAACCAAAACCCAGCAGATTCAGGAAAAGCTCTTTACCTACCCCATCAACTGCCTGCTTATATCAGGAAGAAAGCTATGAATAGAGATTCCTGTTTACCTAAGAAACTTACCTATGTAATAGGACAAATTTTGTTTTCCAGATATCTCCTTTCACCTTCCTCCTGATGGTATTTTTCTCCTTTGTCATGTTGCCTCGCTGTCTTTCGAATTTCCATGTCCGTGCAGATTTCCCGTATGTATGCTATTAAGTTTGATTTTTACTGTTAACCTTATGTCAATTTGATTCTTAGTCCAGCTAGAAGGAACTTGAAGCATGAAGGAAATCCTTCTTCTCCAACACATCCTGTAGCTCTTTTCTTTAATAAACTTTTTATTTTATAAAGGTTTAAGGTTTACTGAAAAATTGGAAGAATAATACAGACACTTCCCATGGTGGCATCTTATAATAGTATAGTACATTTACCACAATTAATGAACCAATAATGATGCAGTGTTGTTAACTAATGCCTGTATATTTAGATTCCTTAGTTTTTACCCAATGTTCATTTTCTTGCCTAAGATCTGACATTTAGTCATTATGTCTCTTTAGACTCCTCTTGGTTGCGACAGCTTCTCAGACTTTCCTTGTTTTTGATGACCTTGATAATTTTGAGATGTTCTGGTCAAATATTTTGTAAAATGTCCACTTACTGAGATTTTTCTGATATTTTTGTCATGGGTAGACTTGGGTTATGTGTTTTGGGAAGAAAGACTGCAAAGGCAAATTTCTTTTTCATCTCATCATCTCAGTATTATTTCACTGTTGATATTAACCTTGACCATTTGGCTATGGTAGTGTCTATGAGGTTTCTCTATTGTAAAGGTATTCGCATTTCCCCCTTGTATACCCCTTTCTAGTTTTCTAAAGCACACAGATGCTACTCATCCATTGTGATTTGTAAAATAATGCACCCACAAGTATCCTCGATTTCTTACCTACTGGCTCTCCCCTTAAACTAATACACAATAAATAAGGATACTTAAGTAAACAAAATTTTAACATTTACACTATGTCAGTTGTAATGTCAGGGATACTGGAAGGTGGGATAAAATGATTACATGCACACACACACACACACACACACACACACCTACTTTTCTAAAGACATATTTATCCCTGGATGAAATTTGAGATTTTGGAAATAGCACAGTGATTCTCAAATTTGCAGCACCTTGAATCCCCTGAAGATCATTTAAAACTACTGATGGCTGGGTCTCACTCCCAGAGATTCTCATTTCATTGGTTTGAGGTTTTTCCTAAGCATTGGGATGTTTAAAAACCTTCCCTGGTAATTCCAATACACAATAAAGTATGAGATCCACTAGCCTGCAGCAATTAACTGAGGTCAATTTGCCTTACCAGCTGTAACAACAGTTAGTTACAGCAAAGAAGTGAGTAATTGGGGGCGGGGAGGTATTTTGTTATTCTATTAGCACACTTTGGCTCAATCAAGTGTGGCTGTAGAAGATAACCTTAAAAATACACTTTAATTACATGTCGATTATATGTAATTATATCTCAATAAAAATCAATCAAACACTTTAAAATCTAACCTCATTTACTACAAACATTAAGAAACCATAAAACCATAAAACCATTTCTCTAAAAAAATTCAATATGGAAAAATTGATAAAAATAGCATGCCTGTAATTATGAACATTTTAAGAAGTAGATTTTTGTGCCCAGAATAGAGAAGAAAAGTGAAAATAATAATCAGAAAAATAGGAGGTAGGTGGCTCAATGATACCCATAAATGGTGTGACTTACTATACATACCCAAAGAAATATATACAAAAACATAAATCATGTAACCTTTTTGATACTCTTACTGATACAAGATAATACTATATGGATAATTTGTAGGAGAAACTAATAAAAACTTATTTTTATGTACACTTAAATTATATTTATGTAATACCAGAGGCCTACAGTAATTTATACCAACAAATTTAAACAGTTAGAGAAAACTGTTAGCAGAATATAGAAGATTTTACCAGAAAACTCTCTTACTCTTCTGAATGGCATATCAGGATTAGTATCAGACAGCAGCACCCTGTAGGTTGACAGTAGTCATCAGACTGAGCTAATTCAGCTCCATGGAGTAGAAAACCATACTTAGAAAGCATGCCAGTACATGCTACTGGAGTAGCAAACGTTTATACATACATCACTTTTGAGGGATAGTGGGCTATCTTGGCAACTTTTGGTTCTCTATTGTTTTTAGATTGCAGAGTTAAGAATTACTCCTTTCCAAGATCATTCCACTATTTAGAATAGCTATTAATGTAAAACCATGAAAAAGATAGAATGAAAAAATACAATATATATATATATATGCACAAATATATATATATATATATATATATATATATATATATATATATAATTTTCTGATTAGAAATCTGAAATTTTAGAGCTAGGTTTTCTAAAGCTATACAATTTAAAATATATAGTGTTGCTTTCAGTCCAAGATGACTGACACCATGCTTGTACACACATGAATCTCTTTTTAAATGCATTTCTCAGGTTAATGAGAAAAAATGATTTATGGACTATCTAAAGCTGAATTACAATGACAGAACTTCCCAATAAAAACAGAGAATTGGGCTATGAAATAACTTTGAAGATGAGGCATTTCTTTCAAATGTTACTAGAACACAAGAGAGAGAAAATAAATTAATGAGTAAGCTTAAGAAAAAACATCGCAGTAAATATCAGGAACAAATGAATTAATAAAGATAAAGAAAATGATGAACCAGACAGATAATCATAAAGTTTATACTGGATTGGAATATATATATGTATGTATATATACATACATATACATATTCGAAAAGAGTAATGCAAATCACTAAAACCACCACCACCAACAACAATATATATAAGATAAAGAATGAGAGAGAAGCATAGCCACAGATACATATAAAACTTACAAAATTATAAATTTGGAAATCTTGACTAATATTTTGGGGGGATCATATAGCATAAAATTACTCAGGAATAGGTACAGACCCTGAAGGTATAATTTAATAGACTTAACACTTTAAAGGCTATCAAGAATCCACCTCCAAATAAGGCAAGTGTACTATGGTGAATTCTACCACACTTCCAAGAAAATATTTCTTATGATATGTAAACTTTCTGAGATCATAGTAGAAGATAGATTATTTTTCAAATCAGTCCTTGATGGTATGGTAACCCTAATACCCACAGTTGGAGAAGGTGAATATAAAATTAATCTATGAAGTATGAACTATGAAGTTCATAAACTATGAAGTATCATTATTTTAAAGTAAATTATAAATTTAATGAAAGCCTTAGCATATGAAGCCTAACTATAATTAAGCATATGTCATCATGACCAAGTAGAGTTTGTTCTAGGAATGTATGAATAGACCTATGGCTATATTCTCATAATTAATTGAATCAAATGGATAATACTATGATTTAATTACTCAATGATAGAGAATAATGTTATAAGCTGTACATTAAGTTGTGATTAAAAAAACAAATTAAATGTAAAAACCTATTTAAAAACATCATTAATACAGTGAAACTACTCAAGTATTTCTATTACCTTTAAAAATAAAACCAGAACAATGGGCAAAGAGGGCATTATACTAAGTGATTTAAGTCAAGACTGAGAAAGACAAATACCATATGATCACCCACATATGTAGAATCTAAAAAACAAAACAAATTAATAAACAAACAAATATAAAGGAGAATCAGACCTATAATTAACTGAGAATAATCTGATGTTTGGCAGAGATGAGGGGATGGGGGAAAGGGAA